>NW_004443966.1:21174243-21179457 GCF_000243295.1 Trichechus manatus latirostris | reverse complement strand
AGGAACACTGAGGGAACCTAGAAAGGGAGAAAGGGTCAGAGTTTGAATCCTGGCTCCACCACTCAACTAGCTGGTGACTTCAGAAAGGCACTTCACCTCTCTGGGTTCCAGTTTCCTTATCTGTAAAAGGCGGACAATAATACCCACCTCTCAGGTGCCTGGTATGTGACAAGTGCTGGAGAAACTGTAGATGTTATGATCAGGCTCCTGGCTAGGGATTTGGGCTTTTTCACATCAAGGCCTAGAGTCAGTGACATCAGCCCTGCACACCTGACAAGCAGGCCCCATGTGGGAGATGAGCACGGGGAGCTCAGAGAGATATGAATGAGGCAGCGCTCCAAATACGCCCCAGCAAGCTCTGCCTGAGAACAATGCTGAGCCCTGACCCTGGTCACAGATTGAGCCCTGATGCTACTGGTCACAGATTGAGCCTTGACCCCAGACACAGATGGAGTCCTGAGCCTGGTAACAGACTGAGCCCTGACCCTGGTCACAGACTGAGCCCTGACCCTGGTCCCACACTCAGCCGTGACTCTGCTCACAGACTGAGCACTGATCCTGAACACAGACTGCACCCTGGCCCTGGTCACAGAGCTCTGTCCCTGGCCACACACTGAGCCCTGACCCTGGCCACACACTGAGCCCTGACCCTGGCCACGCACTCAGCCCTTACCCTGGTCACACATGCAGCCCTGACCCTGGTCACATGGTTAGCCCTAATCCTGCTCACACACTCAGCCCTGACCCTGCTCACGCACACAGCCCTGACCCTGCTCACACATTCAGCCTTGACCCTGCTCACACACTGAGTCCTGACCCTGGTCACACATTGAGACTTGACCTTAGTTACGGACTGAGCCCTAACCCAGTCACCAGTCACTGTCACCAGCCCCCACAAGAGACAGATGTCACAGTCTAGGCCCAAAGGAGGGCTTCTAGCCTCCCATCTTCTTGTAGAAAAGCTCCTAGACTAACCTTCTATCATATGAACTGACTCATCCCTGTGGGGAGGGGGCGGGAGCCTGTGTGTTCAGTGTGCACTCCTCACCCCCTCATCCCTCCTGTTCATCAGTCAACACCCTCCCCACACCTCCTCCTATGCCACTGGCCTCTGCCTGAAGATGCCCCACCACCTCATTCCACATCTGTCACCCCTGGTCTTGTCTTTTCTAGGCCTCTGATCAGTTTTGTTCCCCAACTACAGCCCCTCAATGGGAGCCCTTGGGATGTTTTACCACTGCCACCTCAGAAACTCAGAAAGGTAGAGAGTCTGGAATTCCTGAGGGGAAAGGGCCTTAGGACTCATCCACCTGCTGGGTTTTCTGTTCAGATGGGGACACTGAGGTCCCTGGGAAATTAATGGCAGCCCCAAGACCCCTGCCCTGGTCCAGGGCTCTTTCCACTCAGCCCTATGGTTGCCCTCCTCCCAGTCTGCCACCCAGCCAGCAGAAGAGAGGCCCCTGTGGGTGGGAGAAAAGCTCGAAGCCCCCCTCCCAAGTCCAGGAAGGCAGCAGGGGTGTCAGACCTACAAAGAGCCGCCCTGTCCTGAGGCTCCTCTGCCCTTGGAAAGTCTCGCCTCGCGGCTAATTTTAGACCTCTTCTCAGGCTGAACAACTGAAGAACCTTTCTAGATCCTCCCTGGCGTAATGGGGCCACAGGGCTGAGCTGTCCCCACCTCCCCAGGGCAGTTAAGTCCTCCTGGCCAAGGGTACTCCTGGACCTGGGTGAAGACCAGGATGGCAACACCGGGGAAAGGACCTGCCCACCCATGTCTGAAATCCCACCACTGATTCACCCTTTGGGTAAAGCACTGCACTTTCAAACACTAGACAGGGGCTGGGGGGTCACCTCTGGAGACCAACAACTCTGGGTTCATTTCCTGGCTCTGAGCACTGCCAGCTGTGTGGTCTTGGTAGGGACGCTTAACTTTTAGGAGCTTCAGATCCCTCATCTGTAAAATGGGGATAATAATGTCAGTCACATGCTGGTTAGGTTATGACTAAGATCCTGATGTCCTTGCCACCTCCCCCAGCATGTCCCACCAACACCTCATCCTTCATCTTCCCCCAAACCTGCTCCTCCTCCAGTGCTCCTAGTTCTGTGAATGTCTCCACCCCCACCCAACTGCCCAAGCCAGAAAACTGTGAGTCCCTGTGGCCCTCCTTCCTCGCCCTACTCCATCCAACCCAGCACAAGTCCTATATATGTCTCCAATCCAACCTCCTTTCTTTACCTCTATCCCGGGCCAAGCTCATCACTGCCCACTGGACCACCACAGACCCACTCATCTCCCCTCCCAGCATCCTTGCGCCTCTCCACTCTTCTCTGTACGGCAGCCAGGGCAGTATCATTGAACCTCAATTAGATTAGGTCACCTCCCTGCTTAAAATCCCGCAACAACCCACCCACCCTCCTCACCATGGCCATAAGGCATTGCCTGGTCCAGCTCTGCCCACCTCCTCAGCCCCCACCTCCTTCACTCTCTTTCTCCCACCCTGTGAGTTTCCTTCTAACTCCTCCACACACCAAGGCTCCCCCAAGTGTGGAGTGCTTTTCCCTCCTCCTTGCATCTGATCGTGGGATAAGAGGCACCTTCTCGGCAAAGCCCTCCCAGACTTCCCTGTCCCAGTGGGCCAGGAGCTTCTTCCCCCACTTCCACATTCTCTATTGTTCGCTTGAAGCGCTTGTCACAATTGGCATTTATATGTTTGTTTGCTTGCTTGTTTATTATATGTCTCCACCCTCACCTCAATAAAAACTGTCAGCTTCTCAAGGGAAAAGGATACAGCTGTCTTGCTCATAGCTGTGTCCCCAGTGTCTAGCACAGGGCCTGGAACATAGTATGTGCTCAATAAACAGGAATTCCCACCCCCCCGTAAGGTTCATCACTCAGCAGCATACCAGAGAGCCCACCCTCCCTGCCTTCTCCTTCCAGTCCCAGAAGCCATATCTGGGGTCCCAGGGAAGGCCTTGGCAGGCACAGACATTCCGGTAGTCATGGCTCTGCCTGTCTGGCCAGTGTCCATGGCTGTGGCTATGCTAGGAAGCTACACAGCTCTCCTGCAGGGGCCAGTGCAGTGAGGGACTGAGCGGGGCAGGACCTGTGGCTGCTGGGACAGTGCCAGGCTCTGGGCATTCTCACAGCAAATGGCCTCAGCAGGCAGCGGGCAGCAGGGATGCTAGGAGGAACAGGATGTGCCCACGCCTTCCGATGCTCTAGAAAAAAGAGACAGCGAGAAGAAGAAAACACCCAAGCTCACACTCAGATTGTGCCAGGTCACCCCTCTGCGGGGCCCACTCTCTGCAGCAGGCCTGTCTCAGGACAACTTGGCCTCAGGACCAGGGAGTTGGCTGAGCAGGGCTGGCCTCACACTCAGTCAGGGCTTCTGGAATCGAATCATGGAAATGAACCACCCTAACTTCTCATACAGGAGCCCTGGTGGCACAGTGAGTAAGTGCTCAGCTGCTAACTGAAAGGTTGGTGGTTCAGACCCACCAGCTGCTCCGTGGGAGAAAGATGTGACAGTCTTCTTCTGTAAAGATTACAGGCTTGGAAACCCTATGAGGCAGTTCTACTCTGTCCTATACGGTCACTATGAGTCAGAATCACCTTGATGGCAACGGGTTTGGGTTTTTTTTAACTTCTCATAGAAGTGCTGGCAGACCCGCACTCAGGGTCATCTGTATATATCCCAGCCTGCCCCCTCCAGTCTTTTCCCACAGTGCTCCCTCCCAAAAACCCTCCAGTCCCACCCCTGCACCTCCGCTCAAGCTGTGTCTCCCGCCTGGAATGCCCTTCCTCACCATCCTCTGTCTACCTAAATTGCACTCTCATTAAGTCCCACTTCTTGCAGGAACATTCTTAGATGCCCCAGGCTATGGAGCCTGTCCTCCTGCCTGGTCCTACAGAAGTAAGACTGTGCTGCTATCAGCATTTCCCAGTCGGCGGTCAGCACCCTGGGGAGATGGGCCAGAGACCTACCGAGTAGAATCGAGGATGAAAACCCCATTTTAGAGGTGGTGGCAGCAAACCATGGCCATGTGTGTGGTGAGAGCAGTCCCTGCCAGCCCCTCGGCAAGCCTGTGCCCATCCTCAGCCAGGTCAGGCAGACAGACTTCAGGGAAGAGGGGGAGGGGGGCAGGAAACACCCTCTGCCCTCAGACAAGCCTGTCTTGAAGCCAGTTGGCGTCCCTGCCCCTAGGAGCTGGTGGTCTGATTGAAGGAGACCTAGACATGAAACACAACCCTCCCATTCACTTATTCATTCATTCATTCATTGAACAGATCTGTTGCAGCCGCCAGGCACTGCTGACGCACTGGGGGTACCAGAAAGAGTAAGATCAGCATGGTTCCCTCTGCGACTACGAGGGAGACAACTAGACAAGCTTGCACATTCTGCGCCTCCTAGGTCCTAGACAGCACACAAGGCGAGTTGGGGGAGAGCTCTGGTGGTGGTGGTGGTCCAGGGGGCTTGGGGGCGGGTTCAGGGATCCCTGAGGAAGGGTGTCTGCTCTGAGATCCAGTGTGCTAACAGAGGCTCAGGAAGTGTGCGGGTGGCACAGTGGGTCCAGGTGGAAATGGTACTAAACCCCAGGCCCCCTGCCCTCCCACCCAGTGGCCTCCTCACACAGACCCTCCTCCAACCCCTGTCCCATCAGGCCTGTGGGGGGCTGGAAACTTGGTCTCCTCATAGCTGTCCTATAGTACAGCAACCCTCTCCCAAGGGAGCCACTTTGCCAGGCTCTAAGGACATCACTGACGTTTCCTCATCTTGCTGTCCTTGGCTGAGACCCACCTAACCAGTCAGTGGGGACCAAGGCAGTCCTAGGAGCCTATGAGAATGCAGAAAGCTGAAAAGGTGAGGATGGCAAAAAGCTCCATAGCATAGTGGGTATCTCCAGTGAGGGGGCTCAGTGATGGCCTCCCTTCTCCTCCCTCTGCAGCCTCCACCCCACGGTGGGGACCTCAGGGGAGGATGGGGCTTGAGGAGTGGCCCCGGATGTGCCCATAGCTGTGGCCTGGCACAGCTGGGGTGGAGACCAAGGAAGGGAAGCAGCTATCTCTGCAACCACCCTCCTGCCACACACACACTACCCCTGGGCTGAGGGCGGGGGAGGGCAGGGACATAGGGGAGAAGAACCACATCCCAACAGTGCCATTGAGGGACTTTGAGGAGCCAGTTCTCCACTGAACACGATTCACTTAGTGGCTAT
>NW_004443966.1:21172092-21173080 GCF_000243295.1 Trichechus manatus latirostris | reverse complement strand
GGGAAAACCCACAGGTGTGAAGCCACAGGGAGAAAGTCTGGGCTCAAGAGAAGGAAAATGGCCATTTTAACAACTGGAACTACCCAGTGCTGGAAAAGGCAGCCTCGGAAGGTGATGGGCCTCCCATCTCTGGAGATGTACAAGCAGAGCTGGAGTGTCCCCATTCCCCTCGCTGCTCTGAACAGCTTCCGGTGGAGGCTCACATTTAGTCTCCCATTTGACCTCACTGTATGCAGCCCAGGGTACTGCCCAGGACAGGGGTTATCATTCCCATCCCATAGATTTGGAAACTGAGGCCCAGAGAAGACAAATGAGAGCACAAGGGGGCCAGTCAGTGCCAGTAGCAGGCTTGGAATCCAGGAATCCCGACCGCTAGTCTGAGGCTCTTTCAGGCTCGTTATCTTGAGTCTCCCTCTTGTGCCTTCCCTGTCACTAGACTCAACTGTAGTTCAATGTTCTGGAAGGGAGAGAAAAGTCCACAGTGTCCCTGGACCCAGCTGTCCCAGAACTGGAGATGACATCACTGCTGAAAGGTCTTTCTCAACTCTCACCTGAATCTTTCAAGCGGCACTGTTGGCCCACTGCCTCTGATGTGTGTGTCCTGATGAGGCACCAGCCTCTCAGACAGCATTCAGCTAAGGGAGAAGCTACACTGGCTGGCAGACCCTTTCTGAGCACCTACTGTGTGCAACGTCTTAGGCCCAGTGGGGTGGGGGATAAAAACCACGGTAAGGCAGGAGCCCATGACTCCTTGGGGGACCAGAGTCCATGCAGATCAGACAGCCCAGTGAGACCAACGTGAGCCCTGGCTTGGCATCGTAGGCCCTCTCCTGGGGTCCCCTCCAGAGGATGGGGAAGACAGCAAGGATGTCAGAGAGTTGGTGTAAGAAAGGCACTCGTGGTTGGGGCAGCCAGGGATCTGGTCTTGAAGGAGAAGGAAAGGAGAAGAGTGAGTGTAGTGGAAGCAGGGAGGTAGGGGGTGGGGGTG
>NW_004443966.1:21152465-21163237 GCF_000243295.1 Trichechus manatus latirostris | reverse complement strand
CAGACGAATGGATAAACAAAAAGTGGTATATTCATACAATGGAATATTATTCAGCCATAAACATAAATAAAGTTTTAATACATGCTATGACATGGGTGAACCTTGAAAATATGCTGAGTAAAATAAGTCAGACACAAAAGAACACATATTGTACGATACCACTTACATGAAATATCCAGAATAGGCAAATGCATGAAGATCAGAGTTTATTTGTGGTTATCAGGGGCAGACAGGAGAGAACAAGAGGAGTATTGCTTAAGGAGTACAGAGTTTTTGCTCAGAGTGATGAAAAAATTAGAAACACAGTGGTGATGGTTGCATGATATGGTGAATGTAATCAATGTCACTGAATTGTATACCTAAAAAATGGTTGAAATGGCAAATGGTTTGTTACCTATATTTCACCACAATAAAAATTAAAACAACAAAAAAAAAAGCAACATAGATCAGTCACCCTCCTGACTGCCCCTTGGAAAACATCTCGGCTCCTCGCCACGGACCTAGAGCTCCATGCACGTGTCCTCCCTGGGGTCCCTCTCCTCCCTGCCACCATTCCTTGGCTACATAACCTCCTCACTGCTCTTCCCTACTCAGGACCCTCCACAGGTGCTCCCTTACCTGAGAGGCCTGCCTTGGCCACAAATCTCACCAGGTGCCCCGTTCACCCCTCCCAACGCACCATTATCAATTTCAAACTCCTCGTTTGATGTTCTTTTTAGTGTCTGCCTTCCCCACTAGCCTAAGGAGCTTGCACAGTCAGTACCTGGCAGACAGTGGGTGCTCAGTGATGCTTGTTAAGTGAATGGATGAACCGTCCTGGCCCCCTCCCTGCCAGCAGCATCCTCTCTCCCCTCCCTAGATGTGGCCAGTCGCCTGTGTGCAGGGGAGGGTGCACACATCTCTAAACACCCACACACTCCACTCTCCCCCAAACAATAAGCGACACACAGATGGCGTGATGACATGATACTTTCCCCACGTCTTGGCTGGGAGCTGCTTCCAGCGGTAAAGGTTTGCTGTTTTATGGCCCCAAGAAGATATCAGCCGTAACATGCTAAAATTATAACCTAGTGGAGTCATCTGTTTTCTGGAAACCAGCATGTGGGGCTCAGCACGATTCCCGACTTGTCCTGGATGCGAACAGTGGACCCGGCCCTCTGGATCTCTGGGCCACGGGGAGCGCCTCCGACGCCAGCCCCATTCCCAGAGCTGGACCCACCAGCCTATTCCACAGGGTGACTGTGGTCACACATGGGTGTGGCAGTGCCACATTTCGTGTCTGGCACACTGCAGGTGCTCAGTGTGGGGCACTGTCCATCCCTGTCACACACCGGCAGGGCCCTGGGAGGAAATGGTGCCGCGCTACTAGGCATAATCAGGACCGGGCAGGGTGTGGCTGAGGGGCTATGGGGCGTGGCTGGAGGTAAGAGGGATGAATTACAGCAACTGGAATTCAAGTTAGCCTAAATATCACTGTTAGAATGTGTGGAATCATATGAAAATGGCGTGAGCTGTCCTGAGAGGTAGTAAGTTCCCTGTCACCAGGCGTCTGGCTGGAGTAAGACATGGTGGGGGATGGCTTGGACTGGCTGCCCTTCTCCAGCCCTGAGATTCTGGGAATCAGCCATCAATCAGCAGAGTGGAGAGGAGTGGAGCTCTAGAATCAAACAAACACATATCCCAATCCACCTACCCCACTGACAGCTTGGGTGACCCTGGGCAAGTCATGTAACAGTGCTCAGATGCAGCTTCCTCAACCTACAAAGAGATAACGTACGTATGATAACTTAGCGTGGCATCTGCATGCAGTAGTTGCCTACTAAACATTAGCCCCATCTCTTCCCCACACCGGGGTCTGCCATGACTCCCTACTTCCCTATGAATCAGTATAAACACCTCCGGCCGGGCTTTGACACTCCCCCAGATATCCCTCCTACTTGTCTCCAACAGGTGCCTCGGTCCACCCTCCTCTCCATCCATCCGAAGCAAAGTGCTAGCGCCACCTCCTCCAGGAAGTCGTCCCTGGCTGCTCTGATGGGGCTCACCTCCTCCTCACCTGCAGGCTACGGTGCACACCACAGGGTAGGTGTACCTAGCACATCTCTGGTGACTCCTGGTCAGTGATTGGGGAGGAGAGGGCGCTGTGTGAGTGTGTGTGTCCTACAGTAATGACAGCAAATACTCACACTGCACTGACTATACGCCAGGCACTTTACAGGCAAACCTATGAGGGAGCCTCTATTCTTATCTCTTTTCCAGACAGGGGAACTGAGTGAGGCACAGAGAAGTTAAACAACTTGCCCAAGGTCACACAGCAGTAAATGGCAAAACCAGACCTGCACCCAGGCAGTAAGGCCCCGGTTCGTGCTCATGACCCCTCTCAGCCTCTCAGTGCAGATGCAGCTACCCACTCTGGGCTCTCTCACTAGTCGCCTACAGAAGTGCAAGAGTTATTCTCGGTGGATGGTGCTGGTGCTCCGTGACCCTGCAGGCCAAGACACATGCAGACATGCACAGACACGGCCACGCGGGCATGAATGGACACACAGACTCATGCCTGCACACACAACAGGGAAGCCACCGACTACCAGTTCCACAGCCCGAGTGTCCCTCAGCTCTCCCTTTCCCGAAGCCACCGTGGGCAGGGGAGTGAATGGGGGAGACCCCGGCACTGCCTACCTCTGCTGTCAATTCTGTCTCAGATGTTGTGTTCGAATCCTGGTCCACCCATGCAGGAAGATCCTTTTGCGTATGTGGTGACCTCAAGGCTCAGAGAGGGTTGGACACTCTCCTTAGGGCACACAGCAAGTCAGGGCAAATGCCGACAAACGCCCCCCTACACCATCTTGGGGCCCCGCCCAGAATCCCAAATTCCAGACATCTCCCTATTCCTACTTGTTTTGAGCGGGACAGAAATAAAAAGCTACAGATGCAGAGAAAACAAGAAGGGAAAGAGGGAAAACAAAGGCGAGAAGGAGAGAGACCCAGGACACAGGAGGAGAGGCAGTGATCAGGAGGAAGTGAGGCAGTGCTGGCTGTGGGGCACCAGGCTCAGCTGCCTGCTGGCTCACCCAGCTCGCCTGTGGCTGCCGCCGGGAGGAGTGCAGCAAGGTAGGGGTTAACTCTCTGCCGTGGAGCAGAAAATGAGGTTCCAGTTATTAGTTGATTTATTGCTCTGTCCTCAATCTGCGCTCAGGTCCTGGAAGGAAATGTTCCACTCGAAAGCATTAAGCGTCTTCAAAGAGCAGAGGCATTAAAAATTGAAATCATAAAATAGACACGTAAATACAGTGGAGGTGAGGGGGGGCAGCCCCCTAGGCGGGCAGAGGTAGGGGTGGTAGGCCCAGGTCCCAGTCAGCCTATGGGGGAACGCCGCCTGCGTGGAGGAGCCACCAGTGTCTGTCGAGACAAAGGGCTGTTCCTGCCCAGAAGTGGCGCCCCAGCCTCGGTTACAGTGCCTGAAACCCCTCCATTAACATAGCACGTCTGAGGGGGTCAGGACTGCCCTGACTTCGAAAACATGATTCCCTCTGGGAAGCGGGTCACAAGCTCAGCCTGGGAGCCTGTCAGAGGATTGGGGGGAGGGGAGGCAGACAGGATGGGAGGGCTCGGCTGACTTCTCTCTCAGTCAGCGTGTTGGTGGAAGACGAAGGGGCAGCCTTGAGGGCCTGGTGTGGGGCAGCTTCTCCTGTGCTGGGCTGGGCTGCTCCTAAGGGGAGGGGGCGCTTTCCCAGGGCTGGGTGCCCTGCGAACCGGGAGTGGGGCCCAAGGCCTGCCTGGAAGCTGGCATCGAAGATGACGCTCACTCCCAACAAGAAGAGATGGGCCATCCCCCTCAGGGAGCTGGGAGCTGTCCCCCTCAGGGAGCTGGGAGCTGCCTTGTGGCCAGAGCTTACACCTCTGACTTGTCACCACCCACCTAGAGAGCTCCCCTCTTCCAGGGCTAAGGAGGGGCCTCGCCACATCCCTCAGGGGCACACACAGACCGACATGGGAAGACACATACGTGTGAACACGTAGGGACAGACCTGCAGGAGTACAGTGCCCACACCCACACGTGTACACATGTCGACACGTGTGTACAGCTGTGTGCACACACACATATGCATGGGCATTCTCACACAAACGTACACGTGCATGTGCCCACTACCAGGTACACGGGTGAGCCTCTGGACCCCCATATCAGGCCCCAGGGAGGCAGACCAGGAGCCAGTCCACAGGGTCTCACCAGAGAGGAACAGGGGTCTAGGGGCCCACTAGCATCACTTCCCCTGGCAGTGGGGACCCCTCAGCCTTAGCCCCTTGGCCTTGGCCAACCTCATAATCTGGGACCAGGGGACCTGGGCTCCGGGCCTTCCCTAGACCCTGGCTCTAGGCTGCACGACCCTGGACAAGCCCCTACCTCCTTGGCCCACATGCTCTATGGGCTCTAGGGGCCACCCTGGCCACAACAGCCTCTTCCTCAACCAGATGGTATATTTGAGAAGAGTCCCCTGACCGTATTTCCTCATCTGGGCAGCAAGAGAGGCCAGGGCCAAGGCTGGGAGCAGGGGAGAGGCAGCGGAGGTGGACAAGGCCTCAGTATGTGTTGGGGGACACAGGGCGTGGGTTGGCATGAGCAGAGCAGTAGCCAAGGTGCTCGTGAATGAGGAGCATAGCCAAGAAGGTGGCAGAGACAGCAACCTGGGAGGGGTGTCCAGCAGACAGCTGAGCCTCAGAGAGGGAGAAGGAGAGTCAAAGTCCCTCAGAGAGCTCCCCAGGACTTGGATGGTCTGGTGTGTGTATAGTGCGGGATCCTACAAAGCCTTGTCCCTCCCTGGTGACCTCATCTCCACTCAACCTGGTCAGGAGAAGGGGATGGCGGGTCAGCTGAGGTGTCTCCCCACCCTCCTTCCGGGCCTAACCACCCTTCTCCACGATACCCTCCCCAGCAGTCCTCTGAGACCCAGGGCTGAAAATTCAAATGCCTCCCAGGTCAGCTGGTCTTGGAAATGAGTGTGCAAAGTGAGATAAACGGGGCCCCACTCAGCCCCACCCACGGCTCCTTGAGGGCACACGGTTGCCAGGGCTTCTGACTTTTCAAGAGACTCAAGAAAGCCTGAGTTTGATGGGCAGCCTCCCAATCTTACATACATCTGAGGGCTGAGATTTTCACCACACTCTGTGGCTGGAACACTCACACACTTTCACACACACACATGCATTCACACACACACAAACCACACACTCACACACACATACTCATACATACACTTATACACATACATACATATTCACACACACAAACACTATCACACACACATAAAACACTCACAGACTCTTACACGCATTCTCACACTTTTATGTACACTCTCACACACCCATACATACACTCACACACAAACACACTCATACACGCTTGCATACATACAAACTCATATATGCATAATTACACACATAAACATACACACATTCACACATACTCTCTTACACACTCTCACATACACACTCAGATACACACACTCACACACATAAATGTACTCTCACACATACATATTTATACACATTCACACAGGCTCTGCCTCTGAACCACTATCTGTGACCTCTGACCTAGGCTAAGGGGACGGCCTGAGGCTGAGACAGTGAGGATGCACTCAGGTCACACAGCGTCTAGTGGTGTAGAGGAGCCGGCCCAGAACTCAGATTTCTGCCCTCAGGCAGCGGCCCTTCCTCACGCTTCCTACCTGCCTTCCTTCCCCGTCTCTCCCTCACTCCATCTGTCATCCCTGCATATCAGCAACCACCTCCCCTTTATGAAGGACCCCGCCCCACTTCCTGTCCCCACCCCCGCAGCTGCAGCCTCCTCTGTCCCCACACCCTCACCCCACCCACCAAGCCCAGAGGAGGACCCGTCCTTCCACTCCACCCACCCTCCACTCAAAACCCCCTCCGGCACTGCCACCTCTTTCCCCCACATGCAATTTTCTTAATTGGGAGCTCGTTAATTATCCCATGCTTTCTAGAGGAAGGAAATAAACAGCAATTAGAGAAATAAGTGGTATTTTTATTCTCCAGCAGACTCAGAAAAGTGAGCACCCCATCCCATCCCCGCCCCTGACGGCCGGTCCAGCCGCCTGCCAGGGCCGCTGGCGGCCCTCTCTCCCTGCATCCGTCCCCACATGGATGCACTCGAAGTGCCTGTCACCAGGCCACCAGCAGCAGGTCGCCGCTTGGAATCTGCGTGAAGAACCATAAATTGCTTAGAAAGGGCCTCCTTCCCCGTGCAACAGAAGGTTAGAGTGTTTAAAGAGAGCAGTGGAACTGTTTTTATTAATCAGAACTGCTATAAAGAAAGCATTTTAATTAACGTAATTATCCCGATTGAGAAAAGCAGTCCTTACCCAATAGATACTTTTCAGACTAAAGACGTAAGCTGTCACAACGTCATAATTAAGTAAAGTGAGCCATTTTTTTTTCTCTTGCTCCCTTACCCTCTCGGGCTGGGGCTCCTCCCTGGGTTAGATCTGAGTGGAGCTGAGGCACACATCACACCCTCCTCGCGCCCACACTCTCACACACCAGCTGCCCATAGGTGGGGGGGGCCCTGCACCTTGACCCCCTCCCACGTTGCCTCAGCATCCCCTCCCACCTCTGAAAGGCACCCACTTCACTAGGGACGTATCTCCACTGAATGATACAAGTCCCAGAGCACTGTCCCTCCCCAACATTGCAGGAGCGTTCCCAGGTCCACCAGGCCAGAGGGAATCATGGAGAACAGAGAGCCAGTGGGCACCCTGGGACTCTCACCCTGGTCCAAGCCACCAGCACCCCCCCCACCCGATGCTCACATTCATCTCCTTGCCCCCTCCCCAGTCCCACTCTTGACTCAAATGCAGACCATTATCTCACATGACAGCCAGAAACCTGTCCACACCATAGATCTAAGCGTATAACCCTTCCCAGCCCAGCTTAAACCCTCACGGCCCTCAGGACGAAGATACAGCTCCTCACCCAGGCCTGGCCCCAGGCCCTTCCAGCTACATCTCCCACCACATGTCCCCTGGATTGCTCCACTCCAGCCACACTGGCCTTTCTCCATCCCCTCAAGCTTCTGCCACAGGGCCTTTGCACACACTATTCCCTCCGCCTGCTCCCACTATCCCTCCAGCCATAGCATCCCTCCCTCTCAGCCTTCAGCACTCAGCTCAGGTGTCAACTCCTCAGGGAAGCCTTCGGTGACATGCCAGACCTGGTTGAGCCCTTTGCAAATCCTCTCACGGAACCCCATACACAGCCCTTGGTAGCATGTACACAGCAGCCCGACCACATTTCTGTGATTCCTCTACTCTCTTGGGGTTCATCACTCCCCGCATTTTACAGATACAGACGCTAAGGCCCAGAAAGAGACAGGGTGTGCCCAAGGTTACAGTGATCCAGTGGAGAGTCTGACCCCACCCTGCGGCCTGAGAATGTCTGACTCCAGGGGGGACGAGGAGGGAGGAGAGAAATACTCAGGATCTGTGAGTACAGTGTCCCTCTTGGGCTTGGGGGGGGGCCTGGCTAGTTGGAGGCAGCTGTCAGGATGTGTGACCTTGGGCCTTTCATTCCCCCTTGGGCCCCAGCTTCTCCATCTGTGAAATGAACAGCCTGGCGCAGGTATCTTCCTCTGTCCCAAGGTCTTCACCCGACTCAGACATCTAACTCCCGCCGAGAAGCTTCAGCCCTCCCTCTTCCTCCCCCTGCAGAGCTGGAGATGCTGACAAGCCCACCTGCTTGCCGAGCACCCACTGCCCATCGAAGCCGCCCAGGGAGGGTGAGGCTGGGTGCTTGCTGCTCCTCCCCGAGCACCTGCAGGGTGACACGTGCGTAGGTGACACCACAGACATGTTTTACCTGACATGCTGCAGTTTCCTCCCTGAAAAGGTGCTTATTTTTTAGTACATCTTAAATAGGAGCCTCGCAAAGTGTACTGTCAGCGCTTTTTAAATGGCTTGTTAATGCCCGCGTAAAGCACAGCGTGCTGGCCGAGGAGACAGCTCACTCCTGGCCCAGAGTGGCCTGCACATCCTTGCTGCCTGCACTCTGAGCACAGCCAGGCTGAGCCTCTAGACTGGAAGCTGGGGTTTCCAGGAGGCCCAGCAACTAGACTCTCTCCCAAAAAATTATTGCTGGGAGCCCCATCAGGGCCACAGGGCTTGGCACTCTTTGGAGATGGCAGGGGGCAGACTTGGGCCCTGGCTGGCAGAAGAAAGAGGAATAAGCACTGGCTTTGTAGTCAGGTGGCCTGTGTTCAAATCCCTGCTTGGCCACTTACCAGCTGTGTGACCTTGGGCCAGCGACCAAACCTCTCTGGGCCTCAGCTTCTTCATCTATAAAACGGCAAGGCTAACTCCTACCTCAAGGCTATTTTGAAGAATGGATGAGGTAGTGGATACAAAGTGCCTGGTAATATTTTCTTTTTAAGGGGTGGTAGTGGTATTATCAAAGAGCCCTGGTAGTGCAATGGTTAAATGCTCAGCTGCTAACCAAAAGGTTAGCAGTTTGAACCCACTCAGTGGCTCCACAAGAGGAAAGACCTGGCGATCTGCTCCTGTAAAGATTACATTCCTAGGAAACCCTATGGGGCAGTTCTACTCTGTCCTATAGGGTCACTGTGAGCTGGAATCGACTCAATGGCTATGGGTTTGGTTTTTTGGTTTAACAACAATGGTATTATGGTTATGTTTCTTGAAGGATCCTTATCTTTTAGAGATCAAACTGAAATATTGATGGAGAAAATGATACGTCAAAATAACCTACGGGTATAGACAGAAGAAGTTTGGCCGTGAGTTGACGCTTGTTAATGGGAACATGGGGGTTCAACAGACTAGTCTCTCTATTCTTGTGTAGATACCAAACCACCTCCCAGCAGGGACTCGATAAACCCAGGGTGCACCTCTCAGCCTCAGAAGCCTTGACTCCCTCACACAACAAGACTCAGAGACAGGCGGCAGTAAGACGAGGGACCCCAGACGCAGGTACCCTGGGAGCAGCAGGAGCGGGGGCTCCAGGGGCTGCGTCTTCACCAAGGCCCTCTGGAGGCACCTACTGTCCAGAGAAGGGAAGACGACACGTGAGCAACCCAGGGACTTGGGACCCTAGGCACTCCCCAGCCCAGGACACACGTGCACACACAGACACACACGTTGCTGATAACGTCCTGCACTCGGAGTCCTCAGGCTCAGACGTAGGAGCCAGAGGAGTTGGGCGGCCTCGGGTTCAGATCTCGACTCCATGGTGCCAGCTATGTGAACTGGGAACCACTGCTTCCCCTCCCCGAGCTTCAGGTCCCCATTGTCAAAGTAGGGGTGCCAATATCCCCCATGGGGCTGCCTAGGGGATTTAGGACCCGGATGGCAGGCAAGCCTGTGTTGTCTTATGCCATCAAGTCCATTCTGCCTTATGGGACCCCTGTAGCAGGTACTACTTAATCATCACTAGACCCCACCTCCAGCCCTGTCTTCCTCAGCAAATTCAAATACAGCCTTTGTCTACCAAAATGCTGTGGTGGGCCCGGGCCTCCTACTGGCACCTGGATGCAGACGACCCTGCCCTCAAGAAACTCCCAGAGGGAAAGTTATTTTTTAACTACACAGTGGCCAGCAAAGCCTCAGGAAATGGGCTTGAGAGGATGACGGCCCCAGGAACGAGGGGGCTGAGGGGGCTGCTTAGCCTGGCAGAGCCACTGGGAGCAGAAATGATAATAATAATAATAACAACAACTAGGACAAGGGCTGATGCCTGCTCAGCACCTTTGGTGTGCCTGGCACCGTGCCACGGGGTTTACTGCACCTCTCCTTCAATCCGCATCACCACCTGCGAGGCAATCTCCCCTTTAGCTGAGGAAACTGAGGCTCAGAGAGAGGATGTTGAAGTAAGAGCGCAGGGCCAAGTCTGGAACATGGACTACCCGAATCCAAGGCCCAGGAGGCTGAAGAGGTGGAGCGCCATGCCTGGGCACCCAGGAGGAACCAGCTGCAAAAACCGCCCAGCCGGGGAGTCTGTGGTCCCGTTGAAGCAAACCCTCTCCAAGCCTCAGTTTCTTCATCTGTGAAATGGGGGTGGGGAGACTCTGGCCCCGCCCAGTAAGCCCCAGGGGAAGGTGGCAAGGGTGGGGAAGGGAGGCAATATCCCTGTTGCTTCCAAACGGAGCCAGAGCCGAGGCGGCTGTGAGGTAAGTCGGGGTGCGTGGGCGGGAGGCGAGAGAACGAGACAGATCTCTCCGGCGCGGGCGCTGTGATATTTTTCCCCGGGTTATATTTTTAGATGGACTACTTTCTCTCCCTTCCCCCTGCTTCAGTAGGAGGAGGAACACAGAAATAGCCACTGTGCGTGTCTCAGCGGGGCTATATATAGTGGGCACAAACCCAGTCACCCAGGTCTTCTCCCACTTCCTGCCCCCCGGAGAAGGCATGGGAAGGGGGCAGGGGAGGCCCCTTTCTCTTAGTGCCATTGCAGGGTCTGCTCAGTTCCACCCGCTTCCTCCAGACAGTCCCCCAGCATATGCATGAGCACACACATTCAGACAGACACACAGACACACGTCACCATGACCCCTGCACTGACCCAGAGTCTGGGGCAGGGGAGAGGGGCACCTGAGAGGGCCCAGAGCAAGCAATAAGCCCTTATCGGGGGAGAGTGGGGTGGGGTGCTGTTGGGAAAGGAGATGATCTGCAAGGTAATTCTGCCTTAGTTTGCTGGTCTGTAAAGTGGGGTGAAAGCCCTTCCTCAGATTTGGGGGCTTTGTCAAGTCT
>NW_004443966.1:21148957-21150771 GCF_000243295.1 Trichechus manatus latirostris | reverse complement strand
AGCCATCACCCAGTCCTAGGACTGGGAAGGAAGGGACATGGGTCTTGTCCCCAGCGACACCAAGATATAAACACTGTATGAGAAAGAATGAGCTTCGTCCCCATCTTATAGATGAGGAGACCACACTCAGAGAGGTGAAGTAACTTCCCTAAGGTCACACAGTTGGTAGGTGGCAGCATGGCATTTGAAGCCATTTAGTCTGGCCCCTGAGACCACTGCACATTCCTTTGAGAAAATGGCCAGGGCTGACCCATGGACACTCAAAGGGGGCTTTTGGAGGAGACAAGCCTTGGCAGGTCTCAAATGGAATAAGTGGCTTTGCAGCAAACTAAGGGGCAGCCCCTGTGGGGAGAGGAGGAGCCCTTCAAACGGGGCCTTATCAGAGAGGACTCCCAGGTCAGGACATGCCTCCTCCCTCAGACTAGGTGCCCTTCCTGATCGGCTGCCTGGCAGAATGGCCCTCTGGCGGCCGCCGCAGCCTCCCGGTCCAGCCAGGCTTGGTGGTGATAGATTCTGGCTGAGTGCAGGTTTCAGGCAGCTGCTTCTCCTGCTGGCCCAGCAGTGTGATTAATACTCAGTCTGCAGGGAGCCCATGCATCAGGGCCATGCCACATACTCGCCGGCCCAGAGCAGGTGGGCTACACCGGCACTGAGTCCTGGCCCCCAGGGCCTGCCGAGTTCCCAACCAGGCCAGAGGCTGCAGGTTAGAGATCAAGGCCTCATCTCAGCCGCTGGCAGTGGGTTGCTGGGGCTGGGAGGGTCCTGAGTGATGGCCACACCTGGGAGAGGGCTTTCTGCTGCCCTCATCACCTCACTCCTGCCCCCTCTTCCCAGCCTTCGAGGAGAGGCCTGGAGGGGCAGCTCCATCTTTGAGATCAGGCAGAAAATAATGGGAGCGCACCTTGTCCACTCTGTCCCAGCTGCGTGACCTCAGGGCGACCTTGTCTTCTCTGAGCTTCTGTTTTCTCATCTGTAATATGAGTGTCACAACACTCCCTCGAGGAACCTGGTGGTGTAGTGGTTAAGCGCTGAGCTGCTAATCTAAATGTCGGAGGTTGGAACCCACCATCCACTCCATGGGAGAAGAGAACTGGTGATCTGCTGCCGTAAAGATTACAGCCTAGAAAACCCTGTGGGGCAGTTCTACTCTGTCACGTAGGGACAGGGACGGTGTGAGTCGAAAATCGCCTCAGTGGCACCTAACAAAACAACAGCCACTCCCTCCCCAGTTCTCAGGAGGAGCCAAGGAGATAGCAAGTGCCAAATGCTTGCAACATAAAGGAAGCGTAAAGGGTGAGCCGCTTCCCTTCGTATTGGGATATTATTCGAATCCCCACTCTGCCTGCTGTTTACGGGCTGTGCTACTTTCAGCAAGTTACTTAACCCCTCTGTGCTTGAGTTTCTTCTTCTGTAAAAACAACCCATACCTCATTTATTTAATCCTCACCACAACACCCATGAGGTACAAAATAAATATTTGTAAAGTGTTAGAGCAGCGCCTGGCAGGTAGCAGGTACTACAGAAGCCTTCACTATTTATTCCTGTTGTTATGCTGTTGCTATCCTATTTCACAGGGTTGCTTTGAGGTCTGGACTTAGCCAAGTATATGCATGATTGCTGAATGTCCATTCTCTTTAACCCTCCTTCCCTGCGAGCCGGTACTGGGAGGGAGGCAGGGAAGACTCCACCCTGCCTTTGAGCAACTCAGGCGCCAGTGGGGCATGAGGCTGGTACACTTGGGTCAGCAAACACCTGCAGAGTTGGGCAAGGAAGGGTCCAGGGCAGCCCCAGAGGCTGAGCTCAACTGGATGCTG
>NW_004443966.1:21146058-21148460 GCF_000243295.1 Trichechus manatus latirostris | reverse complement strand
TAAGGGCCTTTAAACACCTGGCACACAGGAAGTACTCAGAATGCCCCTCTGGGCCTCACTTTCCCCATCTGTAAGATAAAAGAGTTGAAAGAGATGGCCTGTGAGGGTTCCTGTACAGTCCTGCCCTGGGGATGGGGGGCAGCAGGACCAGACCCCAGCTCTGATGCCCTCTGCCACTGCTCTCCAATCCTGCCTCTCTGGGCCCAGGTGCCAAGTGCAAATGATGAGATGACACTGTGCCCACCTGGAGGGTCCCTGCTCAGCCCCAGCAAGGACCCTGGGCTCTCTGTCCCCACCTAGAGGCTGCGATGTGAAGCTCCAGTCTCCACCTGCCAGGCTGCCAGAGGGTGGGGTGGTCAGGGGGACACTGGCTGGTTTGGACCAAGCCAACTAGTCAGGGGAAGACTGCCATGTCCAGTACCTGAAAAACAACTCCTTCTCAGGACCCTTTCCTGCTCTGCTCCTGTGGACAGTGTGAGCCTCACAACTGATGTTTGCCCTCTTCACTTTAGCCACCAGGAAGCGCATATTCTGATGTTCCCCTATCACATCCTACTGTTCCATGGCCTGGTTTATGTCTATTTTATTGCATCACACTTGTGCTTGGAATCCCGCACAAATACTTGGTAGAATAAGGGAGATATAAATGTATAAATAGTTAACATATAAAAAGGCAAATCTCCTCTGCTCCCCAGGTATTGGAGAACTCAGGGCCTGAGGTCTGGGGAGGGAGAGTTTGGGGGTGGGAGGGACTCTGAGGCAGGCGCCAGTCCTGTTCCTCTTGCCTCTGGCCTCTAGTTATACACAGGAGCTGGGAGGGCCTGGCTCTCACCCTAGAATATTCTACAGCCCTGCTAACAACGTTGACAACCATGACTAGCATTTATTACGTGCCTGTTACGTGCCAGCCATCAATCCTAGCACATGAATACTCCATTTAATCCTCAAACAGCATGCAAAGTGGGTTCTACTACTATTCTTCCTTTATAGATGAGAGAAAGAGGCACAGAGAGCTTAAGTAACATAGCTAAGGCCACATAGCTGCTAAGTACTAGAGCTGGGATTCACCCTAGGCTGTCTGATGCCACAGCCCAGGTTCTTATCCACTACCCATACTGCCTCAGGTGGTAGACAGGACATTTGACCAGGAGGGGGACCTCAACATGCCATCCCAGGCCTGAGACCAAAAGCCCAGCCCCTGTCCTCTCCTCTTCCATGCAGGAGCTGACCCAGTCTCTCTGTCCCTTTACATGTGGACTGGCCCAGGCCCTCCCCTTCCCTCCGGCTGCATAAGCAGCCATCAGGCCTGGGGGCAAGGTGTGACAAATGTACTCTGCAAGTAGCGATGGGGGGGGAACACAGGCAGGCTGAGGGGGTGACCAGATGGTCTGGGGCATGGAGTAGCAGGGCAGAGGCATAAACTCCAGGCTTTGGTGTCAGAGTGGCCTGGGACCCTTCTGAGCCACATCTGTAACCTGGGAACAGTGACAGCCTACTGGCAGGTTCCACTGAGGTGACGTGATCAAGCACCTTCTCAGGCCTGGCTCACAGCGGGTGAAAATGGGGGCCATGAGGACTGCTTGGGGCAGGGTCCAGGCTCCTTGGGGCCCAGAGGAACTCTCCCAGGGCCACCCACTGAAAGAAACCAGAGTTGGGCCCCACCAGGCCCCTTCCCACTGCCTGGGTCCGAATCCTGCCCCCTCAACTGCCTAGCGGGGTGACCTGGGTCAGGTCACCCCTCTGGCCTCAATTTCCTGAGCTGCACAGTGGGGATAACAGAATAATTATCGCTGACCCATGCTTGGCATACAGTTTCTTTGCCATTCATTATTTTTATTATCCGGGTGCACCTTTCAGCCCCTCCTGGGCACCCCTCCTTCCCAGCAGGCAGGCAGGGGTGGAGGACTGGGCAGTCATGGCAGGAGCCATGGGCGGGAGAACAGGCTCCAATGTGGAAGCCGACCCAGGTGTCTAATACTGTAGGAGGTGGTGGCGAGCCACCCCATTGCCCTAGTTTCCCAGAGATCTTCCTGCTGAAGGGCAGGTGAGGGTGGGGCAGAGTGTCAGCACACAGACATACATGCACATGGCACATGTGCATCCAGGCACATGCATGTCACAGCCCGGGACAGCAGAGCTTGCACTGCTTGGCTAACATGCCCATTCCTGGGTACTCTGCCTCCTGTGCTTTCCGCTGTCTGCAGGGCGCAGGGCACAGGAGGGTTCAGTCCCAGCTCTGCCTCTTCTGTGACTTGAGTCAACTCCCAACCCTGTATGGGCCTCAGTTTTTCACCTGGAAACAGGGATAATCACACCACGCTCCTTCATGTCACGGATGTGAAGAGCCTAGCATAGTGCCCAGCTCGGGGCACCTGCCAGTCCCCTCTTCTCCTCTCTCTTCT
>NW_004443966.1:21131009-21145522 GCF_000243295.1 Trichechus manatus latirostris | reverse complement strand
AGAATTTGAGCTCTTAACTCTACAATTTGCTAAGTCCAGCCCCCAACACCTCAGAAATGTGCAGGGCCAGAGGTCTAATGGGGAGAGGGCAACGGAGTCTTCCTTCTGGGCTGGGCCAACTGAGAACCAAAGAAACAGAGACACCGTGAGCTCTTAAAGCTGAAAATAAGTCCTCAAGTATAGGATGTCATTTAGGACACTTACCTGACACCCACCCATTGCCCCCCTATGGGTAGGGGGGCAGTCCTAGCTTGGGTCAGTGTCAGGCCCAGGGGCAGATTATCCAATCGGCAAGGTAAGCATGGTGTTTACCTTGCTTACCAGATCATCTGTAGTGAACAATTTCACATTTTTTCACCACATCAAAGACTTTACTTCTAGGTGCGGCTGGTATCTGTCTCTCTCCCAACCCCACAGCACCTTTCTACATAATCAAAGCCTCTTTTCAAATTTACAATTGTGACACGGGCAGATGGCCCAGTAAGCAAGGTAAGCACAGGTTTACTTATGCACACTTACTGATTTGTAGTGAACAATTTCACACGGGTTTCATCACATCTGCAGTGTGGTGAAACTTCACTACAGATGATCTGGTAAGCAAGGTAAGCACTGTGCTTACCTGCCTATTGGATAACCCGCCCCTAGTCAGGCCCACACACAAAGTTAGGCCAGTGAACTCTGGCAGTGACAATGGGGTGCGGTGGGTGCCTGGCAAACCCACGTATCCAGGCAAGACCCTTTTCCCAGCACTCCTGGGCAGTGCTGGGTAGACCCAGGCCCCTTCTGGAATGGCCCTCACACTTCTGGTCTCCAAAGACAGGTGTCCACTCCTTGGTGCCCACATGTGGCTTCCCCTGAGGCAGAACATCGGACTGAGACTGGCCATGACCCACTCCAGCCTTGGCTGCAGACAGAGCCGCGCGCCCTGGTGTGACCTGCCACTCCTCCTTCCTCCCTCTTGACAGATGCATAATGCCTCCCTCCCAGGCTCCCCAGTCCACACACACACTTGGCGCAGATCCAGCCACACAGGTTTCTTCTATTCCAAAGATTTCACGGGGCATCCTGCAAGTCATAAATAATCAAACGCATGTCAGATGCTACATCCAGGTGTGCTGGTTTGAGAGCCCTTCCCACCTGCTACAGTTGGTCTCACTGATTTGAACCTGCCCCTTACTAGCTCTACCCTTGAACAGTTCCCCGCCACTGAATCCTGTGTCTGAGGCTTCCCCAAGGCAACTGCCCACCCTCCCGTGCACTTCCAGGCCCTCCTTGTCTGCAGTCACCACTTTATATCTTCCCCGGTCCCCTAGGGCCTAGGAAGGCCTGGTACGGGATCGCTGAATCCACGGGGCTGGACCCACTCAGCGCCCCAAGGGATGGTGGGACAGTGGGTGGGCAGCTGAGGGCTAGCTTCTCAGAGGAGGCAAACTCTGAGCAGAGGGGGCTGTCAGTGTGCAGGCACGGAGGACAGGGACATGGGTCACGTCCAGAAAGGGATGGATGTGCCTGAGAGAGGGAATCAAAGAGACTGGATTGAAGGGCTGCATCTCACAGCCCTGCTCCCCTAGCCTTCTCCATGCTAAGGACAGATTCTAACTCCTGGGGGCCTGAGCCAGGAAACATGGTGACCAAGGGCATAGCCTCAACCATGCCCTTGCCTTTAGGAGGCTCAAAACTGGGAGCCACGTGCAGATGTGCAGGGTAGTGGGAGTAATGGGTAAACCATGGCACTGGGTGGAATCCTGCCTCTCAGCACCAGCTTCCCCACCTCTAAGAAAGGAACAAACTGATACCTTTCATGGGTTGTTGTTAAGATTAATGAGCTAATTAAAGTATGAGAAAGCTTTTTTGTAGACTTAAAAGAGGTGATCAAACATGGCAAATTAATAACAATTAGTACCTCTCCTCCAGGCGGTCTGCTTGGATTGGCTCCACTGAGCCCAGTTTCTCTAATCCTGTCGATAAACAGTTCTTGAGAATGGCGGCTGCACTTGCCTTTGCAGGGGTGGCTTGGCTTGCGAGGGCTACACTTCTCCTCTGTTCCCTGGAGTCCATCAGACTCCTCCCGGTTACCCTTCCCGCCCCATGCCCAGCCCAAGGTCCTGCAAATGGGGGACTCGGTCCGTGCTACAAAATAACTGTGTGTTTTAACATTATTGAGCACCAACTGTGTGCTGGGCTTCTATGCACAACACAACAGCCCATGAGGATGCACGGTGGGGAGCCCCCTTTTACAGATGAAGAAACAGGGGGCCACAAAGACAGTAGTGGAGCTGGGCCTTCAACTTGTGGTCTCAGTTAACCCCTGCCTTGTGCTCTGCAGCCGGGCTAGGCCAGATGAGGGTGGAGGACTGGTGGCCCCGCCCTGAAGCCCCCCACTGCTTCTCACCCAGTGCTGCCTCAAAGGCTTGGGGGAATGGTGCCATCTCCCCCACTTCACACCCCCTCTGCCCTCTCCTGTGCGTGGAGGCGAGGCTGACTCAGCAGACACACTTGGGCGCCCCCCCACCCCCCGACACCAATTTAAAATCAGAAATCCTCCCAGGATTCATGCGCTCAGCAAAGCCTCCCTGGATCTGAAGTCAGAGGGGACGCAGGAAGCTGGGGGCAGGGAAAAGTGGACACAGAGCAAGGATGGGTGCCTGCGTGGGAGACCTGCCAGGGTCTGCCCTGGCCGCCCTTTGTCTGAGACTGTTCACTATGCACAGGAATCATATCCCCAAAATGCTTACATATCACAGAGCACAACCAGGTCCCCCACTGCCAGAGCTGACACCCAGACACCCCCAGCCTCGAGTGATGCCCTGGCCTGTCCCCCACAGGCAGGCCTATCTCACCTGAATGGCCTACAGCTCTGCTCCCTCCGTAATGAGGGGCCCCAGGAGCCCCAAACCTCACTCTTGGGTGGTGCCTGGGCCGGGCACCCACACCCGCCACGGCCACAGCAGCTGCTCCGCAAGGGCTCTCTAGCACCCATAACCCTGGCCCTTTCAAGGAGCAAATTTCTCTCCATTTCTTCCCCCCAGTAACTCAACAGCACCCCCCAGCACTGCCGGAGGATGGAAGAGACAGAAGAGGGTGGAGTGAAAAGGCTGAGTAGAGGGACCCTGGGCCCTGCCCTGAACACACGTGCACACCCTGACCCCTGCCTCACCCACAAACACAGACAGGAAGTGCTTACCTCAGGGAGTGCAGACGGGCTCAGGGCTCCTCAGGCGGACACCTGCAGAGAGAGGGGAGGGAAGGGGTAAGAGAAGAGTCAGCTGGGGACCCTCACTCAGGCTCCTCGCCCATAGGACCGGTCCTACAACCAACTGCACCCAGTCTCTGCTCAGTCTGGGCTCCCCATACCCTGGGACAGATGAAGCAGGAGGACCTCTGGGCCCTGCCCTCTGGGAGCTCCCGGGCAGCTCAAGGATGCCAGCTGCACTCCCACAGAGTCAGGTCCACTTTCTGTAAGCAAGCGCTGGGGCTGCGGCCTACTGGGAAGGGGCCACAGGAGGAACGGGTTATCCCGGAGGCTCCCTTAGGCAGGCCCAGCTGTACGCGGGCCCTGGGGGACGTTCACACCAGACAGGAAGAGCAGCCGCCCCATGCCTACCCACGGCAGGACACAGTGCTCAATCTCAAATCCTCCTTCCTGGGGCTAGCTGTGGCTCATGGTTGCAAGGACCCCAGAGGAGCTGTCAGAAAGGAAGCACCCAGGCCCTCCTCCACCTTTGGCTGGGACCTTTACCTGGGTCCAGTCTCAGCTTTGTTACTGGCTCACCCTGTGACTCTGGGCCAGTCTTTTCCCCCCACTGTGCCTCGGTTTCCCCTTTAGTACAGGCAAGGGCAGCAGTTCTCACACTTGAATGTGTATCAGAATCCCCAGGAGCACTCGTGAAAACACAGCTTGCTGAGCCCTATCCACAGAGTTTCTGATTTAGAAGGTCTGGAGTGGGGCCTGAGAATCTGCATTTCTAACAAGCTTCCCGGTGATGCTGATGCTGCTCCTTTGGGGATCACGCTTTGAGAACCATTGGTTAGAAGATGTGTCCAGCCTGCAAAGTACATAGCCCACACCCTTGAGAAGGTAGCTAGCTAATTAGAGAGACCACACACATGCATACACATCTGACTCGGAGCAGCCATAGCAGGAAATGTGGCTTCTAACCACAGAGGCGATCTGACAGGGCTGGCTGGGAGCTGGTACAGTCAGGGAAGGCTTCCTGGAGGAGGTAGAGACCTAAATTACCATTTTTACATACTATAGTCTTTATAGCTTAACGTTTTTCATTGTGGTAAATATATATATATAACAAAGCATTTGCCATCTCAACAGTTGTTATGTGTATAATTCAGTAACATTAATTATGTTGGTCGTGTTATGCAACCATCATCACTATCCATTTCCAAATTTCTTCATCACCCTTAACAGAAACTTAGTGCCCCTTACTTAAGCAATAACCCCTCCTTTCCGTCTTCTTCCAGCCCCTGGTAACCACTAATAAACTTGGGTCTCTATGCATTTGCCTGTTCTAAAGATTTCATGGAAATGGGATCATACAACATTTGTTCTTTTGCATCTGACTTATTTTACCATCATAATGTTTTCAACGTTCATCCATGTCATGATGTGTATCAGAATTTCATTTTTCTTTATGGCCGAGTAATATTCTATTGTATGTATATACCACATATAACCTTATTATATAAGTAAAACTTGACAGTGTTCTCTTTGCTTCAAATACAGACGTCTGTAGACACACTCCTGTTTCTAGTGCCCTCTGCAGAGGTTAACGACTATCGTCCTTTCGGTGTGAAACTTCCACGGCACATTTGCAGACATGTATAGAGAGGCACATCGGTGTGTACATATAGATGCACATGTCGGCCTACATACCAGGGATCACAGTCTCTGTGCTGATTTGTAACTTAACAGTAGACCTTGGAGACCTTTCCACGTCCCAACATGAAGATAACTCATCACAGCTACTATGTGCCAGATGCTGGGTTGAGTTGTTGTTGTTGGGTGCCATCAAGTCGATTTCAACTCATGGTGACCCCGTGTGACAGAGTAGAACTGCCCCACAGGGTTTTCTTGGCTATAATCTTTACAGAAGCAGATTGCCAGGTTTTTCTCCCACAAAAACCCTGGGTGAGTTCGAACCGCCAACCTTTCAGTTAGCAGCTGAGCACTTAACCGTTTCCGCCACCCGGGCGCTTTTGGTGGCTTTATGTATTAACTCATTCGATCTTCATAACAACCCTCCTCAGATGGGTGCTGTTGTTATCTCAATTTGGCAGACAAGAAAACCAAAGCACAGAGTAATGGCTGGTAACCTGCCCAAGAACACCGAGTGTGCTTTAACACTGCTGAGCACCACAGTAGTGGAGCAGGAACTTGAACTCACGGTCTCAGTTAGGGAGTAGTCGAACCGAGATTTGGACTCAGGCAGTGAAGGTCCCACATCTGCACTCAGCACAGAGTGCTACAGTTTAGTATTCCACGGTGCTACACCAAGGTACCCTCATCTATTTAACCAGGCCCCCAAGGATGGGTGTTTTGGTGTTTCCAATTTTTTTACTGCAAACGTTGCTGGGAAAAAAAAACAAAAAACCCTGCCTCTTTGTGCCCATGTGGAAATATTTCTCTGGGGTATCTTCCTAAGGGGTAGGTCAAAGGGTATACACATTTTAAATTTAGACACTCACTGCCAAATTGCCCTTCAAAAACTTCTGTACTGGTGTGTGACTGCCCACTCCCCCATGTTCTTAAGCTCCTACTTAAGAACAATCCCATTTACTGAGCACCTATTATGCACTAGATCCAGTAACATCTGGGTCGTCATCTCCATTTTGCAGGTGAGGAGACTGAAGCCCAGACAGGTCAAGCTACTTGCCAAAGGTCACACAGCTGGTGAAGAACATATAAATTTGCCTCAGTATGTGAAGGAGAAGTGGAACAAAGGAAGGGAGGGAGGGAGGAAGAAAGGAAGGAAGGGAGGAAATTCCTTGACCCCATATGCCCTTCCGTTTTTCTGCTACCCTTTATAGCAAAACTTCCTCACATCCCATTCTCCCTCACTCCTCTCCAGTTAGAATCTCATCCCCACTACTCCACAAAACTGCTCTTATCAAGGTCCCCAGAAACCTCAGTTTTACCAAACCCCATGGCCATTCACGTCCTCCAGCTCTCAGCTGCATCTGACACAGCCGACTGCTCCCTCCGTCAGGAAAAGCTTTTCACTCCAGCCTCCTAGGACTCGGCATTTCCCAGTTGTCTTCCCACGCTTTCCTCCCAGTTGCCTTTGCGGGCCCCTCTTACCCAACCTCCCTCCAAATGTCTGTGGCCCCACGGCTCACTGAGCTCTCTTCTATCCCATCTACATATTCCCTGCCTGGTCTCATTCTGTCTGTCCCATGGCTTTACACTTCAGCTACACCCTGACGACTCCCAGACCTCCCTCTCCGGCCCTAGCCCTCTCCTGCACACTGGCCGTGTGCATCCAGGGCCTATTTGTCATCTTCACTGGTTGTCTAACAACCACGTCCAAATCAGAACTCTTAATTTTTATTCCTCAAATGATGTCACCCCAGGTCTTCCCCTGCTTGGTTGTTCAGGCCAAGCGTCTGTGTCAGCCTTGATTGACGCCCCTCTTTCTCTCTCACGCACACCCAAACTATCATCAGATCCTCTGAGTTCTACCTCCAGAATAGGTGCAGAACTGACCACTTCTCCCAACTCCTCTGCCCATCTGGTCAGCTCCTGCCTGGCTCAGCTCCCTTCTCCCATCCCAAACTATCACAGCAGCAAGATGATGGCACACATCGGACCCTGGCACTCCCCTGCCATAGGCAAGGGGTTTCCATGGCAGCTTGGAGAATCAAGTCTAGTCTGTTTTCAGTGTCCGCAAGGCCCTCCACGGGCCAGCCCTGCCTGCCGCTCAGAACTCCCCTCCCTCCACAATCCACTTCCCTCCCACACCGGCCTTTTTTTCTGTCCCAAGAACTCAGTTTGTTCCAGTCTCAGGGCCTTTGCTTTCACTCTTCTCCTAGACTTCGTTACCGTTCTGTTCAAATGGGACCTCCTTAGAGAGGCCTTCTCTGATCACCCTAGCTAAAATACTCCATGCACCCCAGCCTCTCCCATTTTTCGTGGTATTTATCCCCACCTGACATTTTCTTGCTGACTTATTTGTGTCCTTCATTCTTGTCTATCTCTTCATCATAACATAACTTGTAAGGCTGAGGGGGAGGGGAACCGTATCCATCTTGTTCACCTCTATACCCCCAGTGAGGGCAGTGCCTGGCCCATGGTAGATGCTCAGGAAATAGCTGTTGAATAAAGAGATGGATGGATGGATGGATGGATGGATGGATGGATGGATGGATGGATGGATGGATGAATAGGTTCTATCTGGCTCCAAAGCCTGTACTTTTGTTCCCTATACAAATTGCCTCTCATCTGAAGAAATGGGAAAGAGTCCCTCCCACAGCAGGAAGGGATTTCTTGAGCAAAAGCAGGTAGATGGGAACAAGGCTGAGACCAGGCCAGCTGGAACAGTGGATACACATGGGGGAGCAGTGAGGCCTGAGGCCTCCCTGGGAAGCCACGCCCAGCAGCCCCCACCCTAGGGGGATTTGGAGCTCTCACACCTGCCAACTTCTCCCATTCCGTTGAGAGCCATGGGGGGCAGCAGCAGCTGAGTGCAACTGGCGGGGGTCCAGGATGCCTGCCAACAGCTGGCGATGCTGCCAGGCAGCCAAGTAATCGTGTTAGCCAGCGGAAATTGGTCCAGGGAGTTTTGTCCCTTCGCCTCCCTTTTTCTTTCTCTTCCCTTCCCCCCTCGGAGCTACAAGACTCGGAAGATTGATCTTTGCCTGAACCGGAGGAGATAACTCGATATAATGAACTTCACCGTCCCTCTTGCTGTTTGGAGCTTTTAAAAAATTTAAAAGAGCTGGGGACAAAAGAGCTTGTCCTCAGGGCTCGCTGGAGCCGCCCCTCCCCTTGAAGCCCCCAGCCCTGCTGGTGCCCCTTCCCAAGCCTCCATCTGCTTCCTTCCCCTTCCTTTTCTCTTGGGACGCCTGATGGAAAAAAGGTTAAAAATATCCCCTTTCTCTTGCAGGTTTTAAAAATAATTTCAGTGTGGTCAGGGCTGGATCCACCAATCACCCTGCCTCCCTTCCCCCCCCCCCCGTAACTGTCCCTACAGCCCAGCCTCGGGGTGACAAGTTGGCTCAGTCCACCTGTTCTCAAAGCATTTCCAAAGGAAGCGTGTGAGCCTGGCCCGTCCGGTGAGGCACTGCCAGAGACAGCTTTTGTTCCTGCAAACAGCTCTTTAAAGAGTCGTCTAATGACACACAAAGGGAGCCCCGCTCGGCTGGGAGCCCGAGGCTCTGCCCCCCACCTTCCTGGAGGTCCGCGGATCCCTCCACTCCATCAGCCTTGCTCCCCCAGCCTGGCAGCCCCTGCAGGCTGGTGCTCATGGGCCTTGCATGCATGCACATATTCAATCACCATTTATGGAGCACCTACTCTGGGCCAGGCTCTGGGCTGGGAGCTGGGGAGCCAGGGGAGAACCAAACCCATTCCATTCCTGCCCTCAGTGGCCTTCAAGCCTGGTGGCAGAGGCAGCCGTCAATCAGTGGTCACATTTGGGACAAGGGACACATTGGGAGGGAGATTTAAAGGAAAAGCCCAGGCATCCTGAGAGCATGGGTGGGCAGTGGTCAGAGAGAGCTTCCCCCAGAAAGTGTCCTTGGAACAGAGATCTGAAGGACCACCATGCAGAGGGGATGAAGGGGGGCTTCAGGCATTACGAGGAAGTATGATCCCAGGAGCATGCCACCCAATCTGGGGCCCTCCCCTGCATGCTCTCTGCCTGCACAGAGAGGCCAGACTCCAAGGTTCCTTATCTAGTATTCAAGGCCCTTTCCAGCCTGACCTCTGCCCCAAACCCCTCTTATCTTTCAAGGCACAGCTCAATATAGTGCTCCATCAGCCCTGGGGCCAGAGAAGTTGCTCCCTCTAGGCTTCCGCGCCCCCATATTGCTCCCCACCCAGCGCTGACCACACTGGCCTATTGCTGGATGTGACGGGCACACTGCCTACACAGGCCATGCTGAGTAGTCCCCGTGTGCCCGGTGCCCTGCAGGGCCGGAGCTGTGCCAAGGAGAAGAAAGCAACTAGGGAGCACCATCGGGCAGGTTCTGATTCAGATCCATGAAGGCTGGGGGCAACAGGGACAGCTTCCTGGAGGGCGTGGGTCAGGGGCTTTGCATAGTGAGGATTTGGACAACGGAGTGGGGAGCCCAGCACAGCAGGGACAGAGGTTCAGGAAGGGTACCCAAGGACTGAGGCCTGCCTAGGCTGATCTCTAACCTGCAGGCCCTGAGGAGTCAAGTTGGAAATGGGGAAACTGAGCCTCAGAGGGGGCAACTGCTTCTGCCAGGCTATGCAACCTGACAGCAGCGACAGGCGCCATGCTGTCCAAAGCCACCTTCCTCATGTCATGCAGTCATTGTCCCCCCACACTCATTTCCTAGGGCTCGGGTGCTTCCAGGCACCCTACACCAGAAGTTGGGCAGCCACCACACCATGAGACTGACAGCAGGGGGAGGGCACGGGTGCCCAGGGGAGTGGCCCAAACCCGGACCGGGAGGCATAAGACACCTGTCGTGGTTCTCCAAGGAGACATTTGCTAGGCTAGGAAAGGCATTCTAGGCTCAGGTGCCCCCACCTGCCAGATTCACTTCTCTGCCCACCAAGGTTTCCAGTCTGGCTGAGTTCCTGGGAACATGGACCACCCAAGTGTGAGCCTTAAAGGAAACAACCCCCAACCCCACCCACCCTACATAGTCCTGAGAGGCTGTTCTGGGAAACTTCCAGGCCCTGCCCTGGCCATAGTCTCAGGTTTTCCATTTGGGGCCTGAGCACCTGCCCCATCCCGGCTCCCTTGGGTCAAGGATACACAGAGGCTAAGGGCTCTTGCCCCAGAGAGGCCCCTTACTACCTCTGCTGAGGTCCTCATCCTAGACCCCAGATTCTGAAAGCAGCCCCGGAAATGGAGTCTGGCTACTCAAGAGGGACAGCTGCAGGCCTCACAGACTCCACTGTGGCTGGCCTCTCTCTTCAGGGCCCACCACCGCCAGCAAGACACAAAAAGACCCAGCCTGACCTTGTGGTTCTCCAGCCAAGTCGTTTCCCGCCTCAGCTTCCCTGATGCAGCTTCCCTGGGGCTGCGGGCTCTGCGGGTATCAGGTATGGCTGAAAGTACAGGAAGCGTAACGTAACCAGACTCTGCCTTCCCCCTATCCCATTCTGGGGCCCAAAACCCTGGTCCCCACACAGACCCAGGAAGCCTCACCTAGAATGTCCAAACACAAGACTTCCCAAGACCTGGGCTGAACTCAGACAGGAGAGGGCTCGAGAGGAAACGGTGTTCAGGTAGAAAAGAGAGAGCCTGGCAGGGGAGACGGGTGGAGAGGGGCTTAGGGCAGTGGCAGGGCCTCGAATGCCAGGTGGACAGAAGTGTTGGGCATCACCCTCTGTACCCAGTAGCTTCATGGGCCAATCCAAGCAGAGGAGTGGGGCCTTCACGTAGTTATTGGCAAATGGGATGCTGGGCAGAGGGGCTGATCCCGGGAAGCTGACTGCCTGGCTGAGCCCTTACAAAGCCAGTTCAGGCCATGCTGGAGAAGCTGCTGTGGGCATGTGTGGAGCTGAACATTCTTTCCTAAGCCTCTGAGGGGTGAGAAGGTCTAGGCCGGCCCCTACCCAGACCCCCCAGTTCAGCCATAGCTGCCCCAGCCGGGCACTGCCCCTCCTCCCCACAGCCTCAGAGAGGCAGAGACGGCAGACGGCACCACAGAGCCGCCATTACTGAGTGCTTGTAGGTGCCAGCAGAGCAGCTCGCACATCCTCCCAGTGGCTCTCTGCGTGGGTACCAGCACTCCCCCTGTGTACGGAGGGAAACCAAGGCTCAGAGAAAGGGCATGACTTGCCCAAGACACACAACTAGCACATGATGGAGGCAGGATTCGAACCCAGGCCTGTGTGAATCCAAAGCTGTTAACCACTAGAGTCAAATATAGACAGAGGCAGTCCACTTCTGTCTGAAGTGCAGAAGCCACAAGAGAACGTCACTCCCAGCCTAACGACGAGAAAAAACCAGGTAATCCACAAAACTGTAATTTTTGTTCAGCACATCAGAGAGTGGAGGTCACAAGGCAACCACGGGAACCAAATTCCAAGGGTGACGAGCTCCTCCAAGGACAGCGGGACATGGGACCGGGGCACCTTTGTCAGAGCACAGAGGGAAAGGGCAGTTGTGGAAGGAAACAGCAGGAAATGCAGGAATTCTGAAAGGCCGGGTATAGTTTAGAATCCCCAGGGGTCCCAGATACAAGCAATCTGCCCTCACTGCCAGCTCCCTGAGTGAGCAGGAGAAAGCTTGGGGGCTTGGTGGGGGCTGGAGAATGCCCAGTGGGTGGTGCAGGTACCACACCGGTCCACTGCCCAGACCTTTCTGAGAAGTAGCAACAGCAACCTGGTGGGGAACACGGGAGAGATGCGGCACCTGACTAGAGGGGCAGGCGGTGGGAGAGCAGATCTCCTCAGCCCTCTGCTACCAGCGGCCCCTCCTCTACCTCTCAGGCCAAGTGAACACAGGAGGGGTCCCTGCCTCGCTGGGGGGATTTGAGCAACCCCTCCTCCTCTCTGAAGGAGCTCCGGTGGCACAATGGTTAGCACTCAGCTGCTAACAAAAAGGTTGCCAGCTTGAAGCCACCAGCAAGCTGCATGGGAGAAAAGACCTGGCGATCTGCTCCGATAAAGATGACAGCCTAGGAGACCCTATGGGGCAGTTCTAGTCTGTCAGATAGGGTCGCTAGGAGTCGCAATCCATTCGAAGGCACACAACCTCTTCTCTGGGCTCCTTCGCTCCTTTCTTCCTTCTGTCCATGTCTGGACCTAGCAAGCCTTCACTGAGGGCACCCTCTGGGCTGGGCTAGGCACAAGTCCCCAAAGTTCCCACAGGGCAGTGGGTGTGGGTGAGAGGGGAGCCCGCAGCAGGATGGAGGGGTGGAGGGTACTAGGGCCCACCACCTCCTCTGTAAAAGGAGGAGCACAGCCTCTATTCCCCCATCAGGGTGGAGCTAAGGGGCAGAGAGGGCACTGGTGGTGCTCACAGCGCGGGCACCTTGGCCGCAGCCCTTCTTAAAGGGACAGGCGGGATCCAAAGAGCCCCAGTCTAAAGAGGGTTTGGGACATCTCTCTGAAGACAGAATCTACTCTGGGCACTGCCTAGGGGATGATTTTGCTTTTCTCTCTTCTCTAACGACCTTTAGGTAGTCAGAATATAGTTCAGTATAAAAGCAGAGGCAAAGACATCAAGTTCGGGGAGGATAGGGAGTTTTTCTCACCTTAACAGGGGATGCAGGCTGGAGGCTGAAGGTTTGCCTGGGAGGTGAGCAGAGTGGAACAAAATGCCCCCGGGCTGAGGCCTGCTCCTAGGGAGAGCAGCAAGGGAGGGCCAGGGTGATGCTGGGAGCCAGGATGGAGGACTCACAATCAGACATGAAGATGGAGGTCTGAGAAACTCGGCAGTGAGAGCTGGGAGCATCTGAGTGACCCTCCCCACCTTTGTTTATCCATCCACCCAGGCAATCAACAAGTATTTCTTGAGTGCCCACTGTAAGCCAGGCCCCGTGGGTCCTCAGTGCAATCAGTGGTGAATGAGACAGACAGGCCTCTGCCCACTGAGGGCCTCAGTAGAGAACTCGTCGTGGACAGAGCCTGGTCCGACACCACCACAAGGGGAGCCTCCACGCTGGTGGTAAATCGGGCATCTCTGCCAGACACCAGGACTACCCAGAGTAAAGAGCAGAGCTTTGGAATTAAACAAGTCCTGGCCTGGATCCTGACCTTCATCACAAGCTGTGTGTGGGGGGGGGCAAGTCCCCCAGCCTCTCTGAGCCTCTGTTTCCTCATATAAGGTAATAACAATAACAATCTGAATCAAAAAAAAAACAAACCCATTGCCATCGAGTCAATTCCGACTCATAATGACCATATAGGGCAGAGTAGAACTGCTCCATAGGGTTTCCAAGGAGCAGCTGGTGGATTCGAACTACTGACCTTTTGGTTAGCAGCTGAGCTCGTAACCACTGCTCCACCAGGATGCCAACAATAACAATAACAATAACAGCTAATTTTTTACTTAACAGTTACTATGTACTCGGCCTTGTTCTAGAAGTTTGCATGTATAAACTCATTTAATGGACACAAGAACACTATGTGGTAGGTACTATCAGTATTCTTTCCGGAGGAAGCCCAAGGTCACACAGCTAGCAAGCAGGGCAGCCAGGATTCACAGCCAGGCAGCCTGGCTCCAGGCTTATGCCTTTAACCACTGCATCGTGGCCAAGAAGCCATGCCCAGCAAGGGCCCTCAGCACCATTCCAGGCATCTCATTAACATCCAGCATCACTTCTACTCCAACCCATCTCTGCCCATTAAATTCCTATTCACTCTCTGGAGCCCAGCTCAAATGCCATCTCTGTGTTGAAACCATGGATCCCTCTCAGAATGAGGGAGAAGGAGACTCACGTGCACTGGGCCCCTGCAGTGCACCAGGCCCCATGCCCATCACCACAAACACAACAGCTCATTTATTCCTCACAACCCTTAGAGGCACGATCAACATCCTTATTTCACAAATAGGGAAAGTGAAGCTCAAAAAGACCAAGTGGCTTTTCCAAGTTCACTTAGCTGGTTGGGGGCAGAACTTGCCATATATAACAGGCCTTCAGCAGGGATGGATGTGGGGGATTGTGTGAGTGGAGGCCAGTGTGGGGTCACCTGATCATTCCTGGGCCACCTGGGTAGGGTGTAGACCACTTGACCCTGAAAGAGCATGAGACTATAAGAATTGGGGACAGGATCAGTCAGTCAGTCAACAAACACTGCCTGGATGTGCTCCATAAATAACATGGACGGGAGTGAGGGACCTTCCCCACTTTGTTCTATGGTCCTCCATCTCTCCCCGAACCTCAATGCGGAAAGCACCTACTCTCATGCCCGCCTGCCGAATTCCTGCCCAGTTATTCTTTCAGGTCCAGAGATAGTAATGCCACCTCCTCCAAGAAGCCAGCCTGACTACTCCAGCACCCCTTAGAATACCCTGGACCTGCAGTCTCACTAAGGACTGGAGCAGACCTGGAGGGCAGGATTGCCCCCCATGCTCCATGGGGTAAAGGTTACTCAGGTACAGGAACGTGGTTGGGGGACAGGGAGCCAAGCTCTGGAGGATAATAAGGCACCCTACTCTCCAGGAGGCTTAGGCAGGAGCCAGCCACACCTGCTGACCACAAAGCTAGCATGATGGATGGCACCATTCAGGAAGAAATAAATCCCAAAGCTCACGCGCTAGGTGAGCTGGGGGGCTGTATCCATCTTAGAGATGCTTAATGAATGTGCCAGCCGCAGTGGATGGCAGCACATACATCTGCCTTCCACCCCT
>NW_004443966.1:21129625-21130489 GCF_000243295.1 Trichechus manatus latirostris | reverse complement strand
TGTGGAGCTGCAGACAGGTCCTTAGGGGTCTGATGATGACCAGATAAGAATGGTCATGCTCAGCTCATTATCCCCAGAGACTCTTCCCAAAGCCTGGGCCCCCATGTTCCCTCCCACGGTTTAATCATGCCTCCTGTGTGTCTGATAATTATTCTTTGCAGGGTAACCCCTCACTTCCTAGAAGAAGCAGAGGTCAGGCCAGCCCTGCCTGCATCAGAACGCCCCGCCAATTCCCAGGGAACAAATCCCTCAATCAAATTAACAAGACACTGACCTGCCTGGGAAGAGAACAGTGGGAGCCTGGGGAGCAGGGGAGCGGGAGAAGGGCCAGAAAACATGGCTGCCCCCATCCCCAGCATCTCCCCGACAGCTGCCACCCTGCCTGAAATGTCACCATTAAAGGGAAACATCGTTCCATTGGGGCTCAGAGGCATGCGAGTCTCCTATTAAAGTGAAAATATCCCTGAGAGAAATCATACCTTCAGTCATTATACACCCCCACACATCGGCAGAGGAAATGGGACAGGGGGTGGGAGGAGGAAGCTGGGTGACATGGAGCACCTACTATGCACCAGAGGTTGGTGATAACACTGAGGCTCAGAGGGTCACATGGCTGGCCCTAGATCACACAGCTGGTCAGTGGCAGAGCTGGGATTTGAATACAGGTGCAGCCGAGTCCAAAGCCAAACTCTCTCCTTCCAGACAGGTCCTGTGGCTGCCTCCTCAGCTCGCTCCAACAGGATGAGCCACTGGCCCCTACCACCAGCCATGCGAGGACTCAGGGCAGAGCCCTGCCAGGGCCCTGGGGCTGTAAAACCCAAGATCTCCTCCTCGGCTGGGGCTTACCAGGTTCTCTGAGCTATT
>NW_004443966.1:21126518-21129414 GCF_000243295.1 Trichechus manatus latirostris | reverse complement strand
CCAGGCTGCCAGAGTTACCTCTGAGGAAAAAGAACTGTCTTTGGAGTCAGATGACCCAAATTCTAATCATGTCCCTTAACCTGTCTGGGCCTCAGTTCCCTCATCTGTAAAATGGAGAGAGTAACACCCACCTTGCAGCATCACCGCAGGGAGTCCATGAGGGAAGATGTGAAAGAAGCCCAGCACAGAGCCTGGCTCAGGGTCAGCCCTCAGGGCAGCCCCCTCTGTCTCTGGGTATGGCCAATCCCCCCTGACGTCCCCAAGAGCCCAGCTGGGCCCTCCGAGAGGCCCTGGAACCTGAGGTGGCTGCCATCAGAGGAGGGCTCAGGCAGTGAGCAGAACCACAAGGCAGGAAGCTGGGAAAGAAGCCACAGGTGGGGAATGGCCGAGTCCCTGCTCCTGTCCTCCCACCAGTCCTGCTCCAGGAAGAGGTCAGGGCCCCCAGTCCCAGCTCAGTTTCCGGTTTGGGGCCCTGGATGGAGGTCCGGGCCCAGCGTCACCTGCCTGCCCCATTCCAGGGCCACACTGGAGGCCCCTGCCTGTAGCCTGGCCACAGGAGGCACCGCCAGAAAACAAGCACAGTGCTATCCCGTGGTGGGCCCCAGTGGACCCCAGAACCCCACTACAACCCTGACTCCTGGGCCTTACATTGTCTTAGGCTCTCCCCCAGGTTTTCTTGCTCAATCTCCCACACCTAGCCTCATGGCCAGACAAGGAAACAGGCTCAGTGAGGGCCAGTGACCTGTCCAGAGTGTCCCAGCAGAGTGGGGCCTGGAACAGAGGTCTCTAACCCTGATCTTGTTCCTTTAAAGCTACCTATTTACTAAGCATCTATGTGGGCCTGGTCTGCAGTCCCTCGTTAGAAATGGCTCCTCTTTGCCCGCTTCCCGGCCGCTGCACAGACCTCCTCATTGCTGCCCAGGGGTGCTGCTCCAGTACCTCACTGGGGTCCTGCCAACAGCTGCCCTCCAACCCACTCCATACCACCAGGCCCCCCTCTAGACATCACCAAGGGCTCATCCTGAAAAGAGGGGAAGAACTCGTCACTTACTGGCTCTTGAGTTAGTCACCTTCTCTCTGCCAATGAGCTGAGGCCTTGCTGGGAGCATCCAGAGAGGTTGAAACCCAGATAAGTGGCCAGCTTGGGTCTTGGTGTGGGGAGTAAGGAGAGTGCAGGAACATGCATTTAGTGAGAGCCAGCTATGGGGCAGGACCCCACCCTCTCATTTAATCTTCCCAACAACCCTGCAGGGGGCAGTTCATATTATACCCACTTTACAGATGGAGAGAGGGCAGTGATGGTTCAGTGGGAGAATTCTCGCCTTCCGTGTGGAAAACCTGGGTTCAGTCCCTGGACGATGCACCTCAAGCGCAGCCACCACTCGTCTGTCTGTGGAGACTGGTGTGTTGTTATGATGCCGAACAGGTTTCAGTGGCGCTTCCAGACTAAGACGGACTAGAAAGAAAGGCCCAGCGATCTACTTCCGAAATCAGCCAGTGAAAACCCTATGGATCACAACAGTCTGACTGGCAGCGGATCATAGGGATGGTGGGGTCATCATGACTGGGGACCAACTCAACGGCAGCTAACAACAGCAGATGAGAAAGTGACACTCTGTGGTAAAGGCACGTGGCCTAACTTGCATTTGAACCCGGGTCTGCCTGACTCTCAGGCTCGGCTCTCTGTTTCTTCCCCTACCCCCACCCCGGGTGCTGAGAAAACACGAGCAGATTCATGCCCTGAAGACAGAGCCAGGACTCAGTTTCCCAGAGTCCCCTTAGGCAGCCTTGCCGGTGACTCCTTTCTCAATGCCTTCGGGTCAGCAGCTGGCCAAGGGCCGACCCAGGGTGGGAAGGCACCTGCTGCCTTCCTGTGGGGCTGCCTCACTTTCCCCTCTTCCTCCCACTCTCACTAGCAAATGAGTAAGAAGAATAGAATTACAATTTGGTTACATGAGACACAGAATTAGCAGGATTAAATATAAATAGCTATTAAAAGTGCCTTATAATTAAATTCATTTTCCAGTTATTTTTTTACACACACACACCCGCCCACACATGTGCACACATGGGCGCGCTCCCTCACAGCTCCGCACAGAGTGGGTGTCAGAGCCCCCAGCTGCTAACCAGCCTCCTCCTCCCCTGAGTTCCCTCCTCCTCGGGAGTTCCGGGTGCCAGCTGCTCTTCCCCTCCTCTCTGGCCCTGCTTCCAGTTCGTCTACCAGGCACTTTCCAGAAGAACGGACAATGACTGCTGCTGCTGATCACTTGTACTGGGCACCTCTTACGAGCCTGACACTTGACACTCATCATCTCCTTTATTCCACACAGAGATGTTTTTCATTCATTAAAATCATGTTCAGTGCCAAGTACTTAACATCCATGAGCTCATTTAATCCACACAACGCCACTCACTCCTCCATTAAACAAATATTAGTTGAGCACCTACTACATGCCAGGGCTTGGTAAGCACTAGAAATATTTCATTCAGCCAACAGGACCCAAACCTCTGCCCTGTGTGAAGAAAGCCTAGTGCCAGAGCCTGGCCAGCCCACGGGAAAGGCGTATGTTGGGGAAGATTCTGCTTACTGTAAGCTCCTTGAGGATCCGACTTGTTCCATCATCTCTGTGTCCAGGGCAGAGTGCAGAGTGGACACGTCATTCGTGAGTGTCAGCCTGAACATCTCAGGCCAGGTGTGAGCTCCATCTCTGCCGTTCCCCACACTGTGCCCTTGAGCAGCCCCTTCCAATCAGGCCTCAACTTCCTTCTCTGTAAAATGGGCATAATTCTAATCCTGCCTACCTAAAAGTAAAGGACTTAATACTCGTAGAGTGCTTTGAACTTTGCCTGGCACACAGCAAGTGCTCAATAAGGGTTGTTGTTAGTTGCTATCAAG
>NW_004443966.1:21124291-21125971 GCF_000243295.1 Trichechus manatus latirostris | reverse complement strand
CAGGAAAGGCGGGAGAAGAAGATCCTGCTCTTCTAGGGGCAGATGACTGGGAGGCAGAAGACAGGTGCCAAGATAAACAAGGCCTGAGACAATACCAAGGCAAGAGCATGAACCCAAGCAGTGCACTGTGAGGCCATCAGCGTTTTCTAATTCCCTACTGTGCATTACTCTGCCCCATTATCTCACTCACACTGACCAGCCACCTCTCACGTGGCGGGCATAGTCATGGCCCCTTTCTTCAGAGAAGGTCACTCAAAAGCCAGAGAGGTCAGCTGTGACTTGTCCAAGGTCACAAGGCCAGCGAGTAGCAAGGCTGGAGACAGAACCCAGATCTGTCTAACTCCAAAGCCTTTCCTTAGCTCATGCTTTCCTTGAATCAGGAAGACCCTCCTTGGGGACATAAAGCCAGGGAGACAGTATCCCTGGAAAGCTTCCCCTGTGCTGTGCCGGCCTGCCTGGCCCCTCTTGTCACCCCGTCACCTCCCCAAGGTAGACTGACTGTCCACCCTTCTCACTGCCTGTAGAGCCCAATGCCTAGCCAACCCCGGGAGCCCAACAGTTCAGACTCTTAGTCCTAAAAGTAGGCAGCTGAGCTAATTAGCACAGGCTCCATCCTTTTTTCTCAGTGAGGACATTGTTTCATTATCCAAAGCCAAACACAGCCCCGTGGTGTCCAGCAAACCTGAACAGGGAGCTGGCAAAAGCGTCACAAATCGATGGGCAGCGAGAGGCCTGCTCTGGCCCCACCTCCCCGTGGGGCTTTGGGGCTCTGTCCCATCTTTTTGACAAATGCTGAGGGAGAGAAAGAAGCCTGTGTTGTATGGGAAAGATTACAGGCTGAACGATAAGGCATAAAGACCCCCTAGACAACCCACGGCCCGTTGTCACATCCAGATGAAATCAGCCCGAGGTAAAGGAGAGAGGGAGGGAGGGAAAGAGAAGTGGGCACGTATGATGGAGGGGATATTCTGGTGCCAGGCCAGGCTGCAGCACTGGAGGGCAGCGTGGGAGTCCTGCCAAGTTCATGGTGATGGACAGCCTTCCTGCTGCCCACAGGACAGAGACCAGCCCTCAGCAGGGGCCCTGCCTACCTTCCCAGCTCATCGCTGCCAGCTGCCTTAAGCCCATTGGATAGGCTTCTTGCCATCACCCACACACAACTGGCTGGGCTCATTCCAGCCTCCTCTTCGGTGTCCATGCTGCTTCCTCTCCTTTCTGCCTCCCCATGCTTGGCACCACCTCCTCCAAGGGGCCTTCCTGACTGCTCCATTCCATGCTCTGCCTCATGTCCCTGGAGCACTTGCCATTGGCACCACAAAATCAAGCACATGGCAATGTAGTGTCTGCCTTGCAGGGCACTCTCATTGTGGCTGTTGTGGTTGTTGTTTTGTGGGTCCTGTGTGCTGGAGTGAACAGAGATCTGGCCACCTATACCTCTGAGGAGTCTGGAAGAGAGACAGGCAGACTGTAGGTGCTTAATAAGTGTTTGCTGACTGAACACTAGAAAGTCCTTCTAAAGACTCCATGTGGTGCAATGGGGGAAGCCCCTGGCCTGGTTCGAAGACCAGGGTTGTAGTTCAGCTCAAAAGCTAAGCTTCCGTGTGTCTTTGCATCCGTCACTGGGTTCTCTTGGCCTTAGTGTCTCCGTCTGTCAGAGCAGGACTTGAGTCCTGAGCTGGT
>NW_004443966.1:21120812-21124191 GCF_000243295.1 Trichechus manatus latirostris | reverse complement strand
CCCTGGCCTGGTTCGAAGACCAGGGTTGTAGTTCAGCTCAAAAGCTAAGCTTCCGTGTGTCTTTGCATCCGTCACTGGGTTCTCTTGGCCTTAGTGTCTCCGTCTGTCAGAGCAGGACTTGAGTCCTGAGCTGGTGTGTGTCCAGCTGGGAGGAGACTGCGGGCTCCAGGCTGAGCCACGGTGCCACATCAGGGTGGACCTCCCTGGGTCTGGTGGACACAAAGGATGAACCCAGCCCTGGAGACAGTGGGCTGGGGCTAGGGGACAGGAGGAGGATGCAGTGAGAGAGGCCATTTATTTGGATTGTTGGTTCTGGGCACTGCCAGGCACTGTCAGTATGAGAGCTGCTTGCTCAGTCTGATGAAAGAGGCTCAGCCCCAGCCACACTGAGAGCATGGTCTCATGGAGGAGGGGGCTGGACACAGGGGCTGTACAGACGGCCTAGACTTCCCACCCCCTAGAGACACACACACACACACAGACACACAGACACACAGACACACAGACACACACACACACACACACACACACTCAGCTCCTGGTTCCTTATCACTTCCAGAGTGTGAGAAGCTACTGCCCAATCCCTTCCTTCTCCAAACTGTGCCAGGTGCCTGCCTTCATGAGAGATGAGACAAAGGAGGCATTTGCTGTGGAAAAGCAGGCAAAAGGCCCAGAGCTGGGAGAGAAAGCTTGGAGGGATGGAGGGGAGGACATAGAGAAGAAGGAAGAGGGAAAAGAAGGAAGGATGGAAGGGAGAGAGGGAGGGAGGACGGGTGGAAGGAAGGGTAAGGGAGGGAGAGAGGGAGGGAGGGAGGGAGGGAGGAAGGAAAGAAGGAAGGAGCTAAGGAAGATTCTAGCACTATCAAGAAGCAGATCTTGGCAGGGCCCTGTGATGGCCCAGCCACCATCCGCTTCTGAATAATTTCTCCAGCAGAAACTCCGTAATTATGGGTAATAACAATCACTCTGATTTGCATGTATTGAGCACCTTTCAGCCCGAGATCTCCAAGTGCTTAGCCAACATGAATTAATTCATTAGCATGTCTGCCTCCCCGGGACAGGGCGGTGTGACGCTCCGCCCAACGCAGCACAGCTGGCTCTGGGTGCGGGTGCGCGCTCAGTGGGTAGCAGCCCCAGGATGAGCGTGTGTTGGTGTCCTAGGGGGTGGGCTCTGGAGAGGAAGCGCCCACAGTGCAGCCCCTCAGGCCCAGGACCCCACCTCTAGCCACCCCATCCGAAGTCGAGGCCACCCTCGCCATGCCCCAAGACCTGGTCTCCCTGCCCTGGCCTATTAGAGGGCCAGGCCCAGGGACTCTGGTGGTCAGGTGGGCAGAATGTGATCTGGCCCCAGCTCTGTCCTCAGTCACCAGGGACCTTGGGAAATTCACCAACCAAAAACCAACTGCCATCGAGCTGACTCCGACTTATGGCGACCCCATGTGTGTCAGAATAGAACTAGGCTCCATGGGGTTTTCAATGGCTGATTTTCAGAAGTAGATTGTCAGGCCTTTCTTCTGAGGCACATCTGGGTGGACTCAAACCTCCAACCTTTCGGTTGGCAGTCCACGTTAACCATTTGCACCACTCAGGGACTCCATGAAACCCAGTTTCTTCACCTATACAATGCGACCTCAGGCTCTCCAGCTTCCGAGGTAGCTGTGAAGCTCGAGGCAGACGATGTAGGTGGGAAGTGTTTAGACCGGTCCTGAGCTGTGCACAAGAAGGATATCAGGACAGGGGACCAGACGGCTATAGGATGATGCAGGGCCTTCCTTCCAGGGCCAGGCCTGGCAACAGCCAGGTCTCCAAGGGGATCTCAGTCCTACCCTCCTCAGCCCTGCCCTCAGCCCTTAGGCTTCACCCCCACTCCCATTGCCCACCCTGGCCTCAGGAAGGGGTAGAGGCCCCAGGGACCCAAGGAAGCCAGGCTCAGAATCAGGGCCAAGAGGGAGCACTGGGGTCAGCAGCCTCCAGCCCCAAAGCAAGGCACTCCTGTCTTAGTCATCTAGTGCTGCTGTAACAGAAATACCACAAGGGGATGGCTTTAACAAAGAGAAGTTTATTGTCTCACAGTCCAGTAGGCTAGAAGTCCGAATTTAGGGCACCGGCTCCAGGGGAAGGCTTTCTCTCTCTGTCAGCTCTGGAGGAAGGTCTTTGTCATCAGTCTTCCCTTGGTCTGGGAGCATCTCAGCGCAGGAACCTCGGGTCCAAAGGACACGCTCTGCTCCTGGCACTGCTTTCTTGGTGGTATGAGGTCCCCATGTCTCTCTGCTTGCCTCTCTCTTTCGTATCTCAAAAGAGATTGGCTTAAGACACTATCTAATCTTGTAGATCTCATCAATACAACGCTGATAATCCATCTTATTACATCATAGTGATAGGATTTACAACACACAGGGAAATCACATCAGATTACAAACTGGCAGACTATCATACAGTACCGGAAATCCTGACCTAGCCAAGTTGACAGATACTTTTAGGGGACCGAGTTCAATCCATGATACTCCCCAAACTCACAGAGAGTTGCCAAATTTGAGGTCAGCCTCCAGACCCCCACAGTGCAGATGGGGAAAGTGAAGCACAGAAAGGGGAAGTGCACAGCTTTGAAGTCAGACCTAGAATCAAATCCTTGTACCGCCACTTATTTGTACACCTTGAAGAAGTCACTTTACTCCCCGAGCCTCCATATCCTTATCTGTAAAATGAAATAATAATACCCTTGGATACTGGGTGTAAAGCTGTGTGCACAGTGACACCTACACTGTAGATGCTTAATAAATGGATCTGTTATCATTAGTCATGTTATAGTTACATTTTCTATTTCACCCCTTCCCAAAGGTCACATAGAAAACTCCCTAATCGGGCTCAGGCTTCATGTCACAAATATTTACTCAGCAGCTACTATGTGCCAGGCCCTCTTCTGCCCACCTCTCTTTCTGCCTTCCCCCTTTGATGTGCCCCCTGCCCAGCTGGCTGGCTTCCTTACTATCTGTCCCATACCCCTGCCTCCTTCCTGATGCCAAGCATTTGCCCCTGCTGTTTCCTCCACCTAGAGTGCCCTCCTTCCTCCCCTCTGCAAAGCTAAATCCCCCTTCAGTCTTCCAATGCCTGATCAGCTTCTCCTCCAGGAAGCCTTTCCAGATTACTCCAATGTGGTTTAACACCTAGCTGCTCCCCAGTTGCTCATCCTGTCTCCTGGGCAGGACTCCTTCAAGGTTAGGATCAGATCTTCTCTTCTTCCTGTCCCCACAGTGTGGCTGAGCAGATGCTCTGTAGGAGGGCTCTGGGTCAGTCTGGGACAGGGCTGGGGAGGCAGAGCCTCAGCTATAAGGAGCATGTGAGGCAGTGTATACGCAGAAGGGCAGGGGAGGCCCCAGGC
>NW_004443966.1:21084541-21120400 GCF_000243295.1 Trichechus manatus latirostris | reverse complement strand
ACACACACACACACACACACACACAGTCACACTCACACACACCACACACACACACACCAGAGGCGTAGCCAGTTCTAACACTAACGGAAGGCCCAGCCGGGGGTGGGGCCTGGGTCGGCGTCCCTGCTTGGTGGGGTGGTGAGTGTGTGACCGTTTACCTCTGTCTGGCATCTTACCCTCTGGCTTTCACCTATTTCTTCTGCGTGTTTTCATCACAGTTTTGAGCACATTTATGTCAACATACTAACTTGAAAGACAATCTCAAAGATGCCACAGCAGGAGGACGGCCATCCCCTCCCCTAGTTCCCCTGCAGGGTATCAGACATCTCCATGCGTGTGCACCACACTCAGTCCACTCTCCAGCCACACTCATGTGCACTAAGACTCACACACACTCAGGCGTGCTCACACACTCAGCCCTCAGGCAGGCCTCAGTACCCAGCCCTGGGAAATGGCTACCCATCTCTGCCGTACTGGCTTCCTCATCCACAGCTCCAGTCCTTGCAGCCTGGGGGTGGGAAGGTGGGAGAATGATAGGAAATTAAACTCAAGCCTAGGAAGGATTTCTCGGTCTTTGGGCAAGGATCGATGTGACAACCCTGCCACCTCCCTTCTTGGCCAACCAACCTTCTCTCTCCCCCATCAGTATCCCTGTCTCAAAGGTCATCTCCTCCAGGAGGCCTCCCTGGTTCGTTAGAAACCATCTTGGCTTGATGTTGGACACTATGTCGTTGAGAGGTGTCCTCTTGGGTAGTCTGCCTACGGGACCCTGGCTCTGACCTGACAAGACAGAGGTCCAAGTCCCCACAGCAAGAGTAGTTAGGGTTGGGCTCATCAGGCACTGGCCATAGGTGGGGGTTCACCCAGGGACCCAGCATCACCATGGGGTGGGGGGAATCCAGTCAGCCAGAGCAGAACTGAGTTGGGGCTGAGGCACCACATAAGTGGAGACTGGCCCCCCTAAGCCTTATGGGGATCACTTTTCCTCACGTGCCAGTGGGAGTATTGTGAAGACCAAGTTCAAGGTGATTTTTGAGCTAAAAACACCATGTAGGTGTAAGGTCTCATGTTTTTTTTGTTTTCTTTGCATGGTGTCCTCAAGGAGGTCTTCTTTTCCCCCACAACGTGGGGTCCTCAATGGACCCTGAGCCCCAGAAATGAAACTTCAAGGCCCCAGAGGAGAAGAGACAGGGTGTCAAGACAGGGCAAAGAACCAGAGACAGACCGAAGGATGAAAAGCAGAAGGCAAGCAGCTGTGGGTCTCCTACGGGCAGGCAAGGGCTGGCTGAAATTCCCCTGAACCTGGGGGCTCAGCCCCCTACCCTGGCACAAGCCTCAGCCCAGGCCTCGGGGCACAGGGCGCTGGTAAGGGGCCCAACCTGTAGCTCGTTAGCCAAGGCTCGCTCATTAATCACCGCCAACCACCTCTCTCTGCCTTGGCTCTGTCAGGCCATAATAATATATGAAGAACATTCATTTATTCACCAACTTCCCACTCAGGAAAAGATATTTGACATTGTACGAATGGATTTATCCTGACACCCAGCTTTCAGCAAAATGAAGCTAATTTAAACATTTAAGTCAACGGCTCGACCCTCCTCTCGCCTCCCAATTTTTTTTTTTAATGGTGAGAAGGTGAAGGATGGAAGGGAGGTTGAAAATGTACAAGCCTGCTCGGCTGGAGGGTCAGCGGCCACGGCGAGGACCAGGGGCTCAGCTGACCCCCTCTGGCCTCTCCCCCACCACCCATCCGGCTCCAAATCTGAAATAAAATCAATACAATAAGCAGGGACAGAAGAAAGAGCACTGGAGTGGGGAGTCCTGTGGCGCCACTAACTGACCGCAGAGCCCTGGACAAGTCTCTCGTCTCTGGCCCTGAGTCCCTTGTCTGTAGAGAGAGAGGGTAGGGCACTAGCTGCTGTGTATACGCAGGTCCTCTTCAGTTTCCAAAGCTGGCTTCTCCTGTCCTCTCCTGGGTATCTCCTCCACCCCTGGGACCCACCTGCATGCTCTCGAGGAGAAGAGCTGCAGAGAGCCCTCTGGAATGGCCAGGACGACCACCCTGCAAGGAAAAACAGCTGAGCCAGGGGGTTCAGAGCAGGCTGGTGCAGTCAGAGTGTACTTCAGGGAGGAGGCAAGGCTTGAGTCTGGGCCAGGGGAGCAGCCGAGCCTTGCATTTAAGAGCAAAGCCTCTGGAGCTAGATGCCTGCACTCAAATCCCTGCTTTCCCATTTGGTACTCTGCAACCTCAGGCAAGGTGCTTACCCTCTCTGTGCCTCAGTTTCCTCATCTGAAAAAAGATGATGATGAGTGTGCCTACCCCATAGGGTTCTTAGGAGGATCAGATGGGGCCACCATCCATGAAAGCCCCTGGCACCATGCTTGGCACACAGAAAGAACTCAGCAATGTCAGTTTCGCCGTGATCAGGGACGGGGCAGGAGAGGAGGGAAATATTTGGGTGAGGCTGGTCTGACCCAAGTCTCCGCAGTGCTTGTCCTACTTCAGCCCAGGCCTGTCTGGGTGTTCCAGGGCTCAGCTCAGCCCACAGGGAGCCCACCAGGCCCCCCGACCAAAGCAGGAAGATTTCTCTTTGCTACTGGCTGAGACCAAACCAGCCCACCCTCAGTGAGTAAGGAAGACCTAGAAAGCTCTAACCAGCAGGGCAGGTGAGTAAGCAGGAGGCACTCAGGGGGTGGGCATGCGATCTGTGTAAATGAAATGATCGAGCATGCACACATACATATATATGTGCGCACACACACTCACGCACACTGCCTTTCCCACAGCTCCCCCTCCTTCACTGGCCTTTGGCCTGAGATTACAGAGTGCCCAGCTGCCCCCCAGCACCCTTGGGCCTGAGAGTGGGCTGGCGTGGAGAAGAGGTATAAATGGAAGGACTCTGCCCAGATCACAGGCTGCAGGGAAGCAGAGGAGGGAGGACAGGGGCCTGCAAGGTCTGCTAACCCCCAGATCGCCAGAGCCCACTCAGCCCAGGCGGACCGGGACAGCGTGCCATGGGCAAGTTACTCTCAGAGCCTCAGTTATTTCACCTGAAAAAATGGAGCCAATCACACCAACCTCCCAAGGTGGTTGCAAGCGTTTAAGTAAGACTGTGCATTGAAGCACCAAGCTCAGACCTGGCCCACAGTAGGTGCTGCCCCTCAGTGCCCCTGCCCTAATTTCGGAGGTGCAGGGCAAGGAGAGAGAAGCGTTCGTCTCATGCCCAGCTGGGGAGGGGAGCCCACGTTAGACAGTGACAGATTGAAGCCGGCGCCTGGGGAGAAAAGAGCAGCTTACGTGGGGGTGTCTGCGTCTCTGTAAATGGGGTTCTAAATGAGTGCCTTATTAAAACACATCGACTGCTAACAGAGCTGTTTTAATAAAGGAGGTCCTGTGTTATTTTTAAAGTATAACTGAACAGAAAACACGCTGAGCCCTTTCTCCTGGCCACAACCACGAAGAGCCTGGCATCGTAGCCACACCTGCACCGGGACACCAACACTCACCTGTGCTAGCCAGTGCCTGTCCTGGACCAGGCCCAGAGGGCAGCCATGCCCCAGCGAGTGACTGCCAGGTTTCGGAGGCCCTCTCCCTCCCCAAGCAGGCCTGGGTGACAATTCTAAGAAGGCAGCTTTTTTTCCCTCCTTAAAAGGGAGCTTAGCGGTGACTCACGCCTGTTTTTCCCACAGCCTCCCTGCTTCTGCTGTGTTGCGCTAAGGCACACCTGACACCTCCCTCCTCCGCGGGGACGGGGAGGGGACGATGAACAGCCAGGCTGCGCATGGACAGGGTCATGCGGGTGGGGAGACCAGGGTGCCTCTGAGGTGAGTCCAGCCACCGAGGGCATCCCAGGCCCAGCCCTGCAGCCCCCACCCCAGGACCCTCGGTCAGGCCCAATCCCACCAGGCTCCAGTGCCCATTTGTAAAAGCAGGAGCTGGACCAGACTCAGGGGTTGCAAACTGGGCAGCAGAATGTTTTGTTTGGCCTGCTCAGGGGGTTTTAAAAGCTCAGAATCAGTTGCCAACTTTCACAAATCACATAGGAATCTGGATTTCTGGTTTCTCTTTGAAAAATCTGATCTGGCCACATAGGAGCTGCATTTCCATGTGGCAACAACCACATGGCTGAGGGGTAGGCCTCCAGTCCCCACCCAAATTCTGTGCCTGGCCCCTGGGGCATTTGAGTTTGAAACCCCTGGGCTAGAGGCTCGCTAAGGGCCAGCCTCCAGTTCTGAGGTTCCAAATCCTGAAATGTGTATTGAGGCCCCTGCGCCCTCCCTGGGGCTGGCGAGATTGGGGCAGGAGGAGGAGGAGGTGAGTACACGGGGGCAGGCGGGGTAACAGAACTCATAACCCATTGCTGTTGAGTCGATTCCGACTCATAGCAACCCTATAGTATAGAGAAGAACTCATAGCTAGGCCCAAATTGGGAATACAAATCCAGGAACATATAAACCACAGAATTTTTTGTAAAAGGTTTTATTTTGTTGTTATTGTTAGCAAGTATTCATCTTTTAATTCATGTCATTCTATTATACCAAAAAATTGTTCCAGTACATGGGAGGGGACAATGCTGGGACTCGCCACCAAAGTGTGAGGGTCAAGGCCACAGCAGCTGAGCACATACAGCAGAACAGGCAAGTGTGGTCTGATGCGACCAAACACTGTCCCAGTGGTCTCGGTGAGAATGTCAAGCTGGAGTGTACGCTGTCTGTGTCTATATTTGGGGACATAACCACCAGTTGAAAGGGTTGAGATGTAATTGTGCACATACACATAATGGGCTAAGAGCTTTTTTTTGCTATGATTGTGCTGTTTTGAGTTAAGATGTCTAGACTCTAGAAATACCATTAATCTGGACCAGCCAGGTACAGGATAGTCCACGTAAATAATCTCCCACGGTAATCAAATGGTCGATGGAAAGATTCCGACAGAAGGAGTTCCCAGAAGGAAGAGCACCAGGAGCTGGGGGAGCCCACCCGGTTTCCTGACCTTGGGAGCATGGCACGGGGCCTCCTGACCAGCCCTCTACAGCCCCCTTGCCCAAGACTTCCCCCAAGATGACCAGCCCCTGAAATCCTGGACCACATGGAGCCACAGATGGCCTCCTGGGTGTGCCCCCTCTCTTCCTTGCTGGCAGGGAAATGATAGTCAGGGGAGATGACTCAAAAGAGCTCAAAGTGGCCTGGCCACATGCCCAGCCCCTAGAGCTTCCATCCCCAGAACATGATCTCTTTGAGCCTCAGTTTTCCCATCTGAAAGGCAGAGTGAGGCCTGCTGTGCAGCAGTGTTCAGGATGCAGACCTCTGCTTTCACTTCCCTCATTCCCCCAAGTAAAGGCCCCCAGGTCACCTAAGACCTGGTTGTAAGCTGGGCTGTGCCACTATATTGTGGCTGTGTGACCCCAAGCCAAGTCCTAACCCTCCCTAACCTCATGCTCCCATCTGTAAAATGGGGTTTTATGCCCTGTTGGGTCTTTCAAGCCCTAGAACTTGATCCAGTCCTTAAGTCCCCAGGCAAGCTTGGCTTCGGCCAGAACAGCCTGAGCTACACCTGGGAGTGCCAGAGGACAGGGGAGGGGCTGAGGCAGCACCAGGAGGCCCCTGCAGGGTGATGGCAGTTGCAACTGAGGGTCAGCTGGAGGCTGGAGATCTGAGGGCTGTGAGGGCAGGCCAGTCTTTTAGGCCTGGATAGGATGTGAGGCCGTGGCACACACAAAGCACATCCTGTGCTCAAAGACCCAAGTTCAAGGGTAAGATACAGTCTTCAAGCTTCAGAGGAGTAGGTCTTGGGCAAGCTCCTCACTCTTCCTGCTCCTACCATCGGACCCTAATCCTGCCCCCACACCCTACCTCTTCCAGGAAGCCAACCCTGACCACCTTCCTCCCTGGCACCTTTCTCCCACAGGCCAGCACCAATTCCTGACCAGATCTTCTGGGTACAGATGGAGTAAGTGGGGCCTGAGAAAAGCAGATGCAGCTCAGGGCCACACAGCAGCCTGGCTGAGTCAAGGTTTCTGCACTGAGCCTGGCAGCATTCTGTGCTTCAGTCAGCCCTGCCTGTGTAAGCTCCAAGAGATCGGGATTGGAGGCTGGGAAAGTGGGACCGAGACGGGAAGCACACTGGTGAAGCTACAGGGGGACGTGGCTCCACACCACCAGGTCTTTGCCCAAGTGGAACACCTTTCCATGTTTAACACTTGTCCATGGGTCTCCTTCTCCACGAAGGCTTCCCTGCTGTGCTACCCATAAGGCACTCCACTTCCTCCTCTGGACCGTTCCTTGCCCCAAGCAGCCCGCATACCTCTACTCTGCACCCAGGAGCCTTCCTTGCACCATCTATTTACAAACCTCCCTCCTCACAGGGTTGGGTGCTTCCTGAGGGAGGGACTGGGTCTGAGTGCTCTAGGACATGCCTGGCACATAAAACCCAACCCATTGCTGTTGAGCCGATTCCGACTCACAACGACCATATAGGACAGAGTAGGACTGCCTCATAGGGTTTCCAAGGCTGTAATGTTTAGGGATGCAGACTGCCACATCTTTCTCCATCCGAGCAGGTGGTGTCTTCGAACTACTGATCTTTGGATTAGTAGCTGAGCACTTAACCACTGCGCCACGAGGGCTCCTTGCCTACACATTGTAGGTGCTGAACAGATCTCTGGGGAATGAATGCAGGACCAAAGGGGAGGAGGCATGTGAGAACCGCCCAGAAAGGGAGGTGTCCACCAGGGCTCCCCACCTCCCAGGCGGGCATGCCCCACCCCACCCCACCCTCACCCGGCGGGAGAAAGCTGCAGAATTAAGCACAAGTTATAATTAAGATGGGATGTTTGAAGAGAAACATAATCTCCGTTTCCATGGGATCCGCAGGCACAACAGTAATTAACGTCTCATTAACATTCGCCTAATTAAGCAGTTTATGAAAGTGTATAGATTTGCATACTGCCCCACCAGGCTCGCTCAGGCTGCGTCAAAGTTAACCCCTGCAGCCCCAGGCTGGGAGGCAGGAAAGCTGGGCAAGGCCTGGGGAGGAGAAGGGATGGGTATGTCACCAAGTCAGCAGAGGCTGGGGGCAGGGGCCATGGCCCTGACCCTCCCCAGGCTTGGCACCTCCCAGTCCCACTTCACGGGTCCCCTCTCTGTCCTGGGTAGTGGACACTTCACTCACCTCTCCCTACTCGCTAAGTCAAGGTCAGAGTTTCTCAAAAAGAACTTTTACAAAGAAATGAAAGTCACTGGTGCCACCCACCACCACCACCCCAGGCTTTGTCCGCCCCCCGCTGACCCACCCTTGAGTGTCTCCCTGCACAGCCCACTCCTCTCTCATGCTCCCCACTGCCCATCCTACCCCCTGGCTCTTCACAGGGAACAGGTCTTCCACCTGGGAGTACCTTTTTAGCTTCGGGTGCTTTACCTGCATTACCTCATCCAGCCCTCCCAGCTCCCTGAGGGCTGTGTTAGCTTCATCCCCACTCTATCCAAGAGGAAAGAGGCTCAGGGAGGCCCAGCAACCTGCCTAAGGTCACAGAGCTGTAAGTGACCCCAAAGCCCCTCCTGCTTCCCCAGGCTGCACGATTTTGGAGGCACAAATACTCCACAGCCAGCAACAAAACACGTGGCTGCCACCAAGGGAAAAGGCCAGCAGTTCCTTCTAGCCTTCCCCTGGACGCTAATTAACGCCCTCCCCCCCCTCCCCAGAGCCTCCTCAACTCCCAGCCCAGCCACAACTCCTGGATCTAAGCTTGAATCAAAGTCTCCTGTGACCAGGCCACAGAGGGAGGCCTCAGTTCTCCAAAGGAGAACAAAGAAAGGGACCTTTCTGGATGATGTCATGATCAAACGGCGCATTTTTCTCTAAAGCACTTTGCAGCCTTGAACACTGTACTCACATTAGTTGTCCCTTCATTGTCTTACTCCTTGATCCCACTCACAGTGCATTCACACCCACCTTTGTGCCTCCAGGAGTCTGTCAACTCTCTGCCCATTCCCAGGCCAAATTAGGACAGCTTTTCGCAGTTATAACTTAACAATACGTATCAAGAGCCTTAAAAATGCTCATTCCCAACAAGCTACAAAAAGCATAAACCATAAAGTTGAGAAATTTGACTTTGTTACAATTTAAATCATCTGTGCCACAAAAGGAAAAGACAAGCCACAGACAGACCAGAAGGATATACCTGGAGCACAGAGAGTAGACAAAAATTTCATTTCCGGGCTATATAAAGAACTCTGCAAATCAATAAGATAAAAGACAAATCACCCAATTTTTTTAAAAGGCAAGAAATAGGAACAGGCAACTGGCAGATGAAGAGACCTAAAGGGCGGGTAAACACAGGAGATTTGCACAAGCTCTGCAGAATTCTGGAAAATGCGAGAAAAATGACCAGACATTGGGGTCTGAAAAGCCTGTGAGCGGCCATCTAAGATACTCCACTGGTCTCATCCCTTCAGGAGCAAGGGAGAATGAAGAGAACAGGATACAAGGAAAAGATTAGTCCAAAGGACTAATTGTCCACAGCTACCAAGGCCTCCACCAGACTGAGTCCAGTACAGCTAGATGGTGCCCGGCTACCACCACTGACTGCTCTGACCAGGATCACAACAGAGGGTTCTGGACAGAGCTGGAGAAGGATGTAGAACATAATTCTAACTCACAAAAATAAGACCAGATTTACTGGCCTAAAGGAGACTGGAGAAACCCCGAGAGTATGACCCCCAGACACCGTTTTAGCTCAGTGGTGAAGTTACCTCCGAAGTTCACTGTTCAGCCTGGGAGTGGACAGCCCCGTAAAACCAAATGAGACTAACGAGGTACAGGAGTCCGGTGACAAGGGCCAGAAGGCAGAAGGGGACAAGGAAGCTGGTGATAGGGAACCCAAGGTTGGGTAAGGATATTGTTGATGTGTTGTGAGATTGTTAACCATTGTCATACGGCAACATTTGTAGTAACTGTTAAATGAGAAACTATTTTGTTCTGTAAGCCTTCATCTTAAGTGAGAATAACAGCACAATTGGAAGAGCGTAGTCAATGTCACTGAACTGTGCATGTAGACATTTTTGAAATGGTGTATCTTTGGCTATGTGTATCTTCACCAAAAAAAAAAAAGGTTGAGAAGTTAGAGGGTTAATATGTTGTGGGGTTGTTAACCAATGTCATAAAACAACATGTGTACTACCGTTTCATGAGAAACTATTTGTTCTGTAAGCCTTCACCTGAAGTACTATAAAATATAAAAAAAAAGAAAAAAAATGACCAGATATAATTCTGTACCCATTACGTCGATGGACATTTAAAAAGACAGACAGTACCAAGTGTGGTTGGGGCCGTGGAGCAACGGGACCTCTCATCATTGCTGGTGGAAGTGGAAGTTGCTACAACTATTTTGGAAAACAATTTAGCCTTATCTTGTAAAGCGCAAGATGCATATAGCCTACCAGCAAGCAATTCCACTCTGAGAACAACCCTCCCACATGTGCACAGAGAAGTTGAACAGCAACGCTCTCATGAAGCCGTGTTTGTAAGAGTGAAAAGGGGAAACAATCTAAATGTCCACCAGCAGGAGGATGGATCAACTGTGGGCTGTCCAGATTAACTATGGCAGATTGAACGCATGCATTACCTCCGCTCCCTTCCAAAACCACATTACAACAATAAAGGATCTTTTTTTGTACAGAAATCCACAGGGACAAAAAATAGAAGACGAAGAAACAGCTACATAATTTTGGAAGTTGGAAAGCAGATGGGTGAGTGGTAATTGATTTGGCAGAGCTGAGAAAGTGGAGTCCTAAGTCCCTGTCCTATTACCCCACAGAACCCACCAAAGGCTCAGTAAACAGGTGGCTCCAAGTACTCCTAGACATAGATATGAAGGACTGGCTGGAAGACTGGGTAGGAGGCAGGTAGACCTCAAGGAAATCCCCTTCCCAGCTCTGCCTAGGAGACGTTCCCCCCCACCCCCCTGGGAAGGGTCAAGTAGAGTGCCTCTAGATTGGGAAATACCATACGGAAAACTAAAGGAGAAAGTATAAGTTTATCTGATAAATTTCAGGTTGCAACCCAGCCTTTCTTCCCTACCCAGCTCCCAGGAGAGTCAGAACCCTTTCTGGAGATTCTGCCATCAGGGGCTCCCTGATGAACTGATCCAAGCAGACCAGCCAGAGAAAAGCCACAGATGACGAGCCCAACCATGCACAAGGGATGTCAATCAGTTTTTAGCACCCAGTTCCTAAACAGGAGCACCCAATCAAGCATCACCAGATATTGAAGGTCAGGGACTTCTGACTATCTTGCTCTGTACTGTAGAATAGGACTGGCACAGAGGAGGCACTCCATAAATTTCTGCTAAGTGAATTAATTGAGGCAAACCTCTAACCTGAAAGACAGAGTCCCAAACAAGCAAGCAAACAGGAAAAGATGCAACTTGATGGAAAAAGGCAAGCAGATAAAAAGAAAACAGAAAAAAAGGGGGGCTGTCCTTTCTCATCCTCAAAGAAATAAAATATAGTATCCATGAAATAAGAAATGGATGCAATATATTTTAAAGAGCACACTCAGCAAATAATAAGGAATTTTTGAAGTTTAAAAATAATAAAGCAGAAATGAAAAACTCAATAGAAGGGTAGAATGATAAAGCTGAGGAAATCTCCTAGAAGGAGGAGTAGAAAAATAAAGAGATTCTGACTCCTAGTGACCCCATAGGGTTTCCAAGGCTTTAAATCTCTACGGAAGCAGGCTGCCACGTCTTTCTCCCGCAGAGCCACTGGTGGTTTCGATCTTAGCCGTCCATCGCTTTAACCACTGCAACACCAGAGCTCCTTCACCAAGGCACAGCATGGTGAATTACCAGAACATGGGGGAAACAGAGGATTCTACAAACTTCTAGAAAGAAAAATCCCAGGAACCATGCAAAGGATCAAATGTCAGAACAACCTGGGACTTCTCAATCCCAATACTATAAGCAACATTACAACACTGCCTTTATAATTCTGACCACCCCCCAACCCCAGCCAAAAAAAAAAAGAAAGCTTTCTATCTGCAATTCTATATCTAGTCAGACTATTAACCAAGATTTGGGGCAAAATGAGAATGTTTTCAGTTATGCAAAGTTTCAAAAATGTATCTTCTATGCATCCTTCCTGGAAGCTACTGGGGGATGCAAAAGGAGCCCTGATGGCACAATGGTTAAGCACTCAGCTGCGAACCAAAAGGTTGGCAGTTTGAACCCCCCAGTGGCTCTTCGGAAGAAAGCCCTGTCGATCTGCTGCCATAGAGATTATAGCCAAGAAAATCCTATGGGGCAGTTCTACTCTGTCACGTGCAATCACTATAAGTCAGAATCAACTCAACAGCACCTAACAACACTGAAGGATGCACTCAATCAAAATGAGGGCGTAAACTCAGAGGAGAAAGGCAAGAGATCCAACACGAGAGAGGTGAAAGAAATATCAGGAGTAATGGTGATAGCAAATCCCAGCATGACCGCTGACAGTAAGTGTCTAAATAAACCAAATTACAGCAGGTCAGGCTCAGGGAGAGATTTCTTTAAGAAGATAAAATTGCTATAACATAGTTCTACATCCTGCTTTGGTGAGTAGCGTCTGGGGTCTTAAAAGCTTGCAAGCGGGCATCTAAGATACATCTATTGGTCCCATCCCGTCCAGAGCAAAGGACAATGAAGAAAACAAAAGACACAAGGAAAATATTAGTCCAAGGACTAAAGGACCACATGAACCACAGCTACCACCAGCCTGAGCCCAGAAGAATTAGATGGTGCCTGGCTACCACCACCGACTGCTCTAACCAAACCCATTGTGGTGAAGTCAATTCTGACTCATAATGACCCTACAGGACAGGGTAGAACTGCCCCATAGGGTTTCCAAGGAGCAGCTGGTGGATTTTAACTGCCAACCTTTTGGTTAGCAGCTGAGCTCTTAACCACTGTGCCACCAGGGCTCCAACTGCTGTGACAGGGATCACAATAGAGAGTTCTGGACAGAGAGGAGAAAAATATAGAACAAAATTCAATTTCACAAAAAAAGACCAGGCTTACTGGTCTGACAGAGACTGGAGGAACCTAGACTATGGCCCCCAGACACCTTGCTAACTCAGAACTGAAACTATTCTCGAAGCCCATTTTTCAGACAAAGATTAGACAGGTCTATAAAACAAACAATAACACATGTGAGGAACGTGCTTCTTAGTTCAATCAAGTATATGAGACTGATTGGGCAACTCCTGCTCAAAAGCAAGATGAGAAGTCAGGAAGGGACAGGAAACTGGACAAATGGACACAGGGGTGGAAAGGGGGAGAGTGCTGTCACATTGTGGGAATTGCAACTGAAGTCACAAAACAATATGTGTATAAATTTTTGAATGAGGAACCAACTTGAGCGGTAATTTTCACCTAAAGCACAATCAAATTTAACAAAAGAAGATGATAAAACTGATAAAGTGCTTAATGCATTTAGTTATATCGAGAGATTTACCTAACTGGAGGAGACTCGGGAATTGAATTAGAGATAAGGATTTCTTTTAAGCCAAAATAAATAAGTAAATAAATAACCATTACACGTCTATTAAGGAGCCCTGGTGGTACAATAGTTAAGCACTCAGCTGTTAACAGGAAGGTTGGCAGTTGGAACCTCCCCAGCCGCTCTGCAGGAGAAAGACCTGGTGATCTGCTCCCGTAAAGATCACAGCCTAGAAAACGCGATGAGGCAGTTCTACTTTGTCACATGGGGTCGCTTATAAGTCGAAATCGACTTGACGGCACCTAACAACCACAAAAAACACACCTATTAGAATGTCTAAAATCCAAAACGCTGGCCACACCAAATGCTGGGGGGATGTGGAGCAACAGGAACTCTCATTCATCACTGGTTGGAATGCGAAATGGTACAGCCACTTTGAAAGACAGTCTGGCAGTTTCTTATAACGCTAAACACAGGCTTACCATATGACCCCACGATCACGCCCCTAGGGATTTACCCAACTGAGCCAAAAACGTTGACAGCTGCTGTCGAGTCAGTACCCAACTCATGGTAAGTAACCCCATGCACAACGGAATGAAACACTGCCCAGTCCTGAGCCATCCTTATGACAGACTGCAGATCAGACCTCTGTGATCCATAGGGTTTGCATTGGCTGATTTTCAGAAGTAGATTGCCAAGCCTTTCTTCCTAGTCCATCTTAGTCTGGAAGCTCTGCTGAAACCTGTTCAGCATCATAGCAACACACAAGCCTCCAATGACAGATGGGTGGTATTGCACACAGGTGCACTGGCTGAGAATTGAACCCAGATCTCCTGCATGAAAGCAAGAATTCTACTTCTGAACCACCAATGCCCCCTACTGAAAATGTGCGTTCACGTAAAAGCCTGCACGTGAGTGTTTATAGCAGCTTTGTTCATAACTGCCAAAAGCTGGAAGCAGCCAAGACATCCTTCAATAGGTAAATGGATAAACAAACTGTGGTACATCCATACAATGGAGTACTAATCAGCTATAAAAAGAAATGAGCTATCAAGCTATGAAAAGACATGTAGGGACCTTAAATGCATATCACTAAGTGAATGAAAACTGTCTGAGAAATCCACATACTGAATGATTCCAACTATCTGACATCCAGAAAAGGCAAAACTATAGAGACAGTAAAAAGATCAGTGGTTTCCAGAGGATCAGGGGGAGGGGGAAGGGAGAACAATAAGTGGAGCACCGGGCAATTTTTAGGGCAGTGAAACTATTCTGTATGATATTTTAACGGTGGACACATGACATTATGCATGTGTCAAAATCCATAAGACTGTACAACACCAAGAAGGAACCCTAATGTAAACTATGGACTTTAATAATAATGTATCAATACTAATTCATCAACTGTAACAAATATACCACAGGAATACAAGATGTTAATAACAGGAGAAACTGTGCATGAGAACCCTCTGTACTTTCTGCACAATTGTTCTGTAAACCTTAAACTGCCTTAGAAAACAAAAGTCTATTTTAAAAAAGACAACTATTAACTCCAGAGAAAACAGTTGTCAAGAAAGGAAAAGTAATCAGAGTATACTATATGGCTTGAGGAGCTCTGGTGATGCACCCGTTAAGCCCTCGGCTGCTAACCGAAAGGCTGACGGTACGATCCCACCAGCGGATCTGTGGGAAAAGGACCTGGCTATCTGCTCCCGTAAAGATTATAGCCAAGAAAACCCTATGGGGCAGTTCTGCCCTGTCACATAGGGTCACTATGAGTCAGAATCGACTCAATAGCACCTCAACAACACCTCTATGACTCAGCTGGGAAGTCCAGCTAACCAAAAATGTGGGTGAGCGGGGTGCAAGTAGGGAATGGTGGTCAAATAGAGCCAAATCCTCAGCTTCTGTAGTAAAAGTCAATAGTTAATGCCGGAAACTGGAAAATGAAGGAGCAGCTACATAAGCCAGTTACTTAGAAGTAGGAAGTGAACCAGGTCTGTGAAAGGAGAACCCTGATTATTCGTGGGGCCGCTGAGGGGCAGGCTGGGACAAAGATGACGACCCAAGTGTCTGAGCTTAGGGGAGAGACGAAAGGAACAGATGGTGTGGGGAGCTGGGAATCATAAGACCCCCTCTCCCCCCTGCAGCTCTGCCTCCCCTTACCTGCTTGCCCATTGCTTATTATTCCCCAGCTCACCCACCTAGAATGCCCTCCTGGCCAAATGGGTTGGGGAGGTGGGTGTGGGAGGCACCTTCATCTCACACCCATCACACCCGCCAAGCCTGGGGCCGGGTTTGTCAGGACAGGGGAGAGAGAAATTCACAGCCCAACCCTTTAATGGAAATCAAAGCCCACCTTGCCATGGTGATCTATACCCTCAGTTCATTCCCTGATCAGGTCAGATGACGCACTACCATGGTGGGGGGCAGGTGGGGTAGCAGGGGTGTGGGGCAGAGGTTCCTGGGGCCCAGATACCCCTCCTGCCCCAGAACCCAGTGGGCAAGGGAGCCTTGGCTTGGCAGTAGAAGTGCCTCCCTCTGCCAGAGCTTTCTCTCCACCTCCTGCATACCCACCACTGCAGGTATCTATCTTCCTGTCCTGTTCCTCCTCCATGTTTATGCTTCTGCTTTGGTTAAGGCCTCTCCTGCTCAGTATCCTTCAATGGCTCCCATTGCTCTCAGGGACCATTTCAAGGCCCTGGTGTGCAGCCCCTACTTGAGTCTCTGGGTTTACTGTCCTAGACCTTGGCTGTAGACAGGCCAAGGCCAGGCTCAGGGACTGATGGCCACTTGGTACCATCCTCACTGGAACAGAGGAGGCTGTGCACAGCAGGTAGGACCTGTGATCAGCAAAGGCCTCCAGAAGACCGTGCTAAAGCTGGGCCTCAGACTGAGTGAAAATTCACTAAGAGCTCTAGGAGAGGAAGAAACCCCACTTGGCCCATTCCCACCTTCAGATCTTTGTTCTTGCTAGCCATCCACCTAAACAGTCCTTCCTCCACCTACCCACGTTCACCCCCTTCAGGTCCTCCTGAGAGCCCTTCTTCAAGCAGCCTTTCATGGCCTCACTCCAGTCTCCCCCATGACCTGGGCCTCTCTCTTGCCTCCCCATAGCATGCAGCCATTGCCCTGGGAGATCTGTTATCCAATAGATCGTCCAGGGTCAGCAAGGGTATGAGGAGGGCACGTTCCCAGGGGAAGAGCTGCCAGGGTCAGGCTCTCCACTCCCACCCTGCCATACCCCAGCTTGGGCTGGACAATGTCAAAGCCAACTAGAGCCAAGGATAGAGGCAGGAGGATTGCCACGGAGAGAGGATGCGGGGAGGGAACCAAGCCCCTCAGAGCCTCCACATACACCCCTGGTAGACAGAGACCCACATCTGCCAGTGCCAACATCCCCTCCCCCACACCTGCCATGCCCGACAGCTGTTATCCACACTGCTGGTGCCCTCACCCCCATCCCACACCATGAGCAGAGACGTTCCCTGGGGAGGAGGAGCAAGGGAGGGCCTGAAATAGCCACCATCCCTGGGCACCTCCTACCTGCCAGGCACCTCACGTAAGTCTTCTTTCCTTAAGGGCTCACTCTGTGTTAAGTGGAGCCCCGATGGTGCAGTGGTTAAGAGCTTGGCTGCTAACCAAAAGGTCAGCAGTTTGAATCCACCAGCGGCTCTTTGGAAACCCTACGGGGCAGTTCTACTCTGTCCTATAGGGTCACTATGATTCAGAATTGACTCAACGGCAATGGGTTTTGTTTTGTTTCCTGTGTTAAGTGCTTGACACACTTGAGCTAGTTTAATTCTCGGACTCTGATCAGCCCCATTTTTCATTCGAAAAAATGGAGGTTCACAGAGGTTGAGTGACTTGCCCAAAGTCACACTGTGCTAAGTGGTAGAGCTGGAATCTGGGGTCAAGTATGCCCACTGGGGAGCTTGGTTATTCTCTGAGGTGGGGCCCCAGGGGAGATGGGGACACATGTGATTTGGGACCTGAGTCCTAGAGAACAAATAACCCTTCCTGCAGCTGAAGTAGGGGACCCATGGGCACCTCCTTCAGGCCCCCAGAGAGGCAGGCCCTGAAACCAACACCTCTCCAAGGAGAGAACCTACTAAGTGCTGGGCGCTGGGTGCGGATTACCGACATCATCTGGTAGAACCCTCACCGCTGCCCAGAGGTACAGAGCATTGCTGCCACTTAACGATAAGGAAACTGAGGCTCTGCGAGGTTAAGAGGCTCACCCAGGTCACACAGTAGGAAGAGCAGGATTCCAATCAAACCTGACTCCAGACGCAGGAGGTCACTCGGGAAGAGGTGCAGAGATGGGGATCTGGCCTCAGCTTGGCATCCCCGGTGCAGGGTACCTGCTCCCGGTCCCAGCTTCAGCCCTGAAAAAGCTGGGCAGGTGGAATTGGGTAGATCATTTGCCCTCTCTGGCCTTGAGTTTTTCTTTCTGTTCAGTAGGGTGGAATCGCTCCCTCCAGCCAGGCTCCCAAGTCTGTGTGAAAATCCTCGGTGAAGTCTGCCTCCCGCTTAGAGGCCACGCGAGAGATGGGGAACCTACTTCTTCTGTACAGCCCCCTTCAGGCCTGCAATGAATGCTATGCTCCCTACAGAAAGAAGAGGCCTGGGGCCCTCCTCCTGGGCCACTGCAACCGCAGGTGCTCCAGGGCCAGGGCCTGGCCAGCAGCTGGGAGACTCTACCTGCCGTCTCTAACCTTAGCTCCCTCTCCCTGAGAGTGACGTGGGAGGACAACCCCTTCTGGCTAGACTTCCACCCCCTCAGGGTCAGGCAATGGAATGGTGAGAGTGTAGAGGTTGGCATCCGGCAGCCTGAGTTCAAATCCCACCCAACAAACCCCTAAAACTACAGAGCAATTTGGGGCAAGTTCTTTACCTTTCCTGAACCTCGGTTTCCTCATGTATAAATGGAGGCCGTTGGTACTTACCTCCCAGAATTCTAGAGGGTGTGAACTGAGGGATGTGTGTGGGCAGGTGGGAAATGGTAGTGCTGAGGGTGAGAATTCTGACCAGCCTCCTTGAGCCAGCCTACCTGCCCCCAGGTCATGCCAACCTGACGCCTCAGCTTCCACTTTCATTAACCAAAATCCACAGTCAAGGGGAAAAAATCTGTAGTTTAAAAATAAAGTGGAATCTGCCTCTCATTAAAATGAAGTTTGTCACCTCTATCATAAATTGTCCTTCTCAGCTGCAGAAAAAGGTCCCTTAACACTATTTTTTTTTTCCTTCTCCAAATGAGGCGAGAGTGGGTAGGTTTGAAAATCCCTGTGGACAGTGAAAAAGCCAGAAAACCCCCTTCCTCCCCCACCCCCAGATGCTTGCTCCCCCGCTCCCCCTCCCAGAAGCCAAAAAATCATTGTAATTATCTGTCTGGGACCAGGCTGGGGAGAGTGCCTTAGCATAGTTCATTAGGGCGCTAATTAGCAGGAACCCTCGGCTCTGGGGGGTGGGGGTGGGGGTGGGCTCCAATGTCTTCCTCCCCTCCCACCATTCCCCAACTGTCCACCCACTCAGCTTCACCTGGTTGATAGGCATTTGCTCTCGGGTAACACCCGGTCAGATGTGAGGAGAACGCCCCCCACGGCCTGCTGAAGAGTGTGGGCTCATGAGTAGAGGAGCGGGTATCGTGGGGAGACCAGGAAAGGGGGACTGCAGAGGCTGCACTCCAACTGGAGGAGAAGTAGCCTTACCCTTTGAGACCTCAGTCTCCACATCTGAGCAATGAGTGAGCTGGACTATGTGACTGCTGAGGACCCACCAAGACCCTGATACTGTCCCTGGGAGTCTTTGGCACAGACCAAATGGAGAATGGAAGGAGGGGGGATGGAGCCTGGAATTTTGAGCACATTCAATTCCAATATTTATAACAATGATACCCAATATTTAATGAACACCTACTATGTGCCAGTGCCACGCTTGGTTCGAATTGACTTACTTAGTCTTCATACAATAGCCCCAGGAGGTAGGCACAGTCCCTACTTTACAGAGGAGGCTGGTTGCAAAGAAGTTAACTGACAGACAGCTGGCAGGTGAGATGTAAACCTAGGCAGGCTGGCTTCAGAGGCCACACTCTTAAGCTCTATGCCTCCTTGCTAACCTGAGCCCCAGGCCCTGCACCGGCCACCATGAAGCCCATCCCAGCCCCTGACTCCTCCCTCCTACCCAGATCCCACCCAGACGGGAAGGAAACGCCTGATTCTCCAGCTCTGAGCACCTTTGAGCCACCCTACAAGACGGGAACTATTATTATCCCCAGTGTATAGTGATACCCACTGTACAGCCTGAAAAACCTTATGGGTGCAGTTCGACTCTGTCACATGGGGTCGCTATGAGTCGAAAACTGACTCAATGGCACCTAACAACAGCAACAGTGATCACAGGGGTGAAGGCACCCACCGGGGGTCATAGAGCCAGGAGAGCAGAGTGAGGCTTTTAAGAACATGGGCTCTCCCCACCACCCATGAGGTCCTGCCCCAGCCCCCACTTCAAGCCGTGGACACTCGCTCCAGGGCCAACCAGCCCCCGAGAGGCCCCACCCATAACAGTTTATCCTTCAAGCCTCTCGGCCCCAGGAACCCTGGGTACCTTCCCAAGGAGGAGCTGCCCCGCCCTGTGCCCAGAGGCCCCCTCTGCCCTGCCCACTCAAAGTGTCTGCGCCCCACTCGCCCCTCCTCTCTCTCCCCTCCCTGACCATCAGGAGTCTCTGGGCCCCACCTGCCCCCTCCATTAAATCCTGAGAGTACCCATCAAACTCCCACCAACCCTCACAAACAGCATCCCCCCTTAACCTCCACCTCCACGGAGCCAAAGGGGACGCTGAGTCAGGAGTTCTGGCGGGGGGGGGGGCCCTCCTGTGGTCTACCCACTGGATCAGCAGCCACAGACCCAAAACAGGGAGCCCCACCCTTCTCAGATACACAGCTCCCAAGACAGAGGGTCAGCTCTGACCCCTGCCCTGCCAGACCCGCTGGGCAACCACGGACCAGCCCATGCCCTCTCTGGCCTCAGGGGAGAGCTGATCAGGGGAGCTGGAGAGCCGCTGCACCCTCTACCAGGCCCTGGGGGACAGTCCAGGGGATGGTGAGAGTGTGCAAGGAATTTCCCTGGAAAGCGTGCCTGGGATCCTCAAGTGGGCAGGGGCTGTGAGCTCTTCACTCATTTGAAATGCTCATCCAGCGCCGGCTTCATCTGACAGGTCTGTAGCCCCTGCCCATTGCCTACTCTGTCCCCAGACAGACTCTGTCAACAACCTCTAGCCCGTTAACTGCCTCGCCCAGGGCTCATTGCCCCTGAAGCTGAAGCACCTTCTAGTGTAGAGCCCACCTCAGAATCCAGGAGCAGCCCTACCCAGTTCCACTCACACACTCCCAGATGGCAGAGGCAGTGGGGGGTCCAGCAGGAGCCCTGATCCAACCCCCACAGAACTGGGCAAGGTTTCTCCCACAAATGCTCCTCCCCCCCCAACACACACACACATCTTGAGCACCTGCCCTGAGCAGCATATGTGTGCCGGTGGGCTAATCAACACTCCACACACACACAGTCCGCCTGCATACCCAGTTTAGGCTGCAGTTATCAGTAATGGAGCAGCAGGCTAATGAGGTCACGGGGTTGATTGCCACTCAGCAGAGGCAGATTGAAAAAGGCTTCCTGAGCTCACACTGAGCCCTGATCATCATCATAAACTGAGTCCTACAACTTGAAACAGACTGAGCCCTGACCCAGGCTGCACACTGAGCCCTGACCTGGTCACAGGATCATGCAGGAGAGCTCCTGGGTTTCTAGCCTCCCCCCTTACCTGGATCCAACCGTCCACAGAGAAAAGTGCCCAGAGGGCCTGGAGTCAGCTCCCCAGCCCCAGTGCCCTAAGCTTCCTCCCTGGGAGCTCCCCCACCCTTCACAACCTCAGTGCTCCTGGGTCCTGCCCAGAGAGGCCCAGGCTCCAGTGGAAGTCACCCAGCAAGTCCTGGCCAGGGGCAAAGCCTCAGCCCCGATGCTCACATCGTGAGCTGTCTTCTCTCCTGGAACCAGGACGGCAGGGCCTTCGGCCTAGAAGGACAGGCCTTTGAATCATCTCGTCCCTCACCCAACCCATCCTTCTCCCCATCAGGAATTCCTTCTCCAGCTTCCTTGGTCCTGGGTCATCCAGCCCCTGCTTGCACACTTCTGATGACAGCAAGCTCATCACCACCCAAGGCAGCCAGTCCATCTGTAGCTCTAACTGGGACCCCCTCCTGGTCCTGGCTTGGCCCTGGGACAGAGGATACAGGGGCAGGTAAGGGTGCAGGGGTAGGGTTTGGGCCTCTCTGAGATTTCTGGACAGCAAGTGCAGGCTCTGAGCCTACCATTCTCCAGGTCGCAGGTCCCAGGTTCTCCCCTCCTTCCACATCCTATTAGTGTGCCTGTGGGCCTGGGTGGGATCCAGGCTGGAGCACAGACTGGCTGGGTGGCTGAAGACTAGCCCCTTGCTCTCTCTGAAATAAGACAACTGAGGTAAAGCCATGGTCCAGACGGCTCTGTGTGTCTCCTTCCTGTTCCCACTATGCCCAGCCCTGGACAGGACCCAGCACCACAGGCATGACTGAGCTGCTCCAGCCATCCCCTCCTTCATATCAGACTCACTACTCCTGGTGATACAACTTCCCACAGTCTGGGCTGAGGCTTTCTAGAAGCCCCTCTCTATGTCTGTGCCTCTCTAGACCTAAAACAACATTGTGGCGGGGGCGGGGGGAAGGGTCTCCCACTTGCCCACTACTGAAGAGCTAGGGAAAGACTCTTAACTCTGAAAATATCCCCCTGCCAGCCTGGCCTGTCCCTAAGTTGGACCAGGGTCAGAGGCCAGAGGCTACAAAGGTCTCCCCAAACCCCGACCTGCAGTGGGCACTCCCTACCTACCCCCACAGATGCCCAGTCCCGGGCCTCCACCCCTCCATCAGCACCCCCACCATGCCCTCATTAGCGCAGCCAGCTGTCCCCAAGCCCCAGGCCTGGTGAGTTACGGTCCATCCATCCCTCCCAATGTCTTCGCCATCACCACCACGGGCCCATATAACGGCATGAACATCTGTCAGCCTGTGGCTGCCACTGCCATTGCTGTTTCCAAGGAGACAGACTCCACTTATGACATTATCAGAAAGTCCGGCCCCTATCCCCTGCTCCCTTTATGGGGACGGGGGTTTGGGCTATAAATATCACCACATGTCTTCCCTGAGGTTCTAGCATGGCTCGAATACATAGCTGCTTCTGAGGCCGCAGCAGCTGCAAACACACAGCCACAACAGTTGGGGTGCATTCTGGCCTCACTTCATGCCACCTTACCTGCCACACCAGGCCACCCCTACCCATGTGCTCCCTCCTGTCCTGCAGGCCCTAAGAGAAATACTCACAGTAGCGGTGGCCTGGGGGGCGGGTCACTTGTGGGGCCTTTGGTGGGAAGAAGGGAAGGGAGTTGACCCTGGCTCAACCCCCAATTTGGGACCTCCAACATGACGGGCCCTTTACACATCAGCCACCAAATCCTGCTCCCAACAGTCCCACAGGAAGCTACTGCCTGAATGGAGGAAAATTATTTGTCCAAGTTCATACAGCTGGTCTGTGGGGGAGCTGAAGTTCGAACCCAGTCCCACGGGGCAGCAAACAGCCTTCTACCACAGTGCAGGCTTCCGTGGCCTGAGGGCTCAATCGCTGACTGGCAAGGACTGCCCATAACAATGTGTTGCAGTTCCAACTACTCTAAGCCTCACACCAACCCTATGAGGTCAGCACTGCTAATACACCCATTTTATAGACAGGACAAGGTACAGCCAACGCCACACAACTTGTAGGTGGAGAAGCCAGGATTCAAAGCCAGGCTGGCTGGTCCCAGAGCCCAGTTCTAAATGGTTCTGCTTAGAGTAGCCTGATAGCCTGGCCAGGGGAGGCGTTCCCACCTCCTCGGCACCACTCAGCTCCTTCCTCACACTCACCCCACAGAGATGTCCCTGGTCACTGAGATAACAGGAGGGGAGGGAAGCTCAGGCAGTGAACCTGACACATAGTAGGTCCTCACCCCAATCTTCCCCCAACTCCCAGCCTTAATTACAGGCAGATAAAACCAAAACTAAACCCTCTGTCGTCGAGTCGATTCTGACTCATAGTGACCCTATAGGACAGAGTAGAACTGCCGCATAGGGTTTCCAAAGCTATAAATCTTCAAGGAAGCAGACTGCCACATCTTTCTCCTGCGGAGCAGCTGGTGACTTTGAACTGCCAGCTGAGCACTTTAACCACTGCACCACCAGGGCTCCTTTACAGGCAGGTAGTGAGGATCAAATGTTCAAGAGTTTAGTCAACCATCAAGTGCAGAACAAGTGGTATATGGGGTATTATCATCATTGCCATCATTGTCATCATGGTGGGGTGACTGCATCATTTTAAGCACTTTTGGCCTCACAGGACGAGCACACATGCCTCCTTCCCTCTCTCTCCAGGTCTGTGTCACTGTATTGGTGTCCTGTGGCTGCTGTACAAATTACTATAAACTGAGTGGCTTAAAACAATGGAAAGTTGTTCTCTTGCAGTTCTGGAAATTAATAGTCTGAAATCAGTTTCACTGAGCCAAAATCAAAGTGTCATTGGTGGGTCAAGCTCCCTCCAGAGGCTCTAGTGGGGAATTCATTCCTTGCATCTTCCAGCTTCGGGTGGCTGCCAGCAATCCTTGGCTTATGGCTCCATTGCTCCAATCTCTGCTTCCACGGTCACATGGTCTTCTTTTGTGTCAAGTCTTCCTCTGCCTCACTCTTATAAGGATGGTTGTAATTGCATTTAGGGCCCACCCAGATAATCCAGGATAATTTCTCCATCTCAAGATCTTTAACGTAGTCACATGTCAAGATTCTTAATGTAGTCACATCTGCAAAGACCCTTTTTCCATAAATGGTTCCTTTCACATGTTCCACGGATAAGGACCTGGATGCATACGGGGGCCATAATTAAGCCTACCACACAGTCACCAACTGCCTACTCAACACCTTCTCCTGGACAACTAACAGGCATGTCAAACTTCACCTGTTCACAGCTGAGGGCTTCATCTTCCCCCAACGCTGATCCTGCTGGCTTCCCGTCTCAGGTGGGGGCAGGCACCCCATCTTCCCAGCTGCTCAGGCCAAAACCCATGGGGTCAACCCTTAACTTCTCTCTTTCTCTTACCCCCACAGCTGATCCACCCCCAGAAAATCTTGTCAACTCTACCTTCAATATCTATTCAGAATCTGACCACTTCTCACCACCTCATGGCCGCCTCTCTGGTCAAAGCCACCATCTCTGTCTCTCCTGGGTTATTGCAACAGCCCCCTCCCTGGGCTTCCACCTTCTGCCTCTGCCTGCACAGAGTTCTCTACCTAACACCTAAGTCAGAGCAGGATGCTCCTCCATCAAAGCCCTATGGATGCTCCTGTCTCACTCAGAGAAAAGGCCCAAGTCCTCACAACGGCCTACAAGTTCTGGCCCCGTTTGCTCCCTGGCATCTGTTTCTACCCCTCTCCTTCCTGACCCCTGCTACAGCCACCCGCCTCCTCGCTGTTCCACATGCCCACCTCAGGGCCTTTGTTCCCTCTTCCTGGAATGTTCTCTCCAAGTATCCATGTGGCTTCCTCACCTCCTTCAGTTCTTCACCTTCTCCATGAGGCACTTCCATTCCTGGCATTTCCTTTCCCCTTTCCCATTTTATTTCTCTTTGACATTTACCACTATGTAACCCAATATGTATTTTGCTTACTTATTTCGTCTAATGTCTGTCTTCCCTACTAGAATGAAAGCTCCATGATGACAGCCTCCCAGATCCTACCTGGACTAGTAGGTGCTCAGAACATATTCATCCAACCACCCATTCACTCCATAGACGTTTATGGAGCCAGGCACTGAGAAAGTACTGGGAACCAGCAGTGAGCCAGACACAGCTCCTCACAAGGACCATCCAGGGTGTTAAGCACAGTGACAGGGAAACCTACAGTGCCATTGGAGTTCAGAGGATGGAGGAACCTACTCAGACCAGGCAGATGAGGAACGTTATGCTAAAAAGGGCTTTGCAGGATAAATAGGAGTTTGCTGAATAGACGAGGTGACTGTATCATACCTGGCAGGAGCAGCAGCAGGTGCAAAAACTGGGACCAAAATAGCAAGAAGTTCTCAGGACGGGGAGGGGGTGGGAAGTGAAGCTAAAGGAAACAAACAGGGGCTAGGTTGTGAATAGTCTTGAAGAGCAGACCAAGGAGGTTGAACTTTTCCCGATGGGCCATTGAAGGGGAGGGTATGGCAGGTGTGTGAGTCTGGAGGCTCCTCCACCTTAGATGGCCAACAGGCAGCCTGGATGCATAGAGAGATTGGGGTATGCATTAGGTTAAGGGTTTGGGAACTCCCTCAAATTGTGGCCACAGCCAGGAGGCAGCTCAAGCCACAGTGTGGTCATGGAGCCCCCAGTATGCTCAGCACAGTGCTGAGAGGAGACTCTGGGGGAAACTGAACCAAAGAGTTTGCAACAAAATACCAGATTGTGCACTTCCGTGAAGTCAACGTAGAGGACTGCATGATGGTGAAGTCGAGGAGCGCTGCCTGGAGGAGCCAAGGTTTGGGCTGTCCTGGGGATGGAGACAGGCCAGCTCCTGGCTAACTAAACCTCTCGGCACGAGAGTGGGTACCGGCCAAAGCCCATCTTTCCTTTTGGCCTGCCAAGTCTCAGCAATTTCTCTGGGGTTTAATTTCTCTGCTGAGGAGCAAAATTCATGGAACTTTGCATCTTCCGTAGAGTCCAGCGAGATCCCTTGAGGCAGCGGTTGTTGTAAGTTTCGTTGAGTTGATTCCAGTTCATGGCAACTCCATGTGCTACAGAGTACAACTGCCCCATAGGGTTTTCTTGGCTGTAATCTTAACGGAAGCAGATCGCTAGGCATTTTTTCCCTGTGGTACCACTGGGTAGGTTTGAACTGCCGATATTTAGGTTAGCAGTCCAGCACAAACCATTTGTGCCACCTAGGCAGCCTAGGGGTTGCTGTTGTTGTTGGGTACCATCAAGTCAACCCCAACTCACAGTGACCCCATGTGACAGAGCAGAACTGCCCAATAGGGTTTCCTAGGCTGTAGTCTTTATGGGAGCAGATTACCAGGTCTTTCTCCTGTGGAGCAGCTGGATAGATTCGAACCACCAGTCTTTCAGTTAGCAGCCAAATGCTTAACCGTTTGTACCACCAAGGGGGTAGGAGGCTAAAGTTTCCTGGCTCCTGAGCAGTGGGTTCCAGCTTCGCCCCTTCTGCTTTGGTCAAAGGTAACCAGGCAGGTCAGAGCTAGCCTCAAATCAACGGGCAAAGGCCTTTCCCCAGCCCAGGCTCCCACCGCTAAGGGAGCTGCCTGGAAGTGGGGACCTGAGCTGGGCTCCGAGTGACAGAAATGATCAGGATAAGCACAGAGAAGGTCTATAAATAAGTATACATTCTATAAAACATGTTTAATTAAAGTAGATTAAAATTAATTTGCTTTAAGAAAATTAGAAGTGCCCTCGAGGGTTTCAGAAGCAGGGCAAGAGTCCCTGAATCCAAAGGCGCCATAGAAGGGTGGGGTAAGGGGGGGGGGGAGGCCTTCCCCTCACGTACTGTCTCAGAAGGAGGTGGCTCACATTTACACAGTGCTCCCTACACTGTCTACATGGCGAAGACAGGCATGATCAGTCCCACTTTCCAAGGGGGTAGTGACTTGCCCAAGGTGACACAGCAAGTCTGTGGCAGAGCGCAGGGGGAAGCTGCTGGCCCTCTCTGCCAGCCCTGGGCATATCATTCATGCTCGACACGTCAAAAGCCCCTCCCCTCCCGTGTCCACTGCCTGAGCTGCTGTACCCCAGGTTCCGCCCCTCTGCAGGGTGGGGGCCTTGGCTGTGACAATCTGCTCCTCCAAGGCCCCTGCATGGGGAAGGCAGAGGGAGGCAGCCTGCGGGATGGGGACAGGAGGCAGTAAGGGAAGAGACCCGAAATCAACAAGCGTTCCAGAATTTTAAACAGTTTTTGGAGGAAAACGAGGAGCGGGTTCAGCTGTAGCAATTTGCTCCAGGGGAAAATTATGTTCCCGTGCTCTATTATACAGAACAGAAGGAACATTTGGTGGGTTGAGTACTTGTTAATTTATTTCTCTGTTTTGTTAATGGGCCGACACACGCGCATGCTCACACACGCACTTGTGCGTGCACACACACACACACCAGGCGCCAGCAGAAGCTGGCGCTGGGTTCCCTGAGTTTTCCTGCCACCTTCCTATCAAGTACTACTCCGTTTCCTGCTTCCGCCTCTGGACACCAGGGTCAAGAGGAAGGCCGGGTACAGTGCTGTGACTGAAGTGAGCCTCTCAGTTTCCTCAGCTGAAAAATGGACTTGGCAATGAGATGGCCCAAGGTGTTAGGGCAAAGCCTTTGACCTTGGAACGAGTGTGACTAGCTGTGGGAGGTCGTTTTGTAAGTGTCTGCGGCATGCAGTAACCAGTTGCTAGAGAGTCCACTCATGGCTAGCCCGAGTATGCTAGAGTAGAACTGTGCTGCACAGGGTTTTCAATGGCTGTGTCTTAGTCATCTAGTGATGCTATAACAGAGATATCACAAGTGGACGGCTCTAACAAAGAGAAATTTATTCTCTCACAGTCTAGGAGGCTAAAAGTCCGAATTCAGGGCACTAGCTCCAGGAGAACGTTTTCTCTCTCGGTCGGCTCTGGAGGAAGGTCCTAGTCATCAATCTTCTCCTGGTTGAGGAGCTTCTCAGCACAGGGAGCCTGGGTCCAAAGGACGCGCTATGCTCCCTGTGCTTCTTTTTTGGTGGTATGAGGCCCTCACCTCTCTCTGCTCACTTCTCTCTTTTATATCTGAAAAGACATAATCTAATCTTGTAGACTCAGTACTGACTCATTAACATAACTGCCTCTAATCCTGCCTCATTAACATCATAGCGGTTAGGATTTACAACACAAAGGAAAATCATATCAGATGACAAAATGGTGGATAATCACACAATACTGGGAATCGTGGCCTAGCCAAGTTGACACACATTTTTGGGGGGACATAATTCAATCCACAACAGGCTGTTTTTTTCAGAAATAGATCACCAGGCCTTTCTTCCAAAATGCCTCAGGTGGACTTGAACCCTTGAACCTCCAAGCTTTTGGCTAGCTGCCAAGCATCTTAACCATTTGAACCACCAGGGACTCCACGGGCATGCAGTAGGACTCCAATATTGACCAAAGGAAGGATTCTCTTCTCGGATGGCTCATTGATACCTCAAACCAAGCAAGTCCAAATCAGGATTCTCATGCTCCTCATTGCTGAAAATGGTGCCATCAACCATCCAGCCACTCCAGTCAAATTGACCTCATCCCTGACCTCACACTCCCAGCCTCTCCACCCCACAGCCAACCCCCAGCTTCTCCTCGGATCCACCCATTTCTCGCCCCCGTGGCCACGACCCCACCTCTCGCATCTGGACCCTGTGCCCGCTTCCCCACCAAGCTTGCTGCTCTCGCGCCACCGCTTCCAATCCATTCTCTCCACACAGCAGCCAGAACAGAATTTGAAAAGCAGAAATAAGATCCTGCCATTTTCCTGCTTAACACTCTCCAGAGCTTCTGAGCGCTCTCCAAGTAGAATCTGCTCCCCACTAGGGCCGCCAAGGCCTCTGCTTTCCATCTCCTCCCCCTCCAGCCACACTGTGCTGTTCCTAGTCTGCAAACACACCTAGCTCCCTCCCACCTCCAGCCCTGGCCTCACTCAGCCCCCTAGAATGCTCTTCTATGACTGTTTCTTCTTGACTTGAGGGTTTAGCTTCGATGTCACCTCTCCCACAAGGCCCACCTGCACCACCCTCCAAAGACACTCACCCCACCCCACCCACTGTTTCATGACTTTGCTTACTTGCTTCCCAGGCTCATCACAATTTGAGGATACCCAAATTATTTGTCATTTTGCTCGTGGCGTGGGACTCCCACAAGAATGGAAACTACCTGAGTGCATGAGCTGTGTCTATAACATGCTAGGTGCTGTATCCCCACCTAGAACAGCACCTGGCACTTAGCAGGTGTTTCAGAAACACGCAGTGAGTGAATGAATGAATGGAAGAAAGGGCAGGTCAGCTCCAGGCCAGAGTAGGGTGGTGGGAAGGGGCCCGGGCTCCCTGCCCCAAACATCTCTGCTGCAGCTTCTGAAGGGCCTCCGCGCCTCTTCTGCTCAGGGAGGGGAGCAGGTGGGGATGAGGTTTATGGAGCGGCACCTATGATCTAAGCCTTTTCACTAAACAACTTGATGACGCAGTTACAGGGACCAGACAGACTCAGGTCTGTGCCACTTACTTGCCCTCTCTGAGCCTCGGTTTCCTCATCTGTAAAACAGAGATAACAACAGTACCCACCTCATAGGGTTGCTGTGTGGCTGAATGGGATTGTGCACAAAAGGTGTTGACACCTTGCCTGGCATGTGTACATACTCAAAAACGTGAGCCGATGATCGTAAGAATCCCATCTCTCACAGGCAAGGAAGCGCAAAAGATTGTGGGAGCTGCCTAGGGCTCCACAGTTGGAAAGTGGGAGAAGTTGGAATCCAAATTCAGGCTTGTCTGACTTGGAAACCAGTGCTCTTTTCTCTGCACTGGACGCAACCCAGCCAAGGGTGGGAAGTGAAATAGAGGAAGCCTTTCTCAGTCATCTGCACCTTAGTAGTATTCCTGGGTGGCGCAAATGGATAAGCACTCGACTACTGATAGGAAGGCTGACGGTTTGAACCCACCCAGAGGCACCTCAGAAGACAGGCCTGGCAATCTGCTTCCAAAAGGTCACAGCCTTGAAAACCCTGTGGAGGAGTTCTACTCTGCACACTTGGGGTTGCCATGAGTCGGAACTGACGCGCGGACGGCAACTAACAACAACAGTATTCGTTTAAGGTCCTTGGGGGGCACAAGCGGTTTGTGATAGGTTACCAACCTAAATGGTTGGCAGTTCGAACCCACCCAGCTGCACCATGGAAGAAAGGCCTGGAGATCTGCTTCCATAAGTATTACAGCCAAGAAAACCCTATGGAGCAGTTCTGCCCTGTAACACGTGGAGTCGCCATGAGTCAGAATCAACTTCACGGCAACAGGTTTTTTGGGGGTTATTTTTAGTATTCATTGTTATTCCTGAGCATGAACCGTCTTAGCCTCCCCTTTCCCCCAGCTACGGCACAAGGACACTTTAAGAAGTTGGGAGAGCTGGTCAGGGAGGACAGCATTGCCCCCAGGCATCCACACCTAAGGCAAGGGACCTGGGAGGGAGAAAGTCACCCACGCCCCAGAGAGGTAAACTGAGGCAGGCTAAGAGCAAGTCTGCCAGGAGCCTCCCTTGGGTGGTCTGGAGTGGGGGGATGGGCACCAGGCCTGAGTTCCAGAAGCCCCAAAAGGAAGAGCTGGCCATAAAGCAGAGGAGGGGAAGATTACCATTTATTAAGCACAAGCCGCCCCATCCTGGAGCAGGTAGGAGGGCAACCTGGAGCAGGTCAGACGGAAGTGCAGGACTCTGAAGGCCCTGGGAGAGAGGCTGCAAGGATGGATTCAGGCCCACTCAGTCCCACTCAGACTGGCTTATGGGGTTGAAAGGTTAGCAGTGAAGGTCCATAGGCCTCTAGGGACGGCCTCCACAGCAGAGACCTGCTCAGGGCCCACCCAGCTGATGAGGGATCAAGGCTGCCAGGAGCCAAGATGCCTTCCCCTCGAGGCCGGCGCACATTAAGAATTATTCCTCTGGTGAGCAAACAATTTGTTACGATATCCACCAAGCACTTTTCACCAGTTGGGTGCCCTCCCATACATCCTGAATTAATCCCGGAAGTCACTCCTTTCATTTAGGACATGCCTGAGTGTGCCTCTTCTTTTATTAGGAAAATCTTTCATCTTTTTGAGGAGCTCACAGGCTTTAATTTGGAGCCGAGATTTTAAAGCCTCCCTCGGTGGTTCAGCGGCACGAGCAGACTTGTGGCTGGGAAGGCCCCCCTTAGTCTCCAGACCTGGTAGGGCCTGGTGGGGGTCACAGACCCCATGGAGATGGGGAGGATGAGACAACCCCTCCAGAGAGCCAGGGACTGCAGACTCCATGCTGTGTGGCATTGGGCCATACCTTCAACCTCTCTGAGCCTCCCCAAGAGAAGCAAAGCCCAGGAAGACTGCATACTCGGGTGCAGCTCGACTGAGCCTGCCCAGGGACGTCTAAAAACCACAGCGTTGGGTAGTAGCAGGGGGACGTTCAAAAAACATGGCCTTTGGAGTTCAGGTTTTGAAATGCGGCCTGAGCATGTCATTAGCCTCTCTGAGCCTAGTTTCCAGCTCTTTAGGATGAGGCTAAACGCTACCTGCTCTCTGGGCTATTGTGCGATTCAACAAGGCCGTGTTGGGAGCCAGTCAGATGCGGGGTCTGGCACACAGCACAGAACACCTCCACCTCTCCTCTCTGGGCCTTGGGGAAGCCACATCCCATAGTTCCTTAACTCTGGCCAGGGGCAGCTCCTCTCCACAGCCCCGTCCTGCCAGTTTGGGCACAAGGCCTTCGTATGTCCCCAGGACTTAGGGGGTTCTGTCCATGGACCCTACACTGAACCCTCATCCCTCCCCGCAGTCCCCATGCCAGGGTTTTGCTCTTCCCTTGCCCTATGTCAGGAGACACCTGTCCCACCCCAACTCCTAGTCCTCCACCTCCACTAGGTCTCCAAGGCTGGAACCTCTCTGGGCTCTGGGCTCGGAACCTCTTCTAGCCCTACCCACCACCCTCTCTCAGGCAGCTCACACCCCAGCCTGTGCTTGTCCCTCTTGCCTGGTCTTTGCTCATACTAGTCCCCTCTCCAGGAGTGCCTTCTCCCACCTCTCAGCTTCCCTAAATCCTCCTGGACTCTACAGACCAGCCTCCTCCAGGAAGCCCTCCTTAACCTCTCCAGCCCTTTCTTGTTTCCCTTTCCTGAGGTTCACAGCATTTTTCCTTGGTCCGTCTAACTTCACATTGCTACCTGAAGGCAGGGAGCATGTCACCTACTCATCTTATGGCCACCGAGCCCAGGCAAGGCCCACGGGTGCTCAGGAAGGATGGGCTTATTAAATGATTCAGGGGGAAGGTGAAGAGGACTCCCAGTGATGAAGTACAACACCTCCATGAGATGGTATCATTACACCCATTTCACAGATGGTGAATGTCTTAGTCATCCTGTGCTGCTATAACAGAAATACCACAAGTGGATGGCTTTAACGAAGAGAAGTCCATTCTCTCACAGTCCCGTAGGCTACAAGTTCAAACTCATGGCATCTGCTCCAGGGGAACACCCTCTCCGTTGGCTCCGGAGGAAGGTCCGTGTCATCAATTTTCCCTTGGCCCGGGAGCCTCTCTGTGCAGAAACCTCAGGTCCAAAGGACGCGCTCTGCTCCCAGCATTGCCCTCTTGGTGGTATGAGGTTCCCATGTCTCTCTGCTTGCTTCTCTCTTTTATATCTCAAAAGAGATTGGCTTAAGACACTACCTAATCTTGTAGATCTCATCAATATAACTGCCGCTAGTCTGTCTTATTACATCATAGTGATAGAGTTTACAACACATAAGGAAATCACATCAGACTACAAAATAGTACACAATCATACAGTACTGGGAATCATGACCTAGCCAAGTTGATACACAATTTTGGGGGGACACAATTCAATCCATGACAGTGAAACTGTGGTTAAGAGAGGTGAATCACTTGCCCAAGCGGCAGGGTTGGGATGTGAACCAGTTCGTCAAACGGTGCTGTTAAGATACAGTCCACAAATCCATGTTGCACATACACAACCCACCGGCCCCGGGCCTGGCACGTTCACACACACTATCACATCTGATCCTCACTACCCCTCAGGAAGGGCAGCACCACTGTTATCTGTGCCACCCAGGAGGAAACTGAGGTCCAGAGAGACTGGGCCACTTGCTCAAGGCCACACAGGCAGTAAGTGGCAGGGCTGGGACTTGAATCCAAGTTTCTCAGCATCCAGCCTGGTCAGAGTGTCTGAACAGGACAACTCCAGTCTGCAAACCAAGAACACCACGCTCCCTCCCTGGTGGCCCGCCCTCCCCCAGGCTGCTGGATGCCCCACCCCCACCCCCAACCAGTACATCACCCTCTTCCACTTATCACTCCAACCCCAGGGCTCTGGGGAGCCATCGCAGGGTCGGCTGACCTTTCAGAGGGGTCTGGCTCTCACGGTTCTGGGTATTTACACAGACAGCCACAGCAGCAAAGGCTCCCAGATAGTAGGACACTGCGGGGGGCGGGGGGGCAGGGGGATGAGGGTGGACAGCAGGTATGGGCTCCTATCACTCCCCAAGGCACCCTCCACACTGCTTGGACAGAGGAGCCACCCGTGGCACTGTCTCCTCAAATGACCTTGACAACTCTGGAATGGGACCCCATGGGGCTGCCCAGTGACTTTCTCCTTCAGCTCCTCCTTGCCCAGTGACTGGCAGGGCCTGGGGGACATGGGAAGAGCGCCCCTTTTGGCAAGAACTTCTCTCTGAGGGGGTCAGCTCACTGCACTGATCCTCCACTTCCCCATCTGTAAATGGGACAGTAACAGCTACCTTCCAGATCCCGGGCAATGAAGAGAGCATAGCCTGCTACCTGGCACATTCTAGGCCTCAGTAAATGTTGGTTTACTCCAGCAGGGGCTGAGGATGCACCTCTCATGGGACACTCCACAGATGCCTAACTCCAAGTGGGACAGATCTTGTGTCCAGAGAAACCCTGTAGGTAGCACTGGGATGGGACACCAGGCTGGAAAGCAAGTGACACACCCACCAAGCAGCAACAAAACTACACCCAAGATGTCACCATGACAGCTGGGTCAGGGTAGTGGGCACAGGCCAGGACACCTCGGAGTCTGGGGTCTCAGAAGCCAAGAGGACACTGCCCCCCATCCAGATCGGTTGCTCTTGAGCACAAGGTCCACGTGATGTCTGACACTGCCACTAGCACAGCCCCAGCCTCCTCCCAACTCCATCTGGGACAGAGTGGGAAGAGTCAGGGGAGTCCTACAGGAGTGCTCCCCAGAGTAGACATGCTCCTCGTCGAGCTCAGCAGGATGTTAGAAGATGGTCCAACCAGAAGGACTCCCAAAAACCAAAGAAGGCATTGCCGTCCAGTCGATTCCGACTCATAGCGACCCTATAAGACAGAGTAGAACTGCTCCACAGGGTTTCCAAGGAACAGCTGGTGGATTCGAACTGCCAACCTTTTGGTTAGCAGCCATAGCTTTTAACCGCTGCTCCACCAGGGCTCCAGAATCCACAAAACCAAGAGCTGAGAGCCAAGCAGCCGGCTGCAGGGCAGAGCCAGGGAGGGGCATGCAGGCTCTGTGCAGAAGGGCAGCTGTGGAGGACAGAGGGGTCACCACGGAGGTCATAGCTGTAAGCGCTTCAGGCTGGGGGCCAGGTAGCCTAGTGGCTTAAGGGCTGCGCAGGGTGGCAGTGGGGACTGCCCCCTTCTCTTTAGTCTCTCCATGACAATCCCCACCCCACCACTGGGCTGAAAGGAGTTGCAGCTGCACCCCCACCTCCATCCGCTCTCCAGGCTGGGGTGCCCACCTTCAGCATCCCCACACCCCACACCCTAGTCTGCAGCTCCAGCTCCACTTGTCTCTCCAACCCCAGCTCAGCTCTTTTATTATTCAGAAGAGTCTTTCTTTTGAAAAGGCCTCTAAGGCATCTCACAAATAAGAATCCTTTAATTGGGAAGTTGTTAACTTCTCAAAGAGGAGTTTTAATTTTGTTTCCCCACTACCTCCTCTTCCCAAAACCTGTGTACTCAATGCAAAAGGCTAACAAAGGCAAGTACCCAGGCGCCACTGGTACCCATTCCCTAAATGTGGCACTGGCCCGGGGGGCAGAGGCGGGGGTGGCAGCTTGCTGCCCCAACCGCCGCCCCACCCCACTGCACAGACCTCCAGACCCCCACACACTGACTGCAAGGTGGCTCGCTCCCTCCCTGTGGATGTCTGCTCCATACCCCTCCTCACCACCCACACCCATAGCACACACTCAGAGCAAAGGGTGGAGAAAGGGTTAAAATGACAACAATCCCATCCAAATAGGGCGGGAACCACATCTGCTGGGTCCCAGAAATTAACCAAACCAAACCAAACCCATTGCTGTCAAGTGGATTCCAACTGAACTCCCTGTGTTACAGAGTAGAACTGTGCTCCATAGGGTTTTCTTGGCAATAATCTTTATGGAAACAAATCGCCAGGCCTTTCTTCCATGGCACCACTGGGTGGGTTCAAACTACCAACTTAAAGTTAGTAGTCAAGTGCAAACCATTTGCGCCACCCAGAGCCTAACACTCAATGAATAAAAAAAAAAAAACCCGTTGCCATCAAGTCGATTCTGACTCATAGCGACCCTATAGTACAGAGTGGAACTGCCCCATAGCGTTTCCAAGAAGCGGCTGGTGGGTCCGAATGGTTGACCTTCTGGTTAAGCAGTCAAGCTCTTAACCACTGCACCACCAAGGCTCAGCCTAGCATATGGCCAGGCTTCATAAATATTTGCAGAATGAATGAATGAAAGATGAACAAAACAAACCACCTTCCTGTTCATTCTCTCCTTTGAGAAAATAAGAAAATCAGGTGGGCAGGATGGTCCTCAGTTCACAGTCAGGGAGACTGAGGCCCAGAGAGTGAAAGCAACTGCCCCAGGTCACCCAGTGAAGCGGGGGCAGAACCTGTGGGAGCACGTCCTCCCAAGCTTGGATCGTTACCGGGCACACCCCATGTACAGTACTCCTGCCCAGATTAACAATCCAGGGCTGAAACAGACTTCAGAGAAGCCCTGGTCCCAGCCCTAATGCAGGAATCCCCTCTCTACATCCCAGACAGCTTGGGGCAGCCTTGAGACTCTACCTGCACACCTCAAGGTACTAGACGCTCACCACCACCAAGGCTGCCCGGTCCTCCTTGGGGCAGTTCAGCACTGTGGAAATTGTGGGAATAGTCCTGGGGCTGACTGGGCTCTTCTCTAGCCATGTGATCTTGGGCAAGCCCCCACCCTGCTCTAAACCTTCATGTGCTCATGTTACACTGCTTGGCACACAGTTGGTGCTCAATAACTGCTTGTTGGAAGAATGAATAGAGATAACAGCACCTATCTTCTTTCACCTGGCTGTGATAGGAGATGAGATGAAGGATGTGACTCTGCTCTGAATCAATAGAAGTGAGCAGAGGGGCTGATGGGTGAGGCCACAGCCCCGGCCTGAGGGTAAGAGGAGTTGCATCTCCCAAGCCCAACACTGCTCAGTGAAGTCCTTCTTTAATGGAGGCTGGGGGAGAACAGGCCACAC
>NW_004443966.1:21077808-21083657 GCF_000243295.1 Trichechus manatus latirostris | reverse complement strand
GGGCGGGGATCAGGCAGGAAGGTGGGTTGAGCCAGATCATGAGAGGCCTTGAATAACCAGGAGAAGGACTTTGGACTTCAACCTTAGACAAGAATGAGCCACTGAAGGTATCTGAGGAGGAGCATGACATGAAGGAAGGCCTGGAGCAATAATCACCGGTAGGGCTCAGAGGTGCCTGGGCTACTCCAGACTCATGAGATGAGGCCCTCTTTGGGGAGGAAAGGGTGAGAAGGTTGGGCCCAGTATCAGCACCCCGCTTCCTGCCCATAGCAGCCCTGAAGGATGGTACAGAATGATGGTACCGATGACCAGACTGGTTGAGAGGAAGAGCTAGGAGGGTAGGCTGGCAGCAGTTTCTCTGGGCTGGTAAATCCAGAGACTTTATCTGCCAGGCTAGGGTAACAGGCCCATCCATCGGCAGGAAGCCCCACCAGCTGGATCGGCCCTAAACAGGGAGGCCCAGATTCCTTCTCTACAAGCTCTTGTCCTGTTCAAAGGCTTTGAAAACCAACCAGATGCTGGTGACTTCCACATTGACCTAGGCAGCCCAGCCTTGTCCCACAGCTGCAGACTGATGCACCCCACTGTTTGTGAAGCCTTGCCACATGGCATCTCACACATAATACTCCCAAACAAGGACTCTGCCTTTTCTTCTGCAAACCCCCAACCTCAGCCCCCTGTTCCTCAGCTCAAAGGCACCACTGTCCACCCTGTTCTCAGGCTACAACCCGGCTCTGATCTCTCATAGCCACAGCCCGCCCTTTAGCTGCCCCTTCCAACCTCCAGCCCTACCCACTCCTCCTGCCCAGGCTGGACTGATGCGGGGGATCTCCTAACCAGCTCTCCAGCTTCTCCTCTTGCCCACCCACCCCCATAGCCTTTCTCACCATGGCCTGTGAGCCAAGAATCGCCTGCGTTCACTCTCTCAAACTCCTGTGCTCCTCAGCCCCTTTTTCCCACTGCTGCCCTCCAGCTGCACTAGCCTTCGTGCTGATCCCAGCTCAGGGCCCACCCAGACCTCCATGGGGCCTGTTCCCTGTCCTCGGGTCTCTGCTCAAACAGCCCTCACCCAGAGGCCTGTCCTGACCTCTCTGCAGAAAACGGCTCCCCTTCACATCAGCTCTCTTTTCCAGCGTGATGTTTCTCCATAGCACTTATTACTCCCTGACATTAGACAGTGAAACCTGTGAGAGCCAGAACTCAACAGGGACTGCCTTGTTTTTCCAGGTCTTGCAAGTTTTTTGCCTTTGACAGGGTGCAGCTGACCACTTTTCTATTGCTCTCTATTAGTGGAAAATATTCAAGTTTTTCTTCTCTTATAGATTTCTGCCTTACACATGTTCCGGCTTTCACAGGTTTTACTCTGTCACAAATGTACTTATCTGGGTTTTCTACTATTAATTATTAATTATATTAGTAATTATATTAACTACGTTAATATAAAAATAATAATAGCATTTTCTATATTCTATATAAATTGTAATAACATTGATATATATATGTACTACATACAAATATAGGAGCCTTGGTGATGCAGTGGTCAAGTGCTCAGCTACTAACCGAAAGGTCGATAGTTTGAACTCATCAGTGTGGCTCCACAGGAGAAAAGACCTGGCAATCTACTCCTGTAAAGATTATAGCCTTGGAAACCCTATGGGGCAGTTCTGCTCTGTCGCTGTGAGTCAGAATCAACTCAGCAGCAAAGGGTATCAGTTGAATTGACTGGACGGCACACAACAACAACATATATAAGTATATATATACTGTATTAATTCTGTTAGAATCTAAGCTCTATAAGGGCAATGGCCTGGTCTAACTTATTCACCCACAGATGCTAGAACACAGAAAAGTGCCTGACATGTAGTAGGTTATGATCGTACTTGGCTGGGCCATAATTCTCAGTGGTTTGGTAGTTATGATGTAGTTTGGCAGTCATATAATGATGTATTCACTTCCGTGATGAGATCTGATATAATGTGATTACCTCCATGATAGGATCTGCTGTGAGTAGCCAATCAATTGCAAGGGAGTTTCATTGGGGGTGTGGCCTGCATCCAATATAGGTGGACTTTCTGACAAGGCTCGTGGGCTCTTGCTTGCTCTGGATCCTGCAGCTGGCTCCTGTTCATCTGACCTCCGGTTCTTGCAACTTGAGCTAGCAGCTTACCTGCTGTCTTGCCTGCCGATCTTGGGATTTGTTGGTCTCTGCAGTTTGTGAGCCAGAGGCCTGTGTCTGACCTGGTAATCTTGGGTTTGCCAGCCCCTGAAGCTATGTGAGTCAGGAGAAGCCTCCAGCCTGACCCACGGACTTGGGACTTTCCAGCCTTTACACTCGCCTGAGCCATTTACTTGACATAAATCTCTCTCTATATATTTATACACTTTACTGGTTTTGCTTCTCTAGAGAACTCAGCCCAAGGCACAGGTGTTCAATAAATCGGTGTTGAATGAAGGATGAATTAATGATGGAAAGAATGAATGACTTTAGGAAGCATTTGTGCAGTAGCTGATGTATGCCACAAGGGCACACAGGGTTAATCAGGCTAGAATCTTCCCGAGAATCCCCACAGTCTGTTGAGAAACAGACCTACGTCCACAGGTAATTTCAACGCAGGTATGAGCATGAGGGAGGGGCACTGGGGAGAGGGGCCAGCTCCATCCAGAGGTCAGGGAGGTCTTCCTGAAAGAGGCCACAACCCTCCCCACCCTTCCACTCTGGCTCTCCAGGATCCCATCATGGGCCACCTCCCACCCCACCAAGGGGATGAAGGAGGCCGTCTGACCAGCCAGGCCGATTCAGGAGTCAGATGTTCAGAGCAGGCAGAGGAGCTTGATTTAAATGCCTTTCATCTCAGTATGGCATCTGGGACCCCCAGCCTCACTTGCCCTTGCCCCATCCATCATCCTGCCCCCTCCCCTCCAATCATAGAAGCTTTGGAAGAGTGGGTGGCTGCAAGAGGGTGGGAGACTGGTAGGGGAGGTCGAGGAAAAACCTGGGCTTCCTCCAGAAGTTCAGAGCTTGGCTGAGTCAAGCCCCAAATCCACAGCACAGCCTCCCAGCCTCCCCATGACCAGATCGTGGGCACTCCACTTCCCAACCCATTCCCAACTTCCCTGCCTCCACCCCTTTGTGTAGGCTGGGCCTTCCTCCCTCCCCAAAAGCTTTTCTGCCATCACAATCCTATTGGCACCATTTTGTTCATCCCAGCATTATTTATGATGGCAAAACACTGGAAATAATCAAAACACGCAACGGAGAATTGGTTAAACATGCTAGGGTGCACACAAGCTGGAACATTATGCAGCCATTAAAAGTCCTATTATAAAAGAGTATTTAATGATGGGAAAATGATCTTGGTCTAGTATTAAGTGCAGAAGGCAGGTTAGGAAACAGTAAGTACAGTTTGATCTCAATTATGTCATAAATATCTATTTTGTGAAAGACTGACGGGCAAAACACCCAAGCTCTGGCATTTTTCTATACAGAACATGCATTATTTTTTATAACCAGAAAAACAGAATGTTTTAAAAGAATCCTGCCAGCTTCAAGGCTCAGCCCAGGTGTCCCCTCCTCCAGGTCTCCCTGACCAGAGCTGTAGCGGGGGCGGAGGAGGGGGGGCTGGAAGGGGGCATTTGCCCCCAGGCACAAGTTCAAGGGGGCGTAAGATGAGGTCAGCGAGCAAATCACCTCCACCATGGCGTGGGGGGTACTTAGAGATTGTCCCTGGGCGCTCTTTACCCTCACTATGCCTCTGTCCCTGACCTGCCGGCTGAGAGAGATGTCTCCCCACCCTGCATCCCTCACTATCTGCATTAGGCACCCCCCACCACCCCCCCGTCTCCCTGCCCCCTGGGTCCTCCTGGGCCACAGAGCCTCCCGTGAGTGCCGCTGTCTGCCTGGACATCAGGAGGCAGCTGCAGCCTTCCTGGCGAGTGTGGGGGCAGGGCTACCACTCTGCCCCCCTCACATCCCTGCCCCCGCCCCTTCATCGCCCCTGACCGCGGGGAGGACAACCCTGACCGCATCCTCTCTCTCCATTTCCCGGCAGCAATTACAGGTTAAACTGGAGAGGCTAATTAGCTGCTCATTCCAACCATGACTGACTCATTAGCAAGAATAGTCCGCTGGAGAAAACTGGACTTCAACTCAAGGCCTAGGGTGCCCAGGAAGGAAATCAGGGCCTCTGATCACGGCCACGCCCCACCAGCTTCCCTGCAGAAGGAGAGTGCCAGCAAAGCCTGTCACCATTGTCCAGGAGAAGGGGTCTGAGGCCCACTCCTCACAAAGCACCAGGCCCTCTCCCTTGAAAATCGGGATAATATTCCAGTCCTGCCTGCTACCCAGAGCCTTGCCCCCACTGTTCCTTCTGGTTAGCAAAGTCCCTCTGTAGCTTTCTCATGGGTCACAGAGACCTGTCAAGAACAGGGGACTGGCGCAGACACAGGGTGGAGGTGACCTGTCCAAGGTCACACCACAAGCCAGGGGTCAAGCCAGGGCAGTGACCCAGGTCCCCCTCCTTCCTCATCTCCTGCCTCTTCTGGACATACCGCAGTTCGTCCACATCCCCTCACATGGGCCACTGAGTGGGAGGGCTTGTCATCTCCCACATTCTGGGAGTCCTGCTCCTCATGATACAGCCAAAAGGCCATCTGCTCTGCTCACGCAGAGCCAGTGTCACTTGGCTGCCAGTGCCTGTCACACACACACACGGGTTTGAGCCTCATCCTGCCTGAAGGTGTCTGAATCCACGTGCTGACTCTGGCATGGAGCCTTGTTAAACTCCACACGTTGGAGTCAGTGCCAGCCTCTTGGCTGTTTCTTGGACCCTGATTGTCTACCTTCTGACCCGGAGTCATGCACACATTTGGTCAACAATGTGACAGAACCAAGCACAGAGCCCTTCAGCTCACCATTAGAGACATCTCACGCCACATAGGACCCCATTAGCAGCACTGCCATGAAGCCATGTCACTCAAGATAGTCCCAGGCTCTGGAGCGGGCGGCCCAAGCCCACCACAGCAAGGGCCACAGGAGGCTGCACCCCCTAATGGAGTCTCCTGGGCTTGACTGTGTGTAGGGAGGGAGATGAGGGGACCCCCAGAACGAGGGCCCTGAGACGGCCTCCAACAGTCACTCCCCAGGGCCCCCACCAACCCCACTTTGCCCCAGTAGCCTGGAGCGGCCTCTTACCTCAGGTTGGGCAGGCGTTTGGGAAGTGCGACTGCTGGGGGGTCAGCCCGGGCTTGACTCAGTTGCCCTCTTTGCTCGCGGGCACTGGGGGCCTCAGGGCCTGTGGGCACAGGAGGCTGTGGGGAGAAAGAGATGAGCCGTCAGATACAGCCGGGCAACCGGGAGGGGAGGTTATGAGGGACAGTGGGGGGCCCTGCAGACAGGTCTGATTCCAGCCAGATGAACAGTAAATACTCATACATCACACACTCTCACACGCTCACATGCATGCATATTATCACCACTTAGACACGCTTACACACACGTTCATATGCTCTCACGCACGGGCTCTCACACTCACACATCACTCATACTTACACACACTCACACACATGTTCATGTGTTCACACACGCACAAACATGCTCTCAATCACTGAGACACACATCACTCATGCACACAATCACACACTCACACACATGCTCAGTCAGTGACACTCACATATCACTCACACACACACGTTCACATATTCTCATACACATGGGCTCTCACTCACTGATCCACTCACATGTCACTCACACTTACACACACCCACACACGGTCACATGCTCACACATGCACACACATACTCTCAGTCACTGACACACTTACACACACATGTTCACATGTTCTCACACACAC
>NW_004443966.1:21063964-21077226 GCF_000243295.1 Trichechus manatus latirostris | reverse complement strand
TGCTTACACACTCACACACATGTGCTCACACACATATGTGCTCTCACTCAGTAACGCATTCACACATCACTCGCACACCAGCAGCTGGGGCAAGCAAGGCTATGGGAACAGCAAGGTCTCTGGCCCCAGGCAGGGCCGAGTTTGAATGTGCCCCCTACCCACTGGCTCTATGACCTCGGGAAAATCAAGTCTCTGATCCTCAGTTCCCTCATCTGTAAAATGGGGATATGGTCCCTTCTGCCAGGACAGCTGGGAGGATAAAGTGAGAGAAGGGACATACTGCCTGGCACACAGCAATTGTTCAGCCAGTGACTTCTTGCGTTCCCTGCCAGCCCAAGCAGCAGGCTCCAGGCTGGCCCCTGAGAGGGAGTGGTGGGCTGAGCACCAGGGGTACCTGTCCCTCACCCTCTCAGTTTCCAAGGATCCCACAGCTCCCACCCACCCACTCCTCCCTGCCCCAGCCTCTCCTGGTTTACTCCTTCATCAAACATTCTCCAAGGGCAGCTCTGGACAAGACCCCCGACCCTCCATGAGTAGGGGAGGACACTAGGGACAAAGTTACAGTCCTGACCGAGCCTGAAGGCCTCTGGCCCCAATCTCAGCCCCATCTCCTTCACTTCACCCCAACAGCCCCCCACACACAACACATACACTGAGTTTCACCCACAAACACGCCAAGCATGTTTCTGCCTCAGGGCCTTTGCACTTGCAGCTCCCTCTATCTGGAAAACTCTCCACTCCTAGCCCTTCCCTGCCCCACCTACCCTGCTTGTTATCTCTCATAGGGCTCGTTTCTTTATGATCTGACCCCTGGCAGTTCTACTCTGTCCTATAAGGTCGCTATGAGTCGGAATCGACTCGACGGCGACAGGTTTGGTTTCATTTGGTTTTGGTAACCCCACTCAGATGTAAGCTTCATAAGATCAGGGATGTCTTCCGTTCAGCTCAGGGTTGTATCCCTGAAGCCCTGAACAGTGCCTGATGCACAGTAGGTGCTCATCCAGCCTTGCTGAATAAACAAATGCACAAAGTTAATCAAATTGTGGTGGCCTGGGGCATACCCAGGCTTCCCGGAGGGGGCAACGCCTGAGCTGAAACAAAGCCATAGTGAGCCAAAAAGGGTGGGAGTGGGGAGAGCATTCCAGAAAGACAGCACAGCCTGTGCAGAGGCAGCAGAGACCAGGAGGCAGACAGGAACTACTTGGGGTGCAGAGGAGCCAGGTCCTTTTCCAGGAAAACGGGAGAAGCACAAATGGAAACGGGGTGGCTGGCAGTCCAGGATGAGGGGTGGCTTGATCCTGGGGGCACAGAGGAGCTACTGAAGTTCAGCAGACTGGGGTTTAGGAATCATCCCTTTGGCCACTGTGTAGAATGGGCTGGACAGGGCAGGAGGCCTTTACGGTAAACCAAGTGAGAGACGACAGGGCCTGGACAAGGTGGTGACAGTGAAGTGCGTCTAATTAGAAATGTAGATTGTGGAATCAAAAGGCTTGCTGAGGAAGGGCTCACAGGGACCTCCTAGCTTAGACAGCACTAGGTGGTGGGGGAAGGAGAGACATCGGCAAAAACATAGCTTTCGCAATGGCCACTCACCGCTCAGGTACCGCACGTGGCTTCCCACTGCCCAGCCCTTCAAGGTCCTCTCACCTGGCCCCACCCAACATCTCCCCCAGCGCCCCCAGCTCCTCAACCTCTCAAAGACCCAAATCCCTTTCTGAGCCATTGCCGTGAGGATCAGATCAGATTAGTGCTTCTCAAAGTGTGAGCCATACACCCCCGGGGGTGGGCGTGGGCAAGGGGCGTTCAGGTGGTACACAGACCAATGTTTTTATTGTCATAGTTATGTGTTTATTGTTTCTGCATATTAGAAAAGTCAGGACACGCACTTGCACCCGTGATTTCATGAATGTGTGGCTTGGGAGCGCTTTGGTAACCTACCTTCAAAAGTGAGTCAATGTACAAACAACAAGTAAGATAGTATGGGTGCAGGGTTAGGGTTAGGGTTCGGGTAGCCAGAGGTGGCTACAACCATGACAGTGTAAGGGAAATGCTGAAACTTGGCATCTGACTTGGTGCCTGGCTCCCAGCAGCCCTCACATGGGTTAGCAGCTCCCTCTTTCCCTGGAGGCCAAGTCAGCCCCTCTTTTCTCTTTTGATTCTCCATATGGCACCATCCGGCACAGACCTAGGTCCCCAGGGGGACTCAGCAGGGCCTTTTAGAAGGGATAGATGGCAGGAGGATGGATGGGTGAACGGAAGGATGGATGAATGGGTGGATAGAAGAATGGATGGAATGATGGATGGGTAGATGAAGGATGGATGAGTGGATGGAAGGATGGATGGATGAGTGGATGGAAGGATGGGTGGATGGAAGGAGGGGTGGGTGAATATGTGGGTGAATGGAAGGGTAGATGGAAGGATGGATGGATGAGTGCATGGAGGGATGGATGGAAGGATGGATGGAGCTTAGAGACTGTTGCCATAATGTGGGCAGAAGAGGGCAAAGTCCTCTGGTTCCCCCCCCAGCATCAACATTCTATCAAGTCTAAGATGCTAATGATGGAATTTTTGGCCACATGGTAGGTGAAGATGGAGGAATCTTTGGGGCAAGCGTCCTCCCACTTCATGGGCTACAGACTTCTCCAAGAAGGAGGCAGAAAAATGGGTACTGGGCAGGTTCCAGGACCCACCTTGGCTTTTCCACCTTGATAACAGAGCCACAAAGCAGTCTGCACATGGTTAAGAAAGGGCCTGTCCAGCCCCACAGTTCCCCCAGCCCCAAACTGTGGCCCCTGCTGCCAGGTGGCCCTGGGGCATGCCTCCCATTGGCTGCTGATTCTGGAAGCCAGGACAGGACATAGTGGTGTCAGCTTGGGTCAGAGTGGTGGCCAGAGCCTGGGCAGTTCCTCAGGCCTGGGTCCCCAAGCCAGGCGCATCCAGACAGGGGTGCCCTCAGTGGCCGCCCAAGCTGGGTCCCAGTAGATTCGCACGAGCCAGCCAAGCCGAGACCAACATTGGCAGTCCTGTCCCTGGCAGGCCTCCAGACCACCTGGTTGGCAGCCCTGAGCCCAGTTCCACCTAAGCTGACAGGGCACGCCATCCCCACAGTAGCTCCAAGCCCCCAGCTGCCATGTTCCGAGACAATGAATGGGCCTCTCCTGTTCCCTTTCCCCCAAAACATTCGTGAAGCTCCCACTCTTCTCAGTGGCATCACAACGAGTTGCTATGGAAACGGGACCACAGGCAGAACATGACAATGATTTGGGGCGAGGTAGGAGACGCAGTGGGAGCCAGGGAGCTGTCATGGACACGGGCCTGCCTGCACGCTGAGTCCCAGGAAGGACATGAAATCCCAGCTGCAGGGCCCCACAGCCAAGAGGTCAGAGCCAGGGTGGGGGCCTCCTGCCTGCCCTTCTGGCTCCTCATACACTCAGTGACACCCGAGGGAGCTCTGGGAATCGAATGTCTGCATGTTCAGCAGAATTAGCATGAACCCCGGGAACGTGAGGCTGCCAAGGAAACAGCTACTTGAGGATGCTTCCACCGTGGGTGCAGTACCGTGGGGAGCCGGCACCCGGTAGGTGATCAAGGAGGATGGCCCCGGTAAGTGCGTGTGTGCCTACTCTGGGCATCATGGTCAGAGAATCACAGAGCTTGAGAAGCCCACACCCACTTGTACAGATGAGGAAACTGAGGCCCAGTGAGAGGCTGGCGTTACACAGCAAGTCAGCCGAAAAGCCAAGCCCAGAAGTCTGGTGTCCTCTTCCCCAGACCTGAACCCTATGCTCAACACCCTGGGCTTTTCATTCATTGCTTCATTCAGTCATCCACTCATTCATTCACTCTACTTTTGGTAAGTGCCTACTACGTGCTTGTGATTGGGATAGAGAGATGAAAAGGACGCTAGAGCCGCTCACCAGGAGCTCAGTGAGAGGGCAGGCCATCATGGTGCGAGGGAGGGTGCTGGGACAGAAGTCCAGGGGCCACCGGAGCCAGGGAAGGTTACCTAGAGTTTTAGCTTAGGCGCTTCCGAGCCACACTTTAAGAGACTTCCGGGTTTCCCTGACTGGTCTCCCACTGCTCCCTCAACTCAAGGCCCCCTCCCACCTCCGTGCTAAGAGGCCCCCAGGGTGGGGCAGTGCTGAGCCCAGGTGGGGCCCGTACCTCCAGGATGTTATGGGGTGTTCCCCATGAGCACCCCTAGCCCCCAGAAACAGTGGCCTTGAGGAACCTGCCTTGCTATATCGCAGGGGCTCAAAGAATGTTGGTGCTCTGCCTTCTCTCCTCCTCCCCCAGGCTCAGCATGTCCTGCACTGTCCACCTCTTTCTCCTCCATCCTTCCTTTCCTGGCACCTCCCATGAGCCAGGCACTGTGCCCGGCTGGGGTGGGGCAGAGAACAAGTGACCCTTAGTCACTGGTCGTCTCCTTCACTGAACTCAAGTCTCTGTGTCTTCATCGCAGTATGGAAATTTTGTCAAGTTTTTTTTTGGGGGGAGGGGCGGTATTGGAGAGTAAGAGGGGACACCTTCCAGAACTTGGCTGGTTCTGGGAAGATGTTCCAGCTCTGCTGGACTCACATGGGCCATGCCTCCCAGCTGCCAGGCTTGGCCTCCCAGGGCCTATTCTAAACACATGGAAGCTAAAGGCCTGAGAGGTGGCCAGGTATATCCCAGGGAGCTTGGTGCTGAGAAGGCAGGACAAGGAATGACCAGAGAAGACAGAAGGGAGGGGCCGGGGCTGTGAGCAGGGGAGGAAAGAGGCATTGGCCTTAGCTGTCTGGGAAGGCTTCCTGGTGGAGGAGGGACTAGGATTGGCTTGAAGCCTGCCCACAGGCTGCCAGCAGGAAGTGAGTTTCTCTGGGACAGAAGTAGGCCAGGCCGGCCCTCCAGCCCATGTGACTTAGAGCTAGGCTGGCAGGTGCAGGGGGGGGCACATTCCCAGATGGCTGCCATCCCAGCCCACCCCACGGAGGGCTGCCACCACTGCCATCTCACATCACTAATTACCACTGCCCAGTGGGAACCCAAAGGCGCCCTGGTGGCATAAATGGTTAAATGCTCGGCTGCTAATCAAAAGGTTGGTGGTTTGAACCCACCCAGCAGCTCTGTGGGAGAAAGACCTGGTGATCTGCTTCCATAAAGATTATAGCCAAGAAAACCCTATGAGGCAGTTCTACTCTGTCACACAGGGTCGCCATGAGTCAGAATCAACTTGACAGCACCTAACAACAATAATGCGAAAGCAGCTGGGGGCAAGAAAGTGTCAGATGGAGAATGGGGGACAGAGCATACGAGAGGCAGAGGCTCAAAGAGAGACAGAGCAACAGATGGACAGAGGGAGAGGCAGAGAGATGAAGATGGATGGACAGACGGGGCCATCTCTACCTCCCCCAGAGCCAGTTCTGCAGCTGCCAAGAGAAGCAGACACACAGCTGGGGAGAAGCCTACAAACCAGGGCTTTGCAAAGATTTCTCAGCAATAAAACTCTTATTTGAAGTGAAATCTTATGCAATGGGGGAAGCCTTCCTACGCCAGACATTAAATCCAGACACCATAAAGTGAAAATTTGACAAATTTGACTACATAAACATGTAAAACATCTGTACAGCGAAAAACACCATAAACAAAGTTAAAAGACAAGTGAGATGATGGGAAAAAAAGTGTCACTAATATACAAAGAGCCTCTACAAATCAATAAGAAAAAAGACAGAAGAAGAGAAATTGGCAGTGGATTAGAAATCCTCAGAGGAAGAAATAAATTGGCCAATAAACATATGAAAAGATGTTCTATCTCACCAGCAATCAGGGAAATGAAAATGAAAATGACAAGATACCACGTTCTGCCCATCAGATTGGGAAAAATTAAAATGATTGATAACAGCCAGTGCTGGCAAGGATGTGGGGAAATGAGCACTCATAGACCAACCGAGGGAGGGTGAATTGGCTCAACCGCTGGAAGGGTAATTTGGCAATATTGATTAACATTTTAAACACCCATACTCTACAACCTCGTAATCCCACTTCTAGGAGCCTGTCCTGCAGAACTTACGGCACAAGCGCCCATGCATAAATATTCAAGGATGCTCATAGCGGCATCGCTGGTAAGAGTGAAAAAGAAATTGGAAATGGCCTAAACGTTTATCAATAAGGGAACACGCAAATAAAATATAGCACATCCATACCATGGAACATTCTGCAGCCTTTCAGCAGAACGAAGCACATCTATGTAGAACAATATGCAAAAATCAAACTGTAAAATGCTGTTACAGAATGAGCTCATATTTGTAAATAACAATTTATCTGTATATGCCCCAAAAGGCTGGAGGAGAACACAACAAATGTTACAGTCATCACCTCCGAGGGGTGGGATGAGGGGGGTTTTCAGGATCTTCGTCATCCACAAATGTATTGTTGGATTTTCTTTTGTAATCAGGAAAAAAAAATCAATAAACAGTTAATGGATTTTTTAATCCTTCCTGGAATCCCAGTATAAAATGTGATCTAAGCATCAATGCTCTGGCTGAAAGGGGAGGGGACCGGTACCCACCCAGCCAGTATCCCTTCTCCTGCCTATACCCCGCAGGCCCCTTCAGGAATATCAGGGCTCCAGGAGCAGCCTGAGAACCTTGGCTGTACAATGGAGAGTCTGTACCTCTGCTCCCCCAAACTAAGGCCAGACAGGGGCAGATGTTTGCCCAAGGTTCCGTGGCGGCCAGTCCGGACTGCCTGGGGCCAAAGCCAGAGCCTCTGAGTCCTTGGCAGGGCTCCAGCCCTCCCTGGGCTGGGGTCAGAGAACCTGGGATGGTCACAGCCTTGGGGAAGGCTGGGCTGAGGCTGAGCGGGGCCCTGGGGATGAGGGGGACATGGGAGGGGTCTTTGCAGAAAAACCCCAGGGAAGGGGAGGCTTGGCTGTGGGCTCTAATAGGGCTCCTGTGGTGATGGGAGAGAGGGAGGAAGAGAGAGGAACGAGGGAGAAAGAGGGAGGGGAGGAGAGAAGGAAAAGTAACAGGGAAATTGGGTGTACGTTTCTCTCTGTATGCACAAAGACAGGGTGGGTGAGCCTGTGGGCACAAATAGAGGTGACTGGCGTGTGAAGGTGTGTGGTACTCACGGAGAGGGCACGTGTGGGTCCGCAGAGTGGACCATGTGGGTGTGTGTGCTCCGAGAGGAATGTGGGTGTGTGTATATCTACAGTCAGAGAGTGTGTGTGTTTGTGTGTGTGTTGTCACTCCCAGAGATGACAGCAGAGCGGAGGTGTGTCTGGAAAGAAAGGAGACCCCGCAGCACCCAGTGTGTCTGTGTATGTGTGTCTGGCTGTCTCTCAGTCTGTCTGTTAGTCTAGCTGTTGTGTCCATGGGGTTCCCGTCAGGTAGACTCCGTGTGTGTGTGTGTGTGTGTGTGTGTGCGCGCGCGTGTGTGTGTGTTAAGACATGTGGGCAGCCGGCAGGCCTGTGGAGGGGCCAGGAGCAGGTGGCAAACCCCAAAGCCTAGGCCTGCAGACCGTCTCTAGAGACCAGGCCAGCTCAGAAATGTCCCTCAACAGAATCTCCAGAAGGAGCCTGAGGCCTCCCCCAGCTCCAGAAGGTTCCCCTCCCTTAAGCATTTGTTTTCAGAGCCAATGTCTCACTGCAGGCGGGAGGTGGGCCCACTGGAGGGGGAGGGGAGAGACAGCTAACACCTCCTGGTGGGTGGTGAATGGCAATCCCCACCTAGGTCCAGGCCCAATCGACACAGCTTTCTCAGGGTCTCCCCTCTCCACCCCAGCACCCCCCACCCCGCCCCATGTTCCATCTGCAGCAGCCAGGGGCCGCATTCCAAAACGCACATCTGGACACATCACTGCCTGCTCCACAGCCTTCCACGGCGCCCAACTGCTGCCTGCCCACACACCTTACCAGGCCCACCAGGCCCGAGACCTGTCCCTGACTGGGCCCGAGCCTCATTCCTGATCCCAAATTCCCAATACCACCTCCAGGCAGACTGAGCTTCCTGTACTTGACAGCCAGGCCTCTAGGCCTTTGCACCTGCTGTTCCCTCTGCCAGGGATGCATCTCCCCCAACGAGTTCCCAATGTCCTTCAGCTTCCACTCCAAGCAGCCCCTCAGTCTCCCTGACTCCCCCACTTCTCCCTACAGGCTGGGGTGGGAGCCCCTCTGGTATCCCTGCCCAGTGCTCACCTCTGTCCTACCCTGATCTCCCAAGCTGTGACTGTCAAGAGGTCTAGCTTCCCTAAGGGCAGGTGGCAGGTCTTGTTCTTCTCTGTGTCTCAGAGCCCAGCCCGGGGCCCGGCACAGAGGGAGTACCAAGGAGTAAGGTTTGTGGAATGAATGAATGAGTTATCACAGTGCTGGGCCCCAAGCCAGGCACACAGTGGGACCTTCACAAGGCAATAGGGTAGAGCAGAAAGCGTGGCCTAGGGGCTGGGACGCCTAGCTTCCCCTCCCAGGTCAGCATAACAGGTGACATTGACTGTGTCACCTGAGGAATGATTAAAGCAAGAGTTCCTAACCAGGGTCCCCAGAGAGAGAGGGGCCTTAGCAGGTCTGTGAGCACTGAAACTGCACAAAACTGCATGTAAATATAGGTGTATGGGGTAGGGGGTAGGGAGGGAGTCGGGAATGCACCTATGTCAGGTACGGGCTGTGGCTTTCAACAGATGCCCAGGGGGTCCAGAGCCCAAAAAGATTCAGAACAACTGAGCAGGCACGGGGTGAGGCCGGCCGCCACAGAGCAGGCACGGAGTGAGGCCGGCCGCCACAGAGCAGGCACGGATTGAGGCCGGCCGCCACTGAGCAGGCACGGAGTGAGGCCGGCCGCCACAGAGCAGGCACGGAGTGAGGCCGGCCGCCACAGAGCAGGCACGGAGTGAGGCCGGCCGCCACAGAGCAGGCACGGATTGAGGCTGGCCGCCACTGAGCAGGCATGGAGTGAGGCTGGCCGCCACTGAGCAGGCACGGAGTGAGGCTGGCCGCCATAGGAGAGAAGACTCGGGCTGGATGCCGGCCGGCACATCAGGAGGGGCTGGCAGGGCAGTGTGCACTACAAGTCCTGTGGCCTCAGGCCCCAAGCAGGACCCCTGGGGGAGTCACCAGAAGCAGAGAAGAGGACTGTCCAAGATGGGGCTGGACTGCTTGGTAGGCGGTGAGCTCCCCATCACTGGGAGGGTGAGAGTGTGGGCTGAATGGGACAAAAGTCAGAGTGAGCCACTCATTCTCAGACTCTCTGGGCCTCAGTTTCCCCATCTTAGGTCCCAGGGCTGGACAAGGTGGTCCCTGTGAGTCCATTCAGAGTGGGACAGGCTCTGCAGGGCTGTGCAGGGGTGTGGCTGGCCGGGCCCTGGCTCCAGGCTCTAGGGCTGAGTGTGCAGTTCTGTGTCTGGGCTGTCTGCCCACCTGACATTGGCCTGAGTCCCTCTTCCCTCAGCCTTCCCTCCCCCCGTGGGGGCAGGGTGGGGAGGACAAGCTGCCCAGCTGATGTGCACCGCTAACTGGCCCTGCAGAGCCCCAGGTCCCTCATGGGCCGCAGCTACCACTACCCACTTTATAACGACCCCAGAAAGGACAAGATCCAGAGGTTTCATTATGAGCATGATCTGGGACCAAGGGAGCCCAGGGACTGGATGGGAGTGCTAAGTAGGGGCGATAGGCCACATGGGCTCAGTGGGGGCTCCCAACTCCCCCTGACCCCTCCAGGGGTCTCCCTTAGCCTGGCCTGGGGAAACCGAGGCACAGGGCCATCCTTCTGCCTTGGGTCACACGGGGAGCTGGTGGCAGATCTGGGCTGAGATTCCAGGCCTCCTGCCCCTGGCTGGCTTACTTTGGGCACAAATGCACCTCATCCCCCTGACATGACCCAGGGCATGCCTTAGCACCCGCCTAATCCTGCCAGAAGACACTGGGGCTCCCACAGACTGATTCAAACACAGGCCTGTAGTGTCACTCTAGATCCAGCCATCCTGACCCTCAGTTTCCTCCTCTCTAAAACAGATGTACGAAAACCACCCCCCTAGTCCTACTGAGATCCTGGGGGGGCACAAATGGTTTGTACTTGACTACTAACCTAAAGGCTGGTGGTTCAAACCCACCCAGCAGTGCTGCAGAAGAAAGGCTTGACAATATGCTTCCAAGAAAACTCTGTGGAGCACAGTTCTACTCTGTAACACATGGGGTCGCCATGAGTCGGAATCAACTCAATGGCAATGGGTTTGGTTTTGGGTCAGTCCTGTTGTGAGGGTTAATAAGGGAATGGATGTGTAGTTTGTTTAGAGGGGTCCTTTCCGTTTTCCCCTCTCCGGGCCTCAGTTTCCCCATCTCTAAGCAAGAGGGTTGCCCTGAGAGATTCCCCAGGTCCTCAAAGCCTATTATGCTTTATGAGAAGCCTGCCCAGGTGCCTAGCCCATGCCCAGCTGGGTCTGCTATGGGGAGACAGGCTGCAGAGGCAGAGACCAGGGCTGCCCTTGGGGAGCTCTCGGCTAATTAGCTTATGAGAACTGTGGCTGTAGAGCAGGGTATGGCTAATTAGCAGAGCTGTGTGGGCAAGTGCCTACTGCAAGTCTCCCAGACTGGTAGCCCCTGTACCTCCACATTGCTCTAGTCCCCACCTCTCCCTATTGCCTCACACCCAGCCTGCTCCACTCATTACCTACCTGTCCCTTTAAACACTAGGTTTGCAGCCCCTGCTACAGGGGCCACAAGAGGCTTGAAAATGAAAAAACTCAGTGTGAGCTCGGCAGTGATCAATGAAGGCTTCCTGGAGGAAACAGGACAAGAGGGTCAAGTTCACAGAGGAGAGGCACGCCTATAGAAGGTATCCTGGACAGGCAGAGTGGTCGACTCAAAGGCATGGAGGCTGGAAACTCAAATGTTGGGAGATGGGGCATACCCTGGGTGAGCTTTGGGAAGAGGACTAGAAAAATTGCGTGGGCCTTGAATGCCCAGATGAGAAACCCGGACCCCAAAGAGGCACTGGGAGTTTCAGATGTCCCCCCGCCCCCACCCCAGGCAGGGATACCTGACTCCACTCGGGCCTGCCTCAGAGCTGCGTCCTCAGCAAAGGCCTTGTGGGGAGAACTTGGGCCTCCCCCAGGCCCACAGCACAAGGCTCCCTCTGCCCCTCCTCCGCGGCCATGGACTGCGACTCCATCCTGGAGAAATCAGTCCTGGCGGTGATGCCCAGTGGCCGCTGAGGCCTCATTGCAAACAGCTTTGCTGCCGGTGAGTGCCATCTGGCCAGGGAGGACTCCCCAACAGATTAAGAGCAATGCCGGCCCCAGACTCATTCATATTCCGGTCCGGCTGCCGGCTTCAATATGTCTGAGAGACGCGAGGGCAGAGGCAGCCCTCCGAGAATGCCCAGCGATGATTCCTCTCTGATTCCAATTTATTTCCTATCATTAATGCTTTTGAAAAGCCCCACATGCTCTACAAGCAGCACAGGGTTCAGGAGAGGAGGAAAGGAGAGGGCTGGGGGATGGAGGGGGGCTCAGGAGAGGCAGTGCAGGCAGCAGGCTGATGGCCCTGAGGCCTGGGTTCGAATCCTCACAACATCTCTCCCCGCCTGCAGGACCTGAGGCAAATCTGGCCTGACCTGTTAACTAGCGGGATGGTCCCTGTCCTGCTCACCTCAGGGGACAGGTTCCAAGATCTATGGAGGGGTCAGGGGTGAGGAGGCTTTACAAACTGTAAAGGGCTGTACACTTCGAGGACCCAAGAGTGAAGCAAACCTGGATGTCTCTGCAGCAGAGACCCATGAACTGGATGCCTTGCTCCCCAGCCACCCCAGTATCTAGGGAAGACCTGAAATGTCTCTCATCTCAGCACAGGGGAAGTGAACCCAGATTTTGTGTCACTTGTCACAAATCCACACAACCACTATTTATATGGGATCAAATTGACAACAGCAACTCAAAAGATTAGATAGGAACCTTAGGGGGAGAGTGAGTTTATGTTAATGAGGCAGAACAACTCAGAAAAGGAGGGTGAGAATGGTTGCACAACTCAAAGAATGTAATCAGTGTCACTGAATTGTACATGTAGAGACTGTTGAATCGATGTATGTTTTGTTGTGTATATTCTCAAAAAACAACAAAACAAACAAAATTATTTTTTAAAAATTCACACTGAGTTCGGGCCAAGATGGTGGAGCAGTCAGATGCTTCCTGTGGTCCCTCTTACAACAAAGACCTGAAAAAACAAGTGAATCGATTATATATGACAATCTAGGAGCCTTGAACATCAAAGGCAAAGTTGAGGAATCAGACTGAGCAGCAGGAGGAGGGAGAGATGGTTTCGAAGCAGCAAGGAGTTGCCAGACCTGACCCGGTGGGAATCTGCACCCTGCAGCCAGCACACGTGGTGAGGCAAGCAGTGACACTCAGGAGGCGTTTTCCATATCAGAAGAGACCTAGTGGCGGAGAGTTTACTCAAGCCTCCAGAACCAGTGAGAAGCAGCGCTCAATCGGCAAAAGATAAGTACGTGCGTCTAACCTACCACGTGGACCAAAAAACACTCCCTTTGGGAAAAGCCCCTCTCCCATTTACCTGCCCCCACCCCGCTCTGCACCAGGTACTGGCTGGCTTCAGCCTTTGCCTTGTCCCCTGGGCCAGAAGTAAGGGAAGTCATTGCCTCATCCCCTGGGCCAGAAGTAAGGACCCATCACATGGCCTGAGCCATTTTCCTGGCTTTGGAGAGGGAACAAATTAACAAACAGGAATAAATAATTTGCCAGCTCCCCTAAGCCAGGAACTTAGGGTAGGTGCAGCTCCTTTGCCTATGCACAGGGATAAGGGGTCCACAGAATCTGAATGCCTTTCACCCCTGCATAGACCTGTGTGGGCCCATTTCAACAGCATAGGCCCTCATTAGCACAGTATAACAGGATATATATACCTGAAGCCTAATTTCAACTGTATCAGCTATATGGTGGAGTGGCAGTTTCATGACATTTGACACTGCCCTGCGTATTAAGCAGGGTCGTCACCTACGCACATCAGAGGCCTGAGGACTGGTGGCTACACCCATGCCACCTAGCAACTTGCAACAGGGTCCAAGAATCTGTGGTGCCTCCCAGTCCTTACAGCCAACAGCATCAGATGCCCATAGTCCAGTTGCAAACCCACCCATCTATGTGCTCCAGGGAACGGGGACATACTTGCCTCCCAGACACTCAGGGGCAGCCATCAGCCCCTTGCCTTGCTCAGTGCATGACACTCTACTGCAGCCAGATACCTGTGCCTACACCAATCACCCCTGCCCATCTAGGA
>NW_004443966.1:21049576-21055829 GCF_000243295.1 Trichechus manatus latirostris | reverse complement strand
GTTCTGCATCTCACTTTGGTGAGTGGCATCTGGGGTCTTAAAAGTTAGTGAGTGGCCATCTAAGATGCATCAATTGGTCCCAACCCACCTGGAGCAAAGGAGAAAGAAGAACACCGAAGACACAAGGAAAATATTAGCCCAAGAGACAACAGGGCCACATAAACAAGAGACTCCATCAGCCTGAGACCAGAAGAACTGGATGGTACCCAGCTACCACCAATGACTACCCTGACAGGTAACACAACAGAGAGTCCCTGACAGAGCAGAAGAAAAGTGAGGTGCAGAACTCAAATTCTAGTAAAAAGACCAGACTTAATGCTGTGACTGAGACTGGAGGAACCCCGGAAGACATTGCCCCTGCACTCTCTGTTAACCCAAAACTAAAACCATTCCCGAAGCTAACGCTTCAGACAAAGGTTAGACTGGACTATAAGACATAAAATGATAATTGTGAGGAGTGTGCGTCTTAGCTCAAGTAGATACATGAGTCTGAATGGGCAGCTCCTGTCCGGAGGCGAGATGAGAAGGCAGAAAGGGGCAGGAGTTCGTTGAATGGACACGGGATATCCGGTGTGGAAAGGACATGTGTGCTGACACAGTATGGGGAGAGCAACTAGGGTCACACAGCAATGCATGTATAAATTTTTGTATGAGAAACTAACTTGAACTGTAAATTTTCATTTAAAGCACAATTCAAAAACAAAAAAAAGACTGCAAAAAAAGAAATTCACACTGCCTTCCTCCCTCCTACCCCCAGTCTCACTGGACCAGCCGCTCAGCCAGCATCCCTCCTCCCCCATCATCGCAACTGTGGATCCAGAGGGATCTTCCCAATGGGTTCCCAGATAAAAACCCTGCCAGGCTCCCCATTACCCTTTGAATCAAGTACAAACTCCCCACCTGCCACACAAAGCTCCCCCTATCAGTGCACCTGGGCAGCCTCGCCTCCACCCTGGCCCAAACTCACCCTCAACTTCGGCCGCACCTAACTTCTTCAAGCTCCAGAGCCCACCTCCCTTGTCACCCCTCCCTGCTGCCTCCTCAGCCCCAGTTCACCTGTCAGACTCCTACCTCCTCTTTAAGATGCAGCCCAAGTGTTCCCTCCTTTGGGCAGCTTTCCCCGATACTCCCCTGGCAGGGTCGGCCAGGCCCTGCTCTGCTCCAACTGCATCCAGTACCGCCTGTACTACAACTCAGTAATACTGTAATTATGTTTGTGTGGCTGCTCCTCCTTCAGTCTGGGAGCTCTCGCGGGCGGGGGCTGCGTCTGATTCATCCCGTGCATTCTCGGTGCTTGGCAAAGGGTCTGGCACATCGTAGAGCAATTCATCCAATCACTTATAATAACTGAACACCTACTATGTGTCAGGCTCTGTGCTGGGTGCTGGGGATGAAGCAGTCAACAAGATGGAGCTGGTCCCTGCCCTCAAGTCGCCCCCAGTGGATGCGCTCAGGAAATGCCTGTCAAATGAAGAAATGGACATATGACTACTTTACAAATGGGGAAACTGAGGCCCAGAGAAGCAAAATGCCCTGTCCAAGGGTGCTTCTGTCTTCCTGCCCAAATCTCTCTCTGTTCCATTTCTCTCCAAGGACTTCAGCAGTGTGAGAAGGAACTCAAAACAACAGGTTAGAATCAGAAAAAAGGAAAAAAAAAAGGGAAGAAGAAAATATGGTGGATTTTTTTCTCTCTTTTCTCCATAATGTAAAGAAAATTGCTCTAGCCAACTATCTCAGCTTAAAAGCAATTAGAGTTTTTGGAGGGGAATCTGGGCATGAGCAGAAGCGACAGAGTGAGGGCTGGGCACGGAATTTTTCCAGCATTCGTTTGTATCAAGCAAAAGAAAAAAGGTGTTAAAAGCAGCCATTTCCAGCAGCAGAAATGGTGGAGATAAAATATTTACAGTCTGTAAAGTAGGGGCCTAGAGGGGGCCGGGCACCCCCCTGCTCCCCACTGCCATCTACATCCCCAGGAGGCAGGGAAAGGGAGGTCAAAGAATGGATCCAAGGAAGAGATGAGCCACCCCCTCAGCTGCTTGGATGGGGGCTTGGGGCAAGGAGGGAAGAAGCCCCCTCCTGCCCGCTGCCCCCTCACCCTTTCCCCATAGCCCATGGCCCCCAGCCACCAGGGATCCATCCCTCTAAACCACATCCCAACTCCCACCTGCTCAAAATCTGGAGAACGTCTACTCCCTGCGGGCTGACATTCAAGGCCTGCATGGCCCAGGCGCCTCTCCAGCCTCATCCTTGAGTGCCCCCCTCAAAATGGCACACTGGGACCCTGACTGTCTTCTGAGGACACACGCTCAGTTCCATCTCCAGGCCTTCCTAAGTTTGCATCCCAGCTCCTCCATTAGCTAACTTTGTGATCTTAGCAAGTGCTTCAATCTCTCTGAGCCTCAGTTTCCTCATCTGTTAAATGGGAATAGGAATGGTACATATTTCATTGGTTGTTGTGAGGATTTAATGAGGTAATATATGTAAAGCGCCTGGCACTGTGCCTAACACTTAGTGGGTGTTCAATAAACTCGCTCCCGCCCCACTTCATGCTCACCCCTTCTCCCGGCATGACTCTCTAGGCCTCAGGAATGGCTGCACCTATAGGTGCCCCACATATGTGTGCACAGGTTCCCACACTGCCACGCACTCACCCAACAAATGCTCACTCGGAAGGCATGCACAAGCTGGGAGCAAAGGACGCGGGAAGCCCTGGAAGGCTTTGTGGCACACGGAGGCTCCATCCCAGAGCACAGCACAGGGCCAGAGGGCCTGTCATTTTGCTTGGCTTACAAAGGATTCCTTCAAGAACAGCAGTAAGCCTCAGCCAGAGCCCTGAGAACCTGCCAGGCCAGGCAGAGGAGGTGAATGGAGGCAAACCTCCTCCTCCCACCTGTGGCCTGCCGCTCTGCCCATCCTCCTGGCTCCACTGGGCAGAGGCAAACACTGAGGCCCAGGGAGGCAGTGGTACAGCAGACAGCAGAAACCAGGCCTCCAAGGCAGCATGGTCCAGTGAAACCAGTCAGTCCTGGGCTCAAATCTCAGCCCCACCACTGACCAGCTGAGTGAGCTCTCCCAGCCTCAGTTTCCTCATCTATAAAATGGAGTCAACAGTGTCCACCTTGCAGGGCAGCTGCACACACTGATAAGGGTGGTCTTCCAGTGCCCTGACTGGGCTCCAGCAGGGATTTGGTCATATGGTGGTTCTGTCCCACCTGCCCTCTGGACTCCAGGCCCAGTGCTCCCTCCCCTACCTCAGCAACACGGGGAGAGCAGAGGAAGAGCCTAGTCGGGGGGACAACAGGGACCTGCCCTCTTCCCTGTGACCCTTCCCAACCCACTTCTCACCCAGCAGGTGGATGAAGGACAGCCCAACAGACCCACGGACGGCCCATGGCCCAGTCCGCGCTGCCTCACTCTCAGGCCAAACAGTCCATCCCATCCCATGCCTCATTCCGCCAGGGAGGAAACGGCTGCCCAGAGAGGGGTGACGATGTGCAGAGGTCACATAGCCCCCACAGCCACTCCCTCGAGGTTGGGTTGTTTTCCTTCTCTTCTCCAGCTGCAGAAAGTGTATAGTCTTGATGTAGCATCCAGGGGCCACAGAGCCCAAGAGGGGGATTGAAGCTGTTTTGATGTCTCTGCCTCTTGCTCTCCTCTGGGCAACTTTTATGTGGGGACTCTCTCACCTCCCTACTCTCCATGAGAAATTAACCCAACAGTAGGCCTAGCACTAAACCAGGCTCTCCTCATTGTAGGGGTAGCTGCGGCGGGGGGACGGAAACAGGAGTCCAGTCTCAGCCCCAGATGGTGGGCCCCAGGATACCTTCCTGCTCGGCCTGCACACCCCTTCTCCCCACTGGTCGGTAAATGGTCATGAAGAAGGTTAGTGCCAAGGTCAGGGGGCCTGCACCTGTCATTAGGAAGGAGCCAAGTAGCCAGAGGCTCCAGCATGGAAATCCCTCTTCACCTTATACCTACACACACACACACACACACACACACACACACACACACACACGCACACACACACACAGAGGTGTGTGGGTGCTAATGGGAGAGCCCCGGGCACCGCTTGCAGGGATGACTGACAGCCCTTCCACAGCCAGGCCACCCTCCTCCCCTGTCACCTAGGGGAGCACTAGTCTGTCCTGAACCATTAGCTCATGGGGCCCAGAAGTAGAGGATCCCGGGAAACTGGGAAGGCTGATGCCTGAGTTATCACCAAGGCTCTGCAATGCCTTGCCATGTGACCTGAAACAGGCTCAGCCACTCCCTCTGTCTCAGTTTCCCTATCAGAAACCTATAGGAGGAATAAGATCATCTCAGAAACCACCTTCTAGTTCCAACGTTGTCTAATTCCATACCTGTGACTTCCATGACCCCCTCAGGCCATCCTTTTCCCCCTTTCCTCTCACAATCAAAAGGGGCTCCCAAGTCACCAAGGGAAGAATAAAGTCCCAAGCCTGTGTGGGTGCTGGGGGGCAGGAGCACCCTGACTCCCAGAGAGGTCTGCCTCTGCCTCAGGCTGGAGGGGGGCACTGTCCTGTTGAAGCCTCCTGAGGGAGGAGACTGGGACCCCGGCAGGAAGACATTTCCTCATTATAGCCTGAGACAGCAGAGCCCTCCTGCCTTTTTACCCGCACCCCAGAACTCATCCCCTCTGTGTCTTCACTTCCCATCTGCTCCAACGCTATGCAGTCTTTGGCTCAGCCCAGATCTTGGGCTCGGCCCCGATCTTGGGCTTGGCCCCAAGCCCCCAACACACACACCCAGCTTCCGCAGACTCGTTGCCTGTTCAGACATGGATCCTGTCCTCCCCACCAGGCCAGCTGTCCTCCTGCCTTCCCCGCAGTCTCCGAGGTGGCTGGTGAGGGGTACCCTGCTTTTCATCAGCAGAGGCACTCTTGGCTCAGCGTGGCCCAAGCCCGATAACATTCTTCTAAATTAAACAATAAACAAGAAGTTGTTTTAGATTTTCCTGACGCTGCAGTTTCTGATTAATCCCCATAGCAAACAAAAGGAAGAGAGACAACCTAAGAGAGGGCCACTTCCTGTTTCCAAACGGAACCTCCAGCCAGAGCCAGGAGAACTGGTCCTGAGGGAACTCCAACTCCAGCCACCTGCCCAGCTCTGTGTGGCTAGACTGCCTGTGCCCCCTCTCCACACACACATCACCCCCTCCTGTCTTGACCCAGTCTCAGGCTGGCCTTCTAGAGCCCACCTCTTCCTCTCCTCTCCGTTTCTGCTGTGTGACCTTGGGCAGGCCAGGTCACCTCTGAGGCCTCAGTTTGCTCATCTGTCAGCATTCTCATCTCTCAAGGATATAACGAAAAGAAATAATTGACCGCTTGAGGTAAGACAGAAATTTCCCCTTATTTTTAGAGACGCACGCTGAAGTATTTAGAGGTGAAATGTCATAATGTCTGTAATTTACTCCCGGACAGAATGGAAGAAAAATGTAGAACAGAATTCAAATTCATGAAAAAAGACCAGACTTACTGGTCTGACAGAGATTGCAGGAACCCTCAAGACTATGGCCCCCGGACACTCTGCTAACTCTGAACTGAAACCATTCCCAAGCCCATTTTTCAGACAAAGATTAGACAGGCCTATAAAAGAAACAATAACACATGTGAGGAACGTGCTTCTTAGTTCATTCAAATATGTGAGACCAAATGGGCAACTCCTGTCCGAAAGCAAAACGGGAAGGCAGGAAGGGACAGGAACTGGAAGAACGGGTACAGGGAACTCAGGGTGGAAAGGGGGAGCGTGCTGTCATATTGTGGGGATTGCAATCGATATCACCAAACAATGTGTGTATAAATTTTTAAATGAGAAATTAACTTGAGCTGTAAACTTTCATCTAAAGCACAATAAAATGTTTTAAAAAATACTTCAGAGAAAAATAAAGCAAAATGTCAATGACTGTTAAATCTAGGTGTCGGGTATATGGGTGTTTCTCTGTATTAGCCTCTCTATCATTCTATATGTTTGAAAATGTTCCTAACAAAACGTTTAGAACAAACAAACAAACAAAACGAGCATTGACCACATGAGCCGGGGGCCCAACAAACAATGGCCTGTGCTCCCGGAGTGCCTGAAAGGCAACTGGGTCTCTTAAGTAGGTTAAACAGCACCCCTGCCATCTCCTTTATGTGGTTTCCCGAGAAATCACTTTTTCCCAAATTCCGCTGAGCCCTGGCTCCACATTTAGAAGTCTTAGCACATTCAGAAGCCAGACACAGCGCTTTAT
>NW_004443966.1:21048592-21049476 GCF_000243295.1 Trichechus manatus latirostris | reverse complement strand
GGGGACAGACTCTGGGGGACAGGCCTTGTTGAAACAGATCTGCTTCCCCCCAGTCTCCACCCCAGGAGTCTAGGAAGCCTAATCACAGAGCCCGGGTGATGCAGTGGCTAAGAGCTTGGTTGTTAACCAGAAGGTCAGCAGCTGGAATCCACCCGCGCCCCTGGGAAAGTCTATGGAGCAGTTCCACTCTGTCCTACAGTGCCGCTACGAGTCGGAATCGACTGATGGCAACGGATTGGTTTGTTTGTTTAAACCATGGAGCAAGAGCACTGGACTGGAAGTCCAGAGACAGGGTCAAGCCAGATTCCGCCACCATCTTGCTGTGTGACCTCTGGACAATCACTTCCCCCACCCTGGGCCTCAGTTTTCTCATCTGTGAAGGGGGGACAATGCTCTCTGCCTACTTTATAGAACTGTCATGAGAACTAAACAAGGAAAGAAGTTATGGAAAATTGTAAAGCAAACTTTGCCCTGGAAAATAATAATAAAGCTCCCTTTACTTCAGTCTGGACACTGAAACTCCCCCAAGACTCACTTCCCTCTCCCCGCAGAGGACAAAAAAAGGAGCTAACATTTACTGAGACGCTAGAAGAAATACAACCAGAATGCTCCTTAGAAGCAAGGATGGCAAGACTTCGTCTTGCTTATCTTGGACACGTCATCAGGAAAGACTAATCGCTAGAAAAGGACATCATGTTCGGTAGAGGGTCATCGAAAACAAGGGAAACCTTCAAGGAGATGGATTGACACAATAACCGCAACAATGTGCTCAAACATATCAAAAATTATGAAGATGGCGCAGGACGGGAAATGTTTTGTTCTGCTGTACATAAGGTGCCCATGAGTTGGAACCGACTCAACAGCAACTCACAACGACGGAGCGC
>NW_004443966.1:21046715-21048492 GCF_000243295.1 Trichechus manatus latirostris | reverse complement strand
TGGCCTTCTAGAGCCCACCTCTTCCTCTCCTCTCCGTTTCTGCTGTGTGACCTTGGGCAGGCCAGGTCACCTCTGAGGCCTCAGTTTGCTCATCTGTCAGCATTCTCATCTCTCAAGGATATAACGAAAAGAAATAATTGACCGCTTGAGGTAAGACAGAAATTTCCCCTTATTTTTAGAGACGCACGCTGAAGTATTTAGAGGTGAAATGTCATAATGTCTGTAATTTACTCCCGGACAGAATGGAAGAAAAATGTAGAACAGAATTCAAATTCATGAAAAAAGACCAGACTTACTGGTCTGACAGAGATTGCAGGAACCCTCAAGACTATGGCCCCCGGACACTCTGCTAACTCTGAACTGAAACCATTCCCAAGCCCATTTTTCAGACAAAGATTAGACAGGCCTATAAAAGAAACAATAACACATGTGAGGAACGTGCTTCTTAGTTCATTCAAATATGTGAGACCAAATGGGCAACTCCTGTCCGAAAGCAAAACGGGAAGGCAGGAAGGGACAGGAACTGGAAGAACGGGTACAGGGAACTCAGGGTGGAAAGGGGGAGCGTGCTGTCATATTGTGGGGATTGCAACCAATATCACCAAACAATGTGTGTATAAATTTTTAAATGAGAAATTAACTTGAGCTGTAAACTTTCACCTAAAGCACAATAAAATGTTTTAAAAAATACTTCAGAGAAAAATAAAGCAAAATGTCAACGACTGTTAAATCTAGGTGTCGGGTATATGGGTGTTTCTCTGTATTAGCCTCTCTATCATTCTATATGTTTGAAAATGTTCCTAACAAAACGTTTAAAACAAACAAACAAACAAAACGAGCATTGACCACATGAGCCGGGGGCCCAACAAACAATGGCCTGTGCTCCCGGAGTGCCTGAAAGGCAACTGGGTCTCTTAAGTAGGTTAAACAGCACCCCTGCCATCTCCTTTATGTGGTTTCCCGAGAAATCACTTTTTCCCAAATTCCGCTGAGCCCTGGCTCCACATTTAGAAGTCTTAGCACATTCAGAAGCCAGACACAGCGCTTTATTGAGGCAACTGCTGTCTTCTGAACACCCACCCCCCCCAACCTGCCCTCTCTGCAGAGCAGCCCTGGGCTGGGAATCAAGACACTGTTGCCACCCATGTGCAGCCACCCACCCTCTCTGAGCCTCAGGATGTCCCTACCCTTTAAGCAGAAATGAGTCTGTAACTGTCTGACCATCTCATTCAAAGGCAAAGCGTTACCCCAAAAGGAGACCAAAAGCCGCATTTAACAGATGGGAAAGCTGAGACCCAAGGCCAGGAAATACTGGAAGCAAAAAAAGGAAGATGGGGACCAAGGGGAGATGGGAGTGTGTAAAAGCCCCCCAGCTGCCTCAGCTCCCCCTCTCCCAACCCTCTACGGCAGCCCTGACATCTCAGATCAGAGAGAGGGTGTTCTGCACCTCCTTTTTCCCTGCTCTTGTTTATCGAGCCTCCCGGTCAGGAATAAATGGCCGTGATTGCAATCTCCCAGCCAGGCCCAGGTGACCCACATCACCACTGGCCAGACCTGCCTCCACAGATCGATAACGGAAGAGTTATCAGTACCCCCAAATAATCAATTGCTAATTGCCAAATGCCAGGCAATTCATCAGGGAGAGTTATGTGTGGCCAGTGACTGGGCGCCCCCGCCCCAGACTGGCACAGCCTCCAGGGATGGGAAGGGCTGTGTCCGTGGTGAGCACCTCAGCAGAAAAGCTACCCATCACTTCTCCAACAGATATCCTGGGTCC
>NW_004443966.1:21045081-21046060 GCF_000243295.1 Trichechus manatus latirostris | reverse complement strand
GAGCGCGTGCTTACTCACAGCAGAGTGCATGCTTTACATGTATTATTTCAAATTGTCCTAACAGTGCTCCTACAAGGTAGGTATTATTCTCCCCATGGTACAGATGAGGAAACTGAGGCTCAGAAAAGTGAGGTGACTTGCCCAAGCTCACCCAGCTTGGATTCAAAACCCAGGTCCATTGGACATCCAAGCCCAGGTCCTTTTGATCACACCAGGCTGCTTAAAGGAGCCCATCTCCACACTCCAATCTCAGAGCTACAGGCTCAGCACTCAGGGTGAGGCTGCATGGCACAGCTGCGTGGCACACACATGCACACACACACACTCCACTGAAGCCCAAAACCCTGGCATCAGAGGCACCATGCCACCACCCCATGGCCAGTGGACCCATAGGGTCATCAGAGAGAGGGTGGGGCATGTGGGGGCAAGAGAGTGGCTGGCACAGCTGGTCTTTAGCTAATTTGATCAGTCCTGGGCATGGAGCTGCCTGTCCAGTGCCCTGGCATATGGTTGCTGGAACTGGGCCACCTGCCAAGGCCCAACCTCTACGTTAAAACCAACCTGGACACTAAGGTTCCATTTTGGCCCCCTCCTGCCCTGGCCCTGGTAGCTGGCAGTGCCCACATGGATCCAGAAGGCCAGGGTGACAGTGTTATTCCTCCTCCAGTGGCCGGCACCTCCCCTGATGTGGCCATATGGCCCCATATGCTCCCTGACAGCTGGACTGCCGAAGCAACTGCCTGAGGAAGTCCTCTGCAGAGGCCTGAGGCCCCAGCTGCCCCACCCACCCTGCTCAGCAGGACACAGGCACAGCCACGAAAATCTCAAGCTGGAGGGCCACTCTGCCTCCCTCAAGCTTTATGACCTGGTGCTAGTCACCACTCCTCTCCTGGCCTCCAGCTCCTCCTCTGTAAGACAGCCATGCTGACTACCCCTCCACCCCTTCCCTTTGTATCCCACCTCCAGGATTATAAAGTTC
>NW_004443966.1:21040668-21044981 GCF_000243295.1 Trichechus manatus latirostris | reverse complement strand
GCACACACACACACTCCACTGAAGCCCAAAACCCTGGCATCAGAGGCACCATGCCACCACCCCATGGCCAGTGGACCCATAGGGTCATCAGAGAGAGGGTGGGGCATGTGGGGGCAAGAGAGTGGCTGGCACAGCTGGTCTTTAGCTAATTTGATCAGTCCTGGGCATGGAGCTGCCTGTCCAGTGCCCTGGCATATGGTTGCTGGAACTGGGCCACCTGCCAAGGCCCAACCTCTACGTTAAAACCAACCTGGACACTGAGGTTCCATTTTGGCCCCCTCCTGCCCTGGCCCTGGTAGCTGGCAGTGCCCACATGGATCCAGAAGGCCAGGGTGACAGTGTTATTCCTCCTCCAGTGGCCGGCACCTCCCCTGATGTGGCCATATGGCCCCATATGCTCCCTGACAGCTGGACTGCCGAAGCAACTGCCTGAGGAAGTCCTCTGCAGAGGCCTGAGGCCCCAGCTGCCCCACCCACCCTGCTCAGCAGGACACAGGCACAGCCACGAAAATCTCAAGCTGGAGGGCCACTCTGCCTCCCTCAAGCTTTATGACCTGGTGCTAGTCACCACTCCTCTCCTGGCCTCCAGCTCCTCCTCTGTAAGACAGCCATGCTGACTACCCCTCCACCCCTTCCCTTTGTATCCCACCTCCAGGATTATAAAGTTCTACCCAAACTCACTCCAGTTATCCAAGGAGTCCATTGTACAGACAAGGAAACTGAGGTCCCAGAGAGGCAGGAGTTTGCTCAGGGGCACACAATGGCAGGGCCATGATTACAGGCTGCATCTTAGGACTCCAGGACACCTGCCACCTCTGTATGCCCAGGGGGTGGGACTGGCAGTTGCTGGGGCCCCACCCAACTCTGATGACCAAGGTTTCCCCACCCAGCTCCCCACACAGGCCAAATCTCCCCATCCTCCATTGGGTGGGGAATCACAGCGTCACTCACGCCCTTGGCCTTCCTGTCCCTGCAGTTGCCTCACCACCAGCCAGGATTATCACAGCAGCCCCGGGACCACCTTCCTGCCTCTGGTTCCCATGGCCAAACCTTCCCAAGACCACCAGAGGGAGCAGTTTAAATTGCAAATCTGATCGCGTCCCTCCAGGACTTCAACCCTTCAACCCCTGAATACGAAATCAGCCCACACTCCTCAGTAGGGCACTCAAGGTCCTCCTCCGTCTTGTGCCAACCTGCTCCATGTCTACTGTGCCTGCGTGAACTACTCCATTGCAAGCACGTTCCAACCCGTGCCAGTGCTTCCCACCTCCCTGGCTTTGCTAGCGCTGGGCCGTTGGCCTGGAAAGCCCTTGCTCCTTCACGTTCTCCATTCATTCAGGCACTCAAGAAATGTTTACGGAGCATCAGCCAAGGGCCAGAAACATCTCAGCAGGTCAAAATTCCATCAGGCCTTTTAGTCCTTCTGAAAGGAGTCTCGCCACCGCCAGCAGAAGGTCTCTGATCATTCCTCTTCCAGCTGAGCCTGCACAGTTGCCCAGCCCACTTGGCCTCCAGCGTGGGCATGTGGGTCTAAGTCTGTCTCCCTTTTCGGAGCTCCTCCAGTGAGAGGCTCAGGCCTCAGTCATCTCGGAATCCCCAGGACTCAGTCCAGGCTTCAAACCAAGATATGCCCCCAAATATGGAATAAGCCCCAGGTGTAGGATTTCAGGCAGTAGGGAGCAGGGGCCAAGGGGTGATCCTGAGGAGGGGTCATCTGGGCCCCAGAAGCCCAGAGAAGAGGTGTCTCTAGCCTTCCACTTGAGATTGGCCAGGGTGTCCCCCAGCCTCTCCAAAAATAGGCCTTAATGGTCGGGGGCACTTTTCCCCCTGGAGTCACCCCGAGGTCTAGCCCACTCAGCAAGCAGGAAATTAAGGGGCCACACTAGGCACTGTCCCTTCCAGTCCAGAGGTTTGAGGGGGTGGTGGCTGTCCTCCTAGAGGGAGTAGCCTGGGGGGCTGGACGTACCTGGCTGGGATTTTCACCCCTGGAGCAGGGACCAGAGGACAGAGGTGCCGGCTCTCCCTGCCCCAGGGCTCTAAGTTGGGGGGCAGCCACAGAGGCTGGGGTTCAACCAGGCCTTGGTGATGGGGACAGGGCCAAGTCCCCTGGCAGGGGCTTGCTGGAGCCACAATGGACCGTGCTCAGGGAAGCGGCGGGGGGCAGGGGGGAAGGACAGAGAGAGAGGAAAATGACAAAGAGGCAGAGAGTGGCAAGAAGGCTGAGAAAGACTGAGCTGGTGAGAGGACAGAGAGAAGGGGGGAGAGAGAGGCTGCCACAGAGGCTGCCACAGAGCCACCACCAGCATCCAGCGGGCCCAGACCCACCCCATCCCCACGAGGAGATTTGGTTGCTCCTGTGCAACAGCTCTCACCCTGAGGGCCTCCAAGGGCCTAAGCGGCCCCAGGGATGAGTCCAGACTGCCATCAGGCCTGAGGGGTCACAGCTGCTCTGCTCTCCTATGCCTCAGGTGGGCCACCTGAGGAGGAAGCAGTCCCAATAGCCACAAGATCCCCTCCCCGCAATGCACATTTCAGCCTCCATGGGGAGCCCAGTCCCAGGGAGCTGAGCTCTGTGGCCTACCAAGGGGCTCCAGGATGGAGACCTCGGGTGAGTGGGAAGGATTCCGGGGCCCGAATAAGAGGACAGGCTCAGGGGAAGTGAAGCAGAACCCCGCTGACCTCCAGGATAATGCCGACATCCCAGAGGCATGCTGAGGATTACAAGCAAGGTTTGTAAACCATTAATTACGCAGAGCACAGACTCTGGCTCCAAATCCAGCAGGCACAAGGTTAACCAGGCTGGGGTCAAGAGGTCCCCTGGGGTCAAGTCAGGGACAAATCAGCACCTTTGCTAAGTCTCCTCAGACTGAAAGTAGCTGCCCCTCCCTTCTCCCCCCCCACCACACACACACACACATCCCTGCCCCTCTGGGCAGGGTATCAGTCATAGGCAGCAGCAGGCTTCCAGATCCCTGGCTGGCCCTGCTGCCAGACCTGGATACCCTCCGTGTCCCCTCACGCCTTGCCAAAGATCAGGGTCAGAGGACACCTTCACGGTAGAAAGGGGCTGGCCTGGGACTCAGAAGACTGAAGTTCTCCGAGCTCTGCCTCACTGTGCGACTTCAGGCAAGTCACTTTATCTCTCGGAGCCTTGATATCTTCCTCTGTGAACTGGAGAGGAAGTGTGCCATGGGCCCTGCGTTGTCACAAGGTGCCTGAGAGATCCCAATGGGATGACAGATGTGGATGTAAGGTCTAAGCCTGAAAGCTGGTCAGACATAGATATGACCATGCCTCAGAGACTCAAGTAAATAGATACTGTCTGGACCAGCCAGGACACCCTTACACCCAGCACCCAGACTTCAGACAAGACTTCTAACCCCACAGGCTAATAAGCTGAACACCCAGGCAAGGGGGCATATGGACACAGGCTGCTGGGGCCCCAGTGCCTCCATCCCCAGAGAGGCCCAGGCTGGAAGGAAGGACTCAGAAACAATCAGAGAAGCTTCCTAGAGGAAGAAGAACCTGCCCCGGGAGCTGAGAGGATTTGGCGACAGGGAGGGGCCTGCAGGGGGGGCCCTGACCTCTTACTCTTGGCCCTCTCACTCCTGGGGACACGGCGTTCTCCCCCTCTCCGGAGCACCATCCTGGACCACATCTCCCCGTCGTATCTCCTACAGCATGTGCAGGATTGGCATTTGGGGGGTGGGGGTACCTAAGGCAACCAGCATAGGACCGAAATGTGGGAGGAGACTCAAGAAGGGGGAGGGGTGCACAGCACAGCTACAACCTCCTCACACAGAAGCACGAAGGGGCAGGGCTCCAAACAGGGATTAGAGCACCAGAGCCGCGGATATAGAGGCGCCCTTCTCACCCACAGCCTCCTGGGAGCTCCTGGGGGGCCATGCACCTTTCGGGACAGTTTCCTTCTTCAGGCTGCCAGTCCCGCGAAGCAAAAGGTGCGGAAACACACATACACATACAAACACAGGTATGTCTCCCTACTCACTCCCCTCAACCCCCGCGTCCTCAGCAAGGCTGCAAAGACAATCTCGCAGCCCCCAGGCCTGGGAGCTGTCGCCGTGCGGTCCCGCCAGACCCTGGCGGGGTCATAGGAGTCCGGCGCCTGGAGCGGCTGCAGTGCGGTGCCGCGGGGCTGGACGGGTGTCCTGGAGAGCTGGCGGCAGCGCTGATGGTGTCGTGGAGGCACACCCCTCCGCCCGCCCGGCGGCCCAGCCCGCGCCCCCGCCCCATTCCTCTCTACTCTGCTCTTCTGGAAAGAAAGGCTGGAGTTCCACCATTAAAGCGCCCTC
>NW_004443966.1:21021975-21040187 GCF_000243295.1 Trichechus manatus latirostris | reverse complement strand
GCTCCAGCTCGGGTTCCCACTCTGCAGGGCTTGGCTCCGAGATGGTGGCAGCGGCGGAGAGCGAGGCAGGGAGGGCGTGTGCGTGTGTGTATGTGTGCGTGTGTGTGTATGAGAGAGAGAGAGAGCGGTGTGTGCGTGTGCGCGGGAGGGCCCCGCACTCCCCTGCGCGCCCCGCTAATGCTCTCCACCATGCGATGCCAGCAGAATCCCTAACGCGCGCTCCCACCCGCCCGGACGCACACACGCGCACACTCGGGCGCGCACACACACCCGCGGTCGCACACCCGACTCTCACCTTCCTGGGGCGCTCACAAAGGTCCCCCAGCCCCGGGGTCTGTAGAGTCGCCCTGCGCCCCTGCCCGGGCCGGCCCCTTCCTCAGGTCCCCTGGCGCCCCGAGAGAGCCCCTGCGGGCGTCCGCGCTCCTCCACCGTGCCGCCGCGCGCTCCGAACCCGGGCCCCGGAGCCCGACTCCGGCTTCCGGCGGTACAGCCCAGAGGCGCCGGCTCCCTCTTCCTCCTCCCCTGCGCCTCCGCCCGCAGCCGCGTGCTTTTCTCGCTCCTTTCTCTCCACCTTTTCTGTCACTGCCTCTCTGTATCTCCACTCCTTTCTCTCACCTGCCCCTCGGCCCCTGCCCTCGGTCTCTCCTGCAGTCTCTGCGTCTGTCTTTCAGCCGCCCTCTCCCGCGCCCCCTCTTCCCCACCGCCCTGCGCTTCCTCTCACATTCCGCGCATTACATCGGGTGCTGCCCACCGCTCGCGGGACCCAGGGTTCGAAAGCCGAGTGGGAGAAGAGGGGACCCGCCGCGCCCCGGACCCGCCGCCCCCTCTGCTCTCCGCTCGCTCCGCGTTTCCTAGCTCCGGCCTGGCGGGCGGCGACGTCCCGCGCTAGCCTCGGCTGCTGCTGACAGCTCCCATCTCGCCTGAGCTTAAAGGGATAGCGCACCGGGCTCGACCTGCCCCACCCGGGGCGCCGGGGAGGGCGGCCTTGGTGCGCGGGAACTGTCCGGGGCGGTGGCGCAGCCGGGGCCGTGCGGGCGGCGCCGAGTCCGCCGCCGCTGAACCCGGCCCTCCAGGGCTGGAGGTGAGTCAAGGAGAAGGACAGTCGGGAGCTGCCCAGACCACGCCATCCAGGGGGCGCTCAGCGCTTGCTGGCTACCCAGCCTGGGGGAAGGCTGGAGGTGTGCGGCAGTGTAGGCTGGGCGCCCAGGACTGCCGGCCGGGAGGAGAAGGGATCAAGGAAGCAGCTGTCCCGATATGAGCTGTGGCTAAGAGCACGGATGAGAGGACAGGACTCACAGGGTGGCCTCCTGCTCCTGCTGTGTGATCGTGGGCAAGTGCCTACCCCTCTCTGGCCCTTAGTTTACTCTCCCTTGGAAAGACATCAACTTCCATCATCCCTGGGGCCATGCCCAGATATAGTGTTAGATCCTTCTAGAGAGGGAGTCGCAAGGCAGGCTCTCAGCCCCCAGAATCTATCCCCTCCCTGCCCCTGAGGCTGCACTCCTGCCACCATCACCCCACCCTCACCAGGCCTGGTCTGCCTCCTGCCATGTCCTATGACCTTCCTTCTCCAGCCTCACCAGGGGAACCAGGAAACAAGGCAAAGTTGAACGGTTCAGGGACTACCGAGCACAGCACTCTATGGTTCACAGAACACTTTCATATCCATCAGACTCCTGGACAGCCTGGTCCTGGACAGGCCTGGAGCATGAACATTTCATCTTCAGGACTTCCCACCGCAAACAGATCCTTGCTCCTCAACCCACCACAAAGGGCTGCATTTTGTCCATTTGTTCACTGAACATCTATTATGTGCCCCATCTTGTGCTAGGTACTGGGGACACAGATGATTCAGACACATTCCTCTCTTCAGAAAAGGAGGTAAGATGGAGCTGTTGGGGATGGGGAGGTTCAGGAAAGCTTCCTGGAGGAGGTGACGTTGAATCTGGGTATTGAAGGATGAGTAGGAGTTGCCCAGTCAGGAAAAAAAGAAAGGGCATCCCATGCCAAGGGAAGAACATTTGCAAATACTTGGAAGTGGGAAATAGTAAATGATAGGGAATCTTGTGAAGAGGAGGTAAGAACTTTGAAGTTTTGACTTTGTTCTGGGGCAGCAGGGGAGACTCCCACTTGGCAAATCTAGGCAGAAGTGCCCTCTCCATCTTTTAGCCATCACAGAGGCATAGCTAAGGGTTTCCCAAACCCAGCAGCTTTTGCAGGAGGCCGCCTCCTCCTGCTGTCCTCCTCTCATCCTCCTCTCCTTTAAGCCCAGTCCCAACCTCTGTTTCCATGTCGTCAGCCAGATGCAGCACAGCCTCCCCCTGGCGACCGGAGCCGGGAGTGAGAAAAGCCCAGGCTGTGCAGTGTCTGCGATGTGAGTCCAGGAAGGGCCAGACACATTCGCCCACCTAGCATCAAGGTCCCCTGCAAAGACCTCAAACTTTGGTGTCAGGCAGACCCAGATCCCATTTCCAGGTTCAGTGTTCTCCTCTGTACAATGGGAATAAAAATATTTAGCCAACAAGGTGGTTGGTGAAGAATTAATGACAAATAATGCACAGGAATGGCCCAGCACACAGCAGACAGCAAATGTCTGTTTCCTTCACCACACTTGAACTTTGGCCTTATGGCCCATCCCGAATGCCCTTATTTCTCCCATTTTCCCTTCTTCCCTGCCATTTTCCTTCTGCTTTCCTACCAGACTCCTGGGAGCCTCAAGGGAGATGAGCTTACAGCTGTTGCCTGCTCTGGCTCAACACACCTCCTGAGGAGTCTTCCCAGGGCTTCTAGGTGGTCCCTAGGGAAGCCAAACAGAGACAAACAGCCTTTCCCCAGAGCCCTTGACATCCATGCAGAGCAGTCTGCATTCCTGTCCATTTCTCTAATCACTTCTCCTGTTCTAGAAGCCATACAGCCTCTGCATCTGTGCTTGGGAACTTATGCCCCCAGCTTTGCTGTGTAACCTCAGGTAGATGGCACACCCTCTCTGAGCCTCTACTTCCTCCGTAAGTATGGGGTGATAAATCTAGGTCTAAGTCATTTATTCTTCCTCAGCAGGTCCAAGCTTTGGCCCTCCAGCCAGGAGCTTTGCACAAAGGCAGGCAGGTGCAGAGGCCTCTATGGGATCCCCTTGTGTCATGCCCTTGTGCTGGTGGCCAGGGGCTGTTGCCATCTCTGCCTCCCAGCAGACTTTATAGAGAGGGATGGCATGAATAATGAATGGGCCCACTTGGAGGAAGAATCACTCTGCACTGCCAGAGCAGCTGCAGCTGGGGGCTGAAGCCTGGAGGCCAGGGCAGCTCCAGGAAGAAGTTCCTTCACCAGTGGCTGGGGGCTGGCTGTTTCCCACCACAGAGAAGGTAGGGTAGGCTGAGTCAATGCCCCACAAATATGCCTGCCCAGCGCCCCTGTGCTATTTCCAGCCGTCTCCGAAATCCAGTGGGAAAGACCTTGGCAGTGTCCCAGATATAGTCACCAAGCCAGGTCCAGCCCAGGGCTGAGGGAGAGGCCCACGTGGAGTCCCAGGAGGCAGTGGGCATTTCCCGTGAGCCTTCTCTGCCAACCTGCTGGTTTCCTGGGCCAGGCTGAAAGATAAATAGAGTCACCAAGGGTTCAGAGAAATGCCCCACTCAGCCAGGCTGTCTCCTTGATGTCTCAAAACACATTCGACACCCCCCACATCCAAGCCTTTCCTACCCTGACTGCACTACCTCTTGGCTTGCACATAACTCATCCACCTTTCAAGTTCTTCTATCCTTAGCAGCCTTCCTCAACTACCCTCTGCGCACCCCATTCTCTCTCCTCCTCTTTACTGTTAGCCTTTTGTGTGCCAGGAGCTTTTTCTTCATTTGCTCACCCTCACACTAATCCTGGTGTTATCATTCCCATTTCAGAAAAGAGGAAACAGGCTCAGTGTAGTGGTGCTGGGATGTGAACTGAGAGCCAGTGTTCTTCATTCTCTCCACGTACATTTATTAAGGGCCTCCTCCATGCCAGGCACCCTGCCAGGTGTAGGGAATACACATCAGAGACCTTAGGGCCTAGAGAAAGAGACAGACAGAAATCAAGTCTTCATACAAAGACTTGGAAAAAATTACAACTGGGACTAGTGTTATGAAGATGTCTGTTTGGCTGGCAGGGGTGCCGATCTGGGGAGTCAGGGGAGGTTTCCTGCAAGACGTGACATTTGACCTAGCGCTAGAAGGTTGAGTCGAATTAATTGAGAGGAACAGGGGCTCCAGAGGGCGGGAATAGCGTGTGCAAAGGCCCTGTGGTGAGAGGAAGGAGCCTGAGGAGAGGGAATTGGAGTTGGGGCTGCAGGTGAGGTGGGGCCAAGACAGCAAGCTCTAATGAGCCTTGCAAGAAGTTGGATCTTTAGCCTGGTGGCTCTGGGCTGGCCCTTGGAGATTTGAAGCAGAAGACAATGCCCCCACTGCTCCTCCAGCTGCTCCCCAGCCTGCCACACAGCATCATGTACCCAGGGCCCACTTGTGCACTTCTTCTGATGCCCAGCCCTGGCACAAGGTGGGGTGTGCCGGAGACTGAGATTTGGTGGCCAAAGTGGCAACATGGAGAGGGGGAAGGGGACCTTGGCTCAGCCTCCACTTAGACCTTAGCTGAATGACTCTGGGCAGAGCCTGCCCCTCCCTGCCCCCATAACTATAGAGTCAAGATTGAAGCGATCATCTCCTGTCATCTCTGGTTGAGCCTAAGTCATAGCCTGTGACGAGGAAATGGAGAAGATACAGCAGTCAACATGACCCTACCAGAGTCAGATTCCGGGCCTAGAGTTCTGTAGGCTCTGAGGGGGCTGCCTGGGGCTAGCTGGGGCTAGTGCTTTCCCCATCCCTTGTCTACCTCTGAGCCCTCCCCAAACAGACCATGCCAAGAGACTTCCCTCTTCCTCCCCCGACCTTGCTGCAGCCTCACCCACTCCTCCCCCATTAGCCCTCTGACTGCATCAGATGCCTGTGGGTCCCTATTGGACCTGTAAAAGCTGAGGTGGATCCTTGGGCTTTTGGCTTTCCCATCTGTGAAGGGTATAATTCTTTACTCCTCCTGCTTCGCCGGGCAAGAGGGTGAAGGACACTGAAATTCTTGTTGTAACCACAAGCTACTTTTCTCCCTTGTCAAGCATCCTCCTGGAACCCCAAAGTCCCACGGGGGGCAGTAGACATGCCAGCTGACCTCATAAAACCTCCCCCTGGAAAGTCTTTGCCAGCTGGCCCTCCTCAGGGACTCAGCACATCTCCCTGATAATGACAGCATTGCCCTCGCAGGTGCCAGTGGGCACAGACAGGCTTATGGGCCCCACTTATAGATGGGAAACTGAGACTCCAGAGGGAAGGGGCTGGCCCGAATCACCACAACAAGCCCCCTGGCCTCTATTCGTCCCAGCCTGAAGGCTGCCTGGGGTGGGAGTGCAGGGAAGCAGGAGTCTGCAGGGTGCCATCTCTCCTCCCTTGGTGCTCCCACTGGTGTCTAGAAAGTGGCTGGAGGTGGAGCCACTCTGGCCTCCCAGGCTGCACTGCACTCTGCCTCGTGGGAGGCTTTTTCCTTACCTCCAGATGGCAATTTCCGCTTCTGAGCCTGCCGTGTCTTTTTAAGGGACCATCTTAAGGAGGCTGGCATGGCCCGAAGGAGCTGTCCCCAAGTCAGCAGGGGAGCCTTGAGCTCCTGAAGCAGCTCGTTGAGAAGGCCCAGGTCAACCCACACTTCTGTCAAATCAGCCTTTTCTAGAATAATCACCACTGCCTGTAACAGGGAAAGTGCTTGGCAGGCCGCAAAACTATCACGTGTGCCTTCTCAGTGAAGGCTCCCTTAAAAGGAAACTGAGGCATGGGGTTTTAGTCAGTGTGGATATTGGGACCCACGGTCCAGCACAGTCACATGACAGGCAGGTCAGGAAAGGGTGGTGCCAGGGGGCAGGGGAGTGGTGGGTGTTGGAGATCTGGGCAGAGAGGAGACCTGAGACATGGGATTGAGCTGCCATTTGGAGAGGCCATGGGGCAGGGGGAGTTTGGAGGTCTGGAAGTGTGCACAGCTGGGGAAAGATCTGCCATTCAAGTACTACTCACCAAAGGTATGCTCTGAGTCAGGCCCGGTGGGGCCCTGTCCCCGGGGAACTCACAGGCTGTGAGCTGACAGGCACACAGACAGCCACATCCAGAGAGGAAGGCTGAGGCTCCAAGTTCTCGAGTGGGCACCATGTCCGGGTGGGGGCTTGGAGGCAGGCGGGTTCGCAGAACTGAGAGTGGGAGCCTGTGGAGACAGGCTCTGAGCCCCAGAGGAGAACAGGGAGTCTGGGGCACTCATCAGTGCAGGCAACAGCCAAATCTTACTATACCAAAAGGGCTGTGGGACGGCTGCTCTTGAAGGACACACAGGGAGGAGTGCCCTGGGGGAGGGGGCATGACTGGGCCAGGGTCACCTCTGCATCTCAGCATCCACCAGCCCAGGCCTCCCCACTGCGGGGTTTCAGGGAGCATGTGCTGGCCACATGGATGATGCCAGGTTGCAAGAAAGGAAGAAAGGGAGAGAGAGAGACTGCAGGAGCAGAAGCACAGACAGAAAAATAAGAAAGCACTCCCACTGTTGAAAGAGTGGTTGGTTCGCAGGTGGGATGCACAGGGGAGTCGGGGAGAAGAACCGACAAGAATCAGGGCCAGGAGGATGGTTGGACTTTGAAGGGTTTTAAGGGGAGAGATGTGATCAGATCCAAATTTGCATGCACACCCTCCAGCTCCGATGGGGAGGATGGATTGGAGAGGGTGGCACTGGAGCCAGAGCCTAAGGTGGAGGCTGTTGGGGTCACCCAAGTGAGAAAGGTGGGAGTGGAGCAGAGGGAGTCCAAGTGATAGACAGTTAAAAATAGAAGACGCAGGAGTGGCAAGGGTCTGGATGTGAGGGCAGGAATGGAGGAGACCCCAAGGTCTCTTACTGTCTGCCAACCCCCTGCCAGGCTTCCCAGGCTCGTTCCAGGTAACGCTGACAACAACCTTCCTCAACTGTCTCCCGTGCCGTGGACACCATGGTGAAACACCCAGATCCCCCTTTAGGCTGAAGTGCTCCTTCCCCTGCTGCTGGGAGTGTTGAGGCTGACAGGCCCCAGCTGAGTACCTCTCCCTTGGCCTCTCCAGGGTCTTGCCCCTTCCAGGGGCAGCCTGCATCCAAGGACTTGTCAAAGCGGAGTAGAAAGGCCTGGACCTCTTGTCCCAACTCGGGACAACCCTGCAGGAACATTGCAGATGCAGAGCTCCCCCAGGGGTCGGCTGAAGCCTTTGTTGTGGAAGCATCACAGCCCTACTTCTCCCTCTGCCCGACCTTGGTTCCCTTGCTCTCCCGCAGGTGTCGATCCCAATAAACCTCCTGCATGCTAGTCTCCCTCAAAGAGTCGGATTCCCAGGAACCAACCTGCCATGCACTGATATTATCATCCGTGCTTCATCTATAAAGAAATTGAGACTTAGATGTTAAGTGACTTGTCCAAAATTGCACAGCTGATAAGTGGCAGAGTCAGGGCCTGGCTAGAGTGAGAGAAAGTCAGGGCTCCTGGCTGATTGGGGCAGGGGGCGGGGGGGTGGGGAGGTGTGAGGTCATCCTCCTGGAGGAGGCTAGGCCAGCCCACAGGCACAGGAACCAGGAAGGACTTTTTTTGGCTGATCCTCTATCCCTATTCCACAGACAGAAAAACTGAGGTTAGAGAAGGAACAAGACTTGCCAGGCTCATGATATCTGTTAATGATGGCCCCAGGAATATTCCCTAGGGTCTGCAGCCCAGCCGAGCATGGGCCTTTCCTTTGGAGCAGAATGATGCTCTCTTCCTGCCTGCCCCCCTTTCCAAGCCCGGCACCAGGGCACACAGGCGGGGACCTAGCTGGCTGATCCGGATCCAGTTTCTGGAGGCTGGAGTAAGGAGCCTGAGGCTCCCCGAGGCCTGTTGCAGCAAACCCTGGGCATGAGGCTGGGCCACACTGGGCTGAGTGGGCAGGTAGGCGTCTGACTGGTACAGCAGAGCAAACAGACGGGAAAGAAACCAATTTGAGTATTTGATTAATTTTAATTTTTAATTTGCAAGGAGGGTAATGCAGCCCATTTGACACTGCACTCTCTGCCAGTGGCCGGCGTCCGCCATTGCTGCCACCACTGCAGCCCGGTGTGCCCAGCAGCTCCCTGTCCTGGGCGAGCCAGTGCCCTGCTGGCAGACTGACTTGCTACAAATCCAGGAGGAAGGGTCCCCCTCCAGGGGTCTCAACCCCTTCTGCCCAGGAACAATATCGCCGATAAGTCCTGTTGGTGTGAAATGGGAGGAACCAAAGATGTGCTTCCCCAGGGGAGGAGCCCAATTGGGCAATGCTTATTCCAAAGTCAGGGGGCGCTAATGGGCTCTCAGGCATGAAACAGGCCAGTTTAAGGGGTAAGAGGGTGCACCTCAGCACATAGATGCTAAGTAGTTACCCTGACCACCTACATCCAAAGACAACCCTGTACCTTGAATCAGCTCTATCTTACAACAGGGACATTCCCAGCTCTTGTGTTCTATGACTTCAAGAGATAAAGTTCTGCTGTCTCTTTGCTTAGCTGGAATTTGACTGTGAAGGGGGTGGGGAAAGTTGATCCGAATTGGGAGAGACAGTCCACCCTACTCTCTGGCTCCTGGTCCTCTCCTCTGCCCCAGCCGGGTCCCAACCTCTGAGAACAGTATCTTGTGGGATTGAGAACAGAGGTCCTGGAGTGAGTGAGGCAGACGTGGTTGGAATCCTGGCTCTGTCACTTATTAGCTGTGTGACCTCAGGCAAGTCACATAACCTTGCTGAGAATGACCTTCAAGGACCCACCCAACTGTGCTTCTTTCTGTCCCCACCACCAAACCCCACACACAAGCACACCTCACGTTCTTTCAATATCTACAAAGCTCAACAGGTGATAGGCTCCTCCAGGAAGACCTCCTTGATTAAGTCTTCCTTTCTTCCCATCCTCATCATTTCCAACTGCTGGCCCCACCAGGAGCATAAATCCTGTCTGACCCCCCCCCAGCCCCAGTAGCCTGACTGGGGGCCCTGCACACTTTGCATGGAATGGTGTGCTAGGAGAGCATGGCCTTTGAAGCAGAAGTCCCTAGTTCAAATCCCAGCTCAGCTCCATGCTTGCTGCTTAGACCCATCTCTTAAGCACCTCATATCCAATGGATCCAAAAGGGGAACTTATCATTTCTCCCCAAAATTCACTCCTGCTTCTTTCTCTTCCCCATCTCAGTAAACAATATTCCAATCCATCAGTTGCCCAAGCCAGAGATCTAGGTACCATCCAAGGCTCCTTCCTCTGCCTCATTCCCACATCCTGTCTGCCCCAGGTCCTCTGGCCCCACCCTCCACACACCCTCTGATGGGGCAGGCAGAGGGAGAAGAGGGATTCCCTGTGGTATTTACTCCATCGTCTGGTAGGGCTGGAGAGCCCTCAGAGAACAGCCAGTCCCACCCTCCCCTTTTACAGATGAGGACACTGAGACCCAAAGAGGGACAAAGACCTGCCCTGGGCCCCATGAGGAGCTGTCCATAGTAGAACCAGACCAAGCAGCCAGGTCACCAAGGTGGGCATGTCAGGGAAGTCATGGTCAAGGTCAGGGCCTATGACAGTGGCAGAAGGGAACCCAGGTTTCCTGAAGCCCTGGCCCACTTCCCCCCACATTCCAGGCCAGGAGAGGCTGCAGGGGAGGAGTGCAGAGCTGGAGCTATGCTCAAATCCTGGGCAGCATGAATAACTCTTTAGTAAGAGTTCACTAAAACTAGACATGGCTCCATGGTGACCCCACAGCCAGGCCCCTAGGAGTCCCACTTGGGCATGGCCACAAAAGTAGGAGAGAAGGGAGCTTAGCCATAATCGGTGTCCCCTCTCACAGTGCCTGAAATTCCGCCATTGTGCCTGGCTCAAATGCAAATCCATGCATTCCTGGACCACTGGAAGCGCTGGATATAAGGGGGAGAGGGGACAGGCCCTGCAAGGGGAACCCAGAGGGACAGGGCTGAGTCACCTTTTATTAGCACCTCCTGGGTGCTGCGCACTGTACTAAGTACTTTCCAAGCCTTAGCTCAATTCTTCCTCCCTGCGGCTCCAAGGCCCCCTCCATGTGACTCAAGTATCACCCAACCCCCCGGGCCTCCGTTTCCTCTCCTGTAAATTAAAATTAGTAATAATAACTACCTCTAGAGGCTGTTGAGGTGTCCCTGGGTGGTGCAAATGGTTAACACACTTGGCTGCTAACGAAAGTGTTGAAGGTTGAAGTCCATTCAGAGGTGCCTCAGAAGAAAGGCCCTGGCGATCTACTTCAGAGAAATCAACCATTGAAAATCCTATGGAGCACAGTTCTACTTCGACACACATGGAGTTGCCATGAGTCATAATTGACTCAATAGCAACTGGTTAAAGCTACTGGATGATAAAATGAAAGGGGTGTGAAGTGCTTCCTACATTGCTAGACAGGAAGTAGATGCTAATTAAATGCTAATTATAAATGATATAACTCATATAATAAGGCCTAGAACCCTCTCAGTTCATGCTTGTTAAATCAGATCTGCCAGTAAGGTAAATGGTTCATTACCTGTTCCTGGAATGGGCAGAGCTGAGGGTGGAGAGGGGCACCCACCCAGAGCTAAACGACAAAGGAGTTGTCTAGAAATCCAGAGCATTGACGTTAAGACAAGGTAGAGAAAAGGGGTGAGGCCACAAGGAGTGGGCACAGAGTGGGGAAAGGACTTTCTCAAAGTCACACACAGAGTTAGGGAAGAGGCTGGGCTGGACCCAGCTCAGGGGCCAAGGAGTTGAACCACAAGCTTCAGAGCCAGACCGCCTGGGTTTGAATCTCTGCTGTGTAACCTTCGGCCCCTTACTTAACTTCTCTGAGTTTCAGTTCTTCAATAGGTAATAAAACTTACCCTGTTGTCTTTTGAAAGCCTTTCTCCATAGGTTTGCACCTGGCTGTGCCAGCTCTGAAAGTTCCCAAGTCTTCTGGAATGGACCAAGCCTGGGAGTTAAGGAGAAGGAGCAAGAACTCCACTCACCAGCAGGGACTGGGGAGTGGCAGAGACCCAGGGTGAGACAGGGACGTTAGAAAACAGCCACCACTATGCAGTGCTTACCACTTGTGCTCAGCCTTTGCCTACATCCTCTCATTTAATCCTCTGAGCAGTTTCCTCTGAGGGTACAGTTATGCTTGTTCTCAGATGAGGAAGCAGAGACTCTGAGAGGCTAAGAATGACTTGGCAAGGTCATATACCTGTAAGCTGCAGAGCCAAGATTTGAACCTGGGTCTTTCTGGCTCTAAAGACCATGCTTGGAACCACTATGAAGAAGACAAAAGTAGGGAGGAAGCTGGTGCCAGGATCCAGCCTCTCCTCAGGGTCCCAGAGCCCCTGGCCCAGGGCAGGGAGCCTTCCAGCTCCCAAACCACCATTTCCTCAGACAGCCTTGCCGACAATCATCCAGTTTATAAGCCCAGGGAATACCTGCCTCTTCCCAGTCTTTGATCCTGGAGCAAGACCAGGGCTACCATGGGGAGAATCTGGCAATCATCAGTATTCTTGGCCCTGCCTTACAGAGTTCGGCAAAAATGCTTGGAATTGTTTTTTTTAATTAACACTTTACAATACTGATTCCATGCCAAGCACTGTTCTAAGTGCTTCACATATACTATGTTTCATTTCCACAACACTCTATGAAGTAGATGCTTTATTATCCCCATTTTACAGATGAGGAAACTGAGGCATAGAGAGGTTAAGTGATGCACCCAAGGTTGAACAACGTGGGAGTGGTAGAGCCAAGATTCGAATCCAGGCAGTGAGGTTGCAGAGGCTGTGATCAAAACCATTCACCACGCTGCCTATCAAACAGCCAAGTGCTGCCCCCAAGCCCAGAGCCACCCAAGATGGTTTGAGGGATAGGATTTGATTTACAGACCTCCTATTTGCACACACTGTTTCAAATGCCGGAAGTAAGACACCTGTGTATTTGCAGACACGGCACAGAGGAGTAAGCCGTGCAACTCCTGCCTTTGCCTCCGTCCAGTAGACACATCCCCAGACAGTCGGTTGGTGGGAGGGAACATGAGGACGCTGATCTGCTGAACAACTTGGGCAAGTTATGTTTCCTCCAGGGCCCCAGGCCCCAGGGCCCGTGCATGCAATGATTTCCCAGGATGGACCCGTTCTGAAACCCAGTCTCCTGGTCCCACACCTCCCAGGAGTCTGATGCACTCTCCAGGGTCCTGAAATATCTCTCCTGGCTGTGGGAGGGGATTCTGGAGACCCCAAAGCTGACCTGACCCTCCAGACACATTCTTGAAAATCAGACAGGTAAATCAGTCTTGCGGACATGGACCATTACCCTAAACACCCATGTTGGTGTTGTTAAGTGCCTTCAAGTCAATTTTGACTCATAGCGACCCTATGTACAGTCGAACGAAAACACACATGGAGGGGCTATTTCTTACACCCCTCAGGGTAATCCTTTTGTGAAGGTCATGAATTAATGCACCTCTCCCTTTCCCTGTCTGTGACTCCTTGCCCATCTGAATTTCCATATAAAGGACATGTCTCAATTAGATAAGCTCTTCTGTAGCTCTGGACTGGGGCAAGTGCAGAGGAAGGTGGAGGGCTCATTCTCAGCTCTGGCATCTGCAGGGTGGCACCCAAAAGCAGAGCCCATGAAAATCCTGACCAAGAGCTGGGCAGCCCTCAGGTCTCAGGGAAAAGTGGCCCTTCACTGGACAGACAACGATCCTCAGGCACAGAGTGGAGAGAGGACTTTCTCAAGGTCACACACAGTCAGGGAAGAGGCTGGGCTGGACCCAGCTCAGGGGCGAAGGAGTCAAGGCACAGGCTTTGAAGCCAGACTGCTTGGGTTTGAATCTCTGCTGTGTAATATTAGGCCCTGTCATGGACTGAATTATGTCCCCAAAAAATATCTGTCAACTCGGCTGGGTCGTGATTCCCAGTATTGTATAATTGTGTACCATTTTGTAATCTGATATGATTTCCTTATGTGTTGTAAATTCAATCATTATTATGTAATAAGACTGATTAGCAGCAGTTATACTGATGAGGTATACAAGATTAGATAGTGTATTAAGCCAATCTCTTTTGAGATATAAAAGAGAGAAGCAAGCAGAGACACATGGGAACCTCATACCACCAAGAAAGCAATGCCGGGAGCAGAGAGCATCCTTTGGACCTGAGGGTCCTGCGCAGAGAAGCTCCCAGACCAAGGGATGATTGATGACACGGACTTCCTCCAGAGCCACCAGAGAAAGCCTTCTCCTGGAGCTGATGCCCTGAATTTCGACTTGTAGCCTGTTAGAATGTGAGAGAATAAATTTCTCTTTGTTAAAGCCATCCACTTGTGGTGTTTCTGTTACAGCAGCACTAGATGACTAAGACAGGCCCCTTACTTAACACTTAACTTCTCTGGGCTTCAGTTCTTCAATACTAATAAAACTTACTTTGTATTATAATTATGAGAATTATCTGAGACACTGTGTATAAAGCGATGGGACAATGGTGAGTGCTCAGTGGATGCTCCCATTATTAATAATAATGTAAAGTATTTGAACTAGGGCTTAGCACACAGTAGGTGCTCAGGAAATGGCATCAGCTGCCATCGTCACTACCATTATCATCATCTTCCCGGGCAGCTCTCCTCCTCTGGACAGCAACCACAACCAGATGGGCACCCCCAGCTCATGGTTCCAGGAGGCACATCCAGGGAAAAGGCAGTGGTCTCCATTGCAGTATTGGAACGATGTCCAGATGATGGTACTGCAGGGAAGGGGGGAAGGACCAAAGGGCCCTCCTTTCAGAGGCTGCTCAGACCCCCTCTGGCCTAAAGCTCCCCTCTTAGGGGACCTGAAATATCCTTGTCCCACCTGTGCTTTTGAGTTGAAGCTGGATAAGGATCTGGGAGTGTCTCGACTTTCAATTCCTGCCCTCACCACACACAGGCCCTGATGGGACAGCCCCACGAGGTGACTCCAGGACAAACTGATTAAAGGGGCACCCCAGCCTCCCCTGTTGGAGCTGGCCAGCCAGTGTTCCCCATCCCAGTGGGGAGCAGGGCAGCCAATTCTACTAATTGAAGAAGACAGGGGCCCTCCCAAACTAGTGAAGGAGCTCAGCTCATGGGGTAGGGTCCGTGTACCCACTGCAAGGATAGGGAATGGGGAGGGATAAGGAGCTACACCTCTACCCTTTGTCCCATCGCCCCCCACATTCTTCCCAGTTACTCCGACTTGGAAGGGGCAAGGCCCCAGGGCAGAGGCCCCTGCCTCTTGTCACCACATCCAGCCCCAGCCAGCTGGGACACAGGACTGTGCTGCTTAGAGTAACTATGCTAGTCTGGGACCCTCAACTCCTCCTTTCAGCAAACACTTACTGAGCACCTACAGTTAGGGTTAGGGTTAGGGTTAGGGTTAGGGTTAACCTAACCCTAACCCTAACCCTAACCCTAACCCTGACCTGTGCCAGACAATTCACTTACACACAATCCCATTCGATCCTCATGGCAACCCATGAAAGTGGGTATTTTATAGGTAAGGAAACTAAGGTTCAGAGAGGTTAAGTTATCTGTCCAAGGTCACACAGCTGGGGAGGGGTGGAGCTGGAACTCCAGAGTCCATCTCTAGTCTGCCCTTTTTCCAGTCTGATGAGAGTGGCTCTCCTAGCCCTGCCCCAAACAGCTGACCCCGCAGGGCACAGAGCTTTGCCTGAGTTTTAATGAGCCTGGTTCAGGGGTCAGGGGTCAGGGGGAAGGAGTGTCATGCCTGCTGTGGGAGAACCTGCCCAGCTGGCTCCCAGGCCTTGGCAGGACATGCCATGTAGCCAATGGTCAAGGAGATGGGTTTCCTGTGGAGTTAAAGCAGTCGCATCCAAGGCTCAGCTCATTCTTTGCTCCCTGCCTGCAGGTGGTCTTGTACCCAGAAGGAGGGGGGAATTTTCTGGAGGCCAGAGCACTGCTGGGTCTGGGGGCTGGGAAACAGAGAGTGGGTGTGCCCTCAGGAGTCCAGGAGGTGGCTGTACCCTCCTCCCAACCCACCTGAGCACAGGCCACTCATTTGTCTGGAGCACTAAGGAAAATCCTTCTGAAATGCCAGTATGTTCTGAAAGGGCCTGGGGGGTCACAAGTGCCACCACCCGCAGCAATTGGGCAAGTAACCAGGACTGAGCCTGCTAGGGAAGGGACGAAGGGAGGGCAAGCCGTGCCGAAAAGCTCCAGCCACCCCATGCGGCACACAGTTCCCGAACTGCCAGGCCTTCTGATTTTTCAAGAGAAGTCAAAATCCAGACTTCACTCTAAAACTGTCCATTCTTTAAATGTTAATAACTAACTCAAATTCTAAAAAGTACCATGTGAGCCCAACATTTACCATCTCTGGCTTATGCCCTTAGATGCTCCCATTGACCAAGGCCCCAGCGAATACCAGTACGAGGTTGGGGCGGAACTCTTCACAGTTCACAGAGCCTTTGCCATCCCCCCCTTATCTGAGCCTCACGGATCATGGCCCCTTTTTTACAGGTGTGGAAACTGAGGGTCAGAGGGGGCAGAGTCCTTGGCAAAGCTGGGCCTGAAGCCCTGGTGTTCTGACCCCAGCCCAGGCCTCTTCTTGCTGTCCCAGGTCAGTGAGCCTTACAGCTGCCTTACAGCTCAGGGAACACAGGCAGGTCCTCTGATGGGAGGAACCTGGGGGTCCACCCAGAAGGAGCCTGCCTGAGCACAGATTAGGGACACCAGGCAGCTCTGAAAAGCAGGGGGCCCAGGATCTTGGGGCAGAGATGCACTGGTTTTACTCATCCCTCCATCCTCGATGGGCCCTTTGTATTAATGTCCTGTATGGGAGCAGGGCCCCTCGTCCCGGAAGAGGAAAAACCAGTGTGGTGGGTGGGCTGCCAGTGGCCCTAGTAGTGTGAAGGAATGATGGATTGGATCAAATTTTCCCATTTGGAGGTGGCGCTGGCTCTGCTGTGTGCAAGTATAGTGGATATTTTTCATTAAGAAGTTGCTACATTGGATGGGATGGAGCAGGGCTGGGGAAGGGACACAGGGCCTAGGTCCGCTGGGAGCTGGAGCCCAGGACCCAAGACACCTCCTCATGGCGAGACTGTGGGGAGGTGAGGAAATCCACAAGTCTAAGACAGGGACGCACTGGTGTCCTTTCCCTGTGTTTTAGACACATGCACGTGTGCCCCAGGCATGTGCATGGGAACACCGGCATGTGCACACACACACATCTATACTGACAGATTTGCACGTATACCAACTCTCACGCACATCTCCAAGCCTTTGCTCACACAGTGCTCCCCACCTGGGACACCCTCCCCTTCTCTCTAACTCTGAATCCTCCCATGTCACTTCTTGGGTCCCGTTCATCCCCAGCCCCTGGACCCATAAAGGAGGGGTTTGATTTGGGGGTGATATAGATATCCAGCCTCCTCCATGGTCCATGGGTGTGTGTGTGAGGAGACAGAGTCTTAGAGTAGGGCTGAGTCCAGAGATCTGGACTATGCCAAGGCAGGCAAAGGGGTAGGGAGGCGGACCTAGCTGTGTACCAAATGGGATGTTGAGGTTGTCAGCCGCGGTCTGATGAGCCCCTCTGTGCTGGCAGACGCTGGGCCATGCAGAGCCTGATAACCTCTCCTTCAGCGTCCCCTCCCGGAAGCCCTCCAGGACTGCCTGCGGGTGCTCTCTCCTCCCGAACTCCCACATCACTGATGGTCAGCAGAACCCACTGGATACTGTGTTTAGCAAAACATGGGGAGCCTGAAATCCATCTTCTCGAAGCCCTCAAAGTCCAGGATCAGCTCCAGACCCAGGACTGGACTTTTAAAACTCCAAGCCCTTTGGCGGTGAGGTGGCAGCCTCCAGCGCCTAGCAACGGAGGAGCCTGACCCAGTGTGATTGGTCAGTTCCTTCATAGGCGGGAAGGCGTAAGCTGATTGGTTGGCGAGTAATAAAAAGGAGACGCGCGCGGCCAAGAAGTGAGCCAGTGCAGAAGGAAATGGCAGACTGGGCTGTCCTTAGAAAGATGTGGCAGTTGGCTCAGAAGTCCCCAAGCCAGGGCAGGCGGAGGCGCTCCCAATAGGAGTGTCCAGTTTCAGCCACACTCCTGACAGATCACAACCTTGGCCTTCCCAGGAAGGTGGGCCCACAACGTCGGTCTGTGCTTGGCAGCAGAGTTATTTGCAATAAAGCAAAAGATTCTGGCACTCAGAGGGCTGAGCCTGAATTACCCAGAACAAAGCTGTAAACATTCCCTAGAGTCCCAATGCTTGTGTCCCCAGGTGAGTTCCTGGAAGGTACAGAGGGGTCCAGCCACACCTTAGAGAAACCCCAGAGCTCCCAAGCTGAAGGAGCTTTCAGAGCAATGTAACCCAGTTCCTATTATACAAATGGGGAAACTGAGGTCCAGAGAAGGGCCAGGGCTTGTCCTTTGTCCTTCAGGTACTTAGATGCAGAGCTGGGACCAGGACTCAGGTCTACTGACTTCTGCTCTGCTCTGTGCTCTTACCTTTGCCCCACACAAACCTCCTTCATTAGCCCAGCCCTCGTGCACCTCCAAGACTTTGCGCCTGCACCTGGGATGCCTTTCCCTCATCTCTACCTGGCAACCCCCCACCCTTCCTTCAATTTTCATCTCGAAGATCGCCTTGTCTAGGACACCTTCTCAGATGCCCCTCTGCTCATCTTTATGCTCCTGTGGCCTGCTGCACACCATTGATCACAGCTCTGGTCACATTAGACTCTTCCTGTCTGTTTACATGTCTGTCTCCCCACAAGGCTGTGACCCTGCAAAAGCAGAGTCTAGGGGTACCTCACTACCATCAAGAAGAAGAGATGGAAGCGAAGTGTGTCTTTTGGCCCGAGGGCCCCTCTGCTGAGAATCTCCTAGACCAAAGAGACAGAGAGAGAGTAGTAACACCGGAGACAGCACAAGACAGCAAGAAGCAACAGCAGAGAAACAACTGCAGCAGAACCAGGAGACCAGTGCAAGACGGCGCAGTGGGCTTCCCAGCCCATGGAGCAAGGCAGTTACAGTGGGTGTGCTGACCCATGGAGCAAAAGACCTGAGTGCCTTCAGGTAGGAGACTTCCTGGAGGAGTGGGGTGCCCCTGGGCACTTACTGGTGGAGCTAAAGATCTTTGCGACACTTGCCAGAACAGGGCAGAGGC
>NW_004443966.1:21006269-21020838 GCF_000243295.1 Trichechus manatus latirostris | reverse complement strand
ATCATGCTTGGTAAAGTAGAGGGTCAGCAAAAAAGAGGAAGACCCTCAATGAGATGGATTGACACAATGCCTGCAACAATGGGCTTAAATATAGCAACAATTGTGAGGATGGCGCAGGACGGAGCAGTGTTTCATTTTTGTTGTATGTAGGGTCACTATGAGTCAGACCGACTGGATGGCACCTAACAACAAAAACAGGACTGGTTTCTTCACTGGCCTGGGTGCAGCAGGTGAACCCAGCGAGGGTCTTGTCCACTTTCCTGGTCTTCCTAGCCAGTTGCAGAGTCCTGAGACTGCTGCTGGGAGGAGCTATCAAGTTTCAATTGCACAACTCCAGGGTCATCATTCATGTTGTTTTCTATGTGAGTGGCACCCCTGGAGCTGTGTAATGAGGAAGCCATGGAGGCCTCAGGGCAGCTGAGCTGATGACTGTACCCAACGGGAGTCTTTAGTCTCATCTTTGGAGGTTTTGTGTCCCCAATGTCCCTAGTGGTGATCATGAGTGGGAGCTGATTACAGATTGGTGGCTCAGATGCCCCTACCCAGAAGAGTCTGGACACCCCTAGCCCTGAGCTTCTCTTCCCAACCTCTGCTCCTAGCCTCTTCCCTCAGCCTCTACACTTGCTGAGCTAGGGGTGACCAGTGGCCATCTAGTTGGACAGGCCGCTGAATGTTGTGTCTGCGATACCCAGGTGGCAGCCAGGCAGTTGTTAACTACAAAATGCCCATCTACTGCAGGGCAATATTTCCATTTTCCAATACTAGGGAAAGAGGTGGCTAAGGTAACAAAAATGGGGCACAGGGGCTGCCTCCACATAGTAGTAGCACCACTATACGAGTGCCCACTGTGTATACCACGTACCAGTTGCCACTGAGTCGTTTCAACTCATGGCGACTATTATGGATTGAATTGTGTCCCCCAAAAATACGTGTTGTAAATTCTAACCTCTATGCCTGTGGTTAAAATCCCATTTGGGAATGGGTTGTCTTTGTTATGTTAATGAGACAAGATTAGTGTAAGGTGTGTCTTAAATCAACTGAAAGAAGCAGAGATGGAGGAAGAGAGATGCCAAGCCACATGAAGATTGCCCAGGAGCAGAAGCTCGGAGGAGACAAGGATCTTTCTCAAGAGCTGACAGAGAGGGAAAGCCTTCCCTTAGAGCTGGCACCCTGAATTTGGACTTGTAGCCTCCTAAACTATGAGAAAATAAATTTCTGTTTGTTGAAGTCACACACTTGTGGTATTTCTGTTATAGCAGCCCTAGATAACTAAGACCGAGACCCCCTGTGTGTCAGGGTAGATCTGTGCTCCACAGGGTTTTCAGTAGCTGATTTCTGAGGCACCTCTGAGTGGGCTCCAACCTTCAACCTTTCAGTTAGCAGCTGAGCACACAGAACATCTGCATGACCGAGGTGTTCCAAATAACCAGTTGTCATCAAGTCAATTCTGACTCATGGCGACCACACATCATCTCTAACTCTCACAAAAACCCTGGGAAAGAAGTACAATTAGTCCCATTTTGCATATGTGGAAATTGAGGCTCAGAGAGGTGAAGTGACTTGTCCAAGCCACACTGTGTCATGCCAGAGCTGAACTGGACAGTGTCCTGCCTAACTCCAGAACCTTCCACCTGTCCCCTACTCTCCCCTCCACCCTCAATAGCCCTCTTTCCTCCGGGGCAATAAATAGCAACAAATTAAGTCTGGAGTAACTTTCACCAGTCTAATGTGAGGAGAGGGGCTGTACAGTAATGGTATTCCTCAAGGCTGTGAGCTAACCTTTCCTGCAGCAGACGAGAGCTGTCTTCTGCATCTTGCATGTAAATGTGGCTGCATGTACATGTGCTACATAAAACAGTCATGTATCCTGGTCCCAAACAGAATAACATACAATCTCATTCATTCACACAGGGTCTAAGAGCATGGACCCTGGGGAGTTAGACTGCCTAGGGTCATGTCCCAGTTCTGCCACTTACCATCTGTGTGACCTTGGGTAATTCACTTAATCTCTCTGTGCCTCCAAATCTTCATCTATACAATGTGGATAAAAATAGCACCTTCCTCATAGAGTTAAATGAGTCTATACAGTGCTGGTGCATGGAAGGTGCTATATGAGTGTTAGCTAGTATATTTTTCAGCAAAAATTTATTGAGCACCTACTATGTGCCAGGGAACATGATAGGTGTTCAGATCCCGGTACTAGTAAGATAGGCAGAATTCCTTCCCTCCGGGTGATCACTATCCACTGAGGCTCCTCATGGCTGTCTCTTTCTTCATCCACAAAGACTCACTGACAGAGGGGACGGGATAACTGAGGCCAATGCACCTGGAAGATCAGAGGAGGGGAGAGGTGACATCAGAGAACCCACCCTGCCCGGTGTTCCTCCTGCCTTTCTCACTGCACCTTTTCAAGCTGCCTCTTGGGCTCTCTGTCTTCTGCAGACCCCAACTGCATGGGCCTTCCAGGGCTCTGTGCTTTGCCTCTTCTCTCCCACTGCACACACACACCAGCACACCCACCCTCTCGCATCTCCACACAGATGGTGCCCACATCTCTGCTCCGACCCGCACACCCAGCTGCCTACCCAACATCTCCACCTCTATGTCCACCATGTCCAGATAACAAATCACCCACCCCCACCACAGATCTACCTTCTGGTGTACGTCTTAGAGTCTGGCACCCCCAGCCACCCGATCACCCTACAGATAACCTGGGAGTTACCTTGTCACTCACTCTCTATCACCCCCTCATTCAATCACTCACTTAGTCCCATCAACTCTACCTCCTTAATTGCTCTTGAATCCATGCATTTCTTGCCAACCCCACCAGGCTTCCCCTCCACCCCTCCCACCAGTAGTATGTGCTGTTGGGGCCTCACCCAGACTTCTTTTACCAGCCCACACGCTCATCCCCTAGTTACTGTGAGAGCTCACTGCTAACAACTCGCAGCCACCTCCTTCTCTGGAGACTTGCCCTCAGCCAAGGGGACCAGCCTTACCAGGAAAGACCTGGGAGGTTACACTCCCCCAATCCTAGGGGCAACCCACAGCCATGACTGACAGGAACAAAAGCCCTTCTCTTTGCCTCCTGACAATTCTGTGGTGCTATTCATGCTCCAAGTCTCCCCAAGGAACCAGGCGAAGACGAAACCTCAGCTAAACCCACATTTTTGCTTAATTTCTCCCCCTGCCCTACCCTGTTCCCCTCACTCCCTCCTGGGTATCACGTGTACACTCACTCAATATATCTCCTGAAAACAGACTCTGCTTCTCAGGAACCCAACCTAAGACACCATCTCCCAGTTTGGACCAGTCAGAGTGACATATCCAGGCCCCTGGGGCAGATGGGGCTTGAGGGCCCTGGGCTTGGGCACCTGGGGAATGCCAGGAAACTAAGCTCAGTTCCTCCCTCCCCATCTTGCCCCCAGGCTGGCCTGAAAGAGTCAGTGCCCAGGTCCTTCTGGCCTCTCAGACACTGCGATTAAGTTTTGTGCCAGAAGGAGACCGAGAAGCTCGTGCTTTCCCTTTCCTTTTTCTTTTTACTACCCCTTTTTTTTCTTCAAAGGCTGAGCCCAAGTTAATCAGATAAATTCCTCAGCAGTTGCGCCAACAATTTTTCTAAAGTTCAGTCTCCCTAGAGCGACTCATAATTACTCCAGACTGAGACATTAAAGCAATGGGAAAAGAAGAGGGGAAAAAAAAGATGTTTTTAATTAAAAAATTAATTTTTCCAACAGACCCACTGATGGCTGCCTGGCTGTGGAGCTTCATTACTCAGCAGACAATCCCCCTCTGCCCTCTCTTCTTCATTAAGCCTTGAGGTTGGGGGTGGGCCTGGAGAGAGCAGCCCCTCCCCTGAGCAAAGCCTTCCTCTCCCTCCAACTGCAGCCTCCAACTCTCTGATCTCCCCTTCCGCACCTATAAAGTGAGTGGTTGGATTGCAGGATTCTACATGGGTACCAAACGATTTCGACTCATAGTGACCTAATGTGATAGAGTAGAACTTCCTATAGTGTTTCCTAGTGGCGCAGTGGTTAAAGCACTTGGCTGCTAACTAAAATGTCGGCGGTTCAAACCCCCCAGCCGCTCCTTGGGAGAAAGATGTGGCAGTCAGCTTCCATACAGATTAGAGCCTTGGTAACCCTGTGGAAACTGTTCTACTCTGTCCTACAGGGTCGCTATGAGTTGGGATCAACTTGATGGCAGTGGGTTTAATCTCTACAGAAGCAGATCGCCAGGTCTTTCCCCCGCGGAACCATAAGGTAGATTCACAGACCTTTCAGTTAGTACCAAGCACTTAACCATTGTGTGACAAGAGCTCCTAGAATTACCATATGACCCAGCAATTTCACTCTTAGGTATATATCCAAAAGACCTGAAAGCAGGGATTGAACAGATACCTGTACACCAATATTCATTGCAGCGTTATTCACAATAGCCAAAAGGTGACAATAACCCAAGTGTCCATCAACAGATGAGTAGATTTAAAAAAATGTAGCATATACATACAATGGAATATTATTCAGCCACAAGGAGAAAAAAAGTTCTGATATGGATGAACCTTGAAAACATTATACTGAGTGAAATAAGTCAGACACAAAAAGACAAATACTGTATGATCCCACTTATATGATAAATCCATAGACAAAAGTTAATTTGTGGTTACCAGGGGCTGCAAGGAGGGGGAAAGGAGGAGTTATTGCTTAAGGGGCACTGAGTTTCTGTTTGGGGTGATGGAAAACATTTGGAAATGGATGGTGGTGATGGTTGCACGATATGGTGAATGTCATTAATGTCACGAAGTTGTACACTTAAAAGTGGTTAAAATGGCAAATGTTTTATTATACATATTTCACTACAATAATTTTTTTAAAAGGCAAAGCACTGCCTTAGCCAATCTGAGCCTCAGTTGTCTACTCTAGAAAATGGGCTAATAATGGCATTTGTCTCACAAGGATTTTGGAGATATACAAGAAAACAGTGTGACAAACTATAAAGCAGGAACCTCAAAAACTGTTCACTAGTACTGCTCTGACAGCGATCACAATAGAGGGTCCTGGACAGAGCTGGAGAAAAATGTAGAACAAAACTCTAACTCACAAAAAAAGAGCAGACTTACTGGCCTGACAGAGATCTGAGAAACCCCAAGAGTATGGCCCCGAACACCCTTTTAACTCAGTACTGAAGTCACTCCTGAGGTTCATCCTTCAGCCAAAGATTAGATAGGCCCATAAAACAAAGCGAGACTAAATGGGCACAGCAGCCCAGGGGCAAGAATGGGAAGGCAGGAGGGGACAGGAAAGCTGGTAATGGGGAACCCAAGGTCAAGAAGGGGAAAGTCATGACAAGTCGTGGGGTTGGCAACCGATGTTGCAAAACAAAATCTGTATTAATTGTTTAATGAGAAATTAATTTGCTCTGTCTTTCATCTAAAGCACAATTTAAAAAAAAAAAATTCACTAGTTATTGTCCAGAGCCATTCCATTGTTTGGTGTCAAATCTCGCATCTGGTAGCATTTCAGAAGCTTGACCCCATGAGCCAGAGACCTTCCCACTCTCTCAGCAGCTTGCTCCCAGTATCTGAGTTCCAGCCAGGAGTTTCCTAAAGGAACAAATGACTCTGTAATGGATGACAATTCCCACTGGAGGAAATAAAGTCACTCACTGTCTGAAACATTGTCTGGGTGCCTTCCCTGCTCACAGCATGCTGGGAGCTGCTGGTGGTGGTAGGGCTGCTGGAGGTGAAGGGACCCTAAATCCCAATATTATGAGGATATGGGTATCCACTCCAGACCAGCATCAAGGGTTCCAACTTCGACCCCATTATTCCCATCTGGGGTCTTTCCTAAGGACACAATCTAAAGTGTGGACAAATGTTTATGCCCAAGGAAACTCCTCAGGTTACCTTTCATTGAGAGTAACTAGAAATAACACTAAAAGAATAACTCAGGAAAAGATGGTAAAGACCTTTGAAGTGGTATTAAAGAATTTGCAATGAAAGAGGAAGTATTTATGGTGTAATGTGGGATATGCAACATCTATATAAATTCAACTATGTAAAATAATTGTATATTTATTAAGTTGTATATTTAAATATATGTATGCATGTATGTATGGGTGCCTGGGCTTCTGGCCAGGGCATACTGTAGTCCTGGTTTCCAGGGTCTCTACAAGCCCAAGTCCCCATGGCCAAGGGATCCTGTGAGCAAGGTCCTGCCCTAGAAGAGGGCTGAGACAGGAAGATGAGAGAGTGGAAAGGTCAGGGCAGCAGCCAATAGTGCCAGGGTCCAGGGCCCAGCTCCAGCACCTGCGGAGAACCACAGGGGCCAAGAGAGGGAGATAGGCATGGACCACATGGTGGGGAGGCGGGTGGAAGCTGAGGCTGCAGGGAGAGCCGCTCCCAGTACACCCCAGGCCTGGTTCTGGGGGCTTAACACCTGAGTGGAGCTGAACCTGCAGCATCAGGCCTCACTGCTACACGAGCCCACAGCAGGCAGGAACTGAGACCATGTTATGCCATCCAAAAGTCTTTGACACTAGCTGTTCGACATTAAGAAGAAAGTTGCTGTAGTTGTAGTAATATTGAAGTCCCTATAGCCAAAGCAAGCAGACCTCCAGTCAGGATGGTTCTCTAAATTTATGTTCTAGCCCCACCACCAACCCTCACCACATTGTTGCAACCAGAGAAAAATGATAAAAGAGAGAGAAAATGAGTAAGGCTTAACCTAGGCATGCCTGGAGGAAACTGACCCAGCAAAGCTAGCGCCTGGGTCAAGCCAGATGCTGGCTCAGGGACTGGATTTGCAGTGTCTACAAAATCACCAAGGGATGGAGCTGCCAAGCATGGTATAAAAAAGGGAATAATCAAGATTTTAGACAACAATAAAAAAGGTAAAACCTGATTTAAGATCTAGTTCTGCACTGAGGGCTCCAGCAAGCTGCAAAATCACTGGTTAGAGGGCTGGAAGGGCAGAGGAAAACTCCCTCTCAAGACGAGCTTGTAAGTTTTGCAAAGAAAATTTTCAATTTTGATTTAGCATCAAGATAGAAGCTAAGGCAAAATCAACCATTATAAGATGAATTTATTTCAGATAAAATGAAATAATAAAGCTATCTTAATATAACCCTGTTTAGAAACCTTAAAGAGCCCTGATGGTGCAGTGATTAAGAGCTTGGCTGCTAAACCAAAAGGTCAGCGGTTCATATCCACCAGCCGCTCCTTTGAAACCCTATGGGGTAGTTCTACTCTGTCCTATAGGGCTACTATGAGTCAGAATCGCTCAATGGCAATGGGAGAAACCTCAAAGGACTAAAGTATCTATAAAAAGGAACAAAAAATATAAAATCAAAATAGTCAAAAATGTAACAAGAATAGGCAGATATAAAAAAAATGAAAATCCTGGGAATACAAAAAAATACAGTACTTGAAAAAAAAAACCAAAAAAAAAATTAATTAACTAAATAAATTCTTGACTAGACATGGCCAAAGAGAAAACTGTGCATTGAAAGCTAGTATGAGCAATTTGCCTACATCACGGCACAGAGAGAACTAAGATAGAAAATATGAAAGATTCATTAAGAACAGAAGATAAATTGAGAGGTTCCAACAAACACCTAACAGGAGTACCAGAAGAAGAGAAGCAATAGTCAGAGATATAAAGGCTAATCATTTCCCAGAATTAAAGAAAGAGATAAATTTTCAGATTGAAGGTAACGTAAACATTGAGTGCCTGGCATCATAAATACAGCGAAATCACATCTAGACATATGCCAGTACAACTACAGAACATCAAAGATAAAGACAAAAACTTAGAGGCTCTCTGAGAGAAAAGACCCTTCACCTACCAAAGAATGACAAGCAGACTGATGCAGACCTCTCATTAGCAAAAAAAAGAGATCAGAAAACCATGGAACAATAGCTTCAAAGTGCTGAAGGTGAAAAATAGACAACCTAAAATTCCAATTGCAGTAAAGCAATTATTCGAGATTAAAGGAAAAATAAAATCTTTTTCATACATAGCGACTGAGAGAGATCTTCACTGAAAGAAGTCCTAAAGGACATACTTCAGCAAAATGGAAGGTGAACCCTAGGGAGAAGTGGGATGTAAAAAATAAGAATGAAGGCAGAGCCCCGTAAAACCAAATGAGACTAACGAGGTACAGTAGTGCAGTGACAAGGCCAGAAGGCAGAAGGGGACAAGGAAGCTGGTGATAAGGAACCCAAGGTTGAGTAAGGATATTGTTGATGTGTTGTGAGATTGTTAACCATTGTCATAGGGCAACATTTGTAGTAACTGTTAAATGAGAAACTATTTTGTTCTGTAAACCTTCATCTTAAGTGAGAATAACAGCACAACTGGAAGAGCGTAGTCAATGTCACTGAACTGTGCATGTAAAAGTTTTTGAAATGGTGTATCTTTGGCTATGTGTATTTTCACCAAAAAAAAAAGGCTGAGAAGTTAGAGGGTTGACATGTTGTGAGGTTGTTAACCAAAGTCATAAAACAATATGTGTACTACTGTTTCATGAGAAACTATTTGTTCTGTAAGCCTTCACCTGAAGTACAATTAAAAAAAAAAAATGAGCAAAGGAAAAAAAAAAGAATTAAGGCAGAAATTGGTGGGAAAAAAATATATTAGTAAACTGAGCCATTGACCATAAAATAATAATAATTACAATAATAATAGCTATAACTGTACTTCAAAAAAAGAGTATAATCAAGATTTTAGACAACAAATTTGTCCTTCTGGGCAAAGATGATTGAGATACTGAATAACCTGAGATTTTTGTTAGAAGAACTTATACCTAAATGTTTATATTAAAATGTAACAGTAACCACTAAAAAATAGAAATAAAATTTATAGCTTGTGAGATGCAGCTAAAGCAACATTCAGAAGTAAATAAATAGCCTTAAACAATTGTATTAAAATATAGAAAAGATTTAAAATAAATATATTCAGTACTTAGAAAGGCAGAAAAATAAAAAGAATAATCCCAAAGAAAATAAAAGGAAGAAAACAATAAAGAAAAGGGTAAAAATGTTTTAAACTGGAAATAAAAAGCAACAGAGAGGTGCCACAGTTAAATTATTTCATCTATCACATCAGTTCTGCAGAGTTTCGTCTTTATACAACGTAAAAACTTTTAATTCTAATTTTGTCTGTCTCTGAAAGTTATAACTTGCTTGGGTATTACCATTCTATCTGATTTTGTTTTTTCCAGTAGGTTTGATGATGGATTTTAGATACAAGCATGAATGTTTTGACAAGGCCTGGGGTAAGAGTAGAAATCTTTGCCAAATACTTTTAGGATTCCTACCTCATTTTTACCCTCTCAGTACCCGGTGAAGTGAGAAGGGAAGGGCTATCACTGAGGGTCAGAGAGGCATAAAGACTTGTTTACAGTCCTGCAGTGGTTAATGGCTTTCTTAGTTTCCCGGTGCTGCAGTAACAGAAATACCACAACTCAAAAGTGATTCCGTTTAAGACATACCTACACTGATATGGCCTCATCAACATAACAAAGAAAACTATTCCTAAATGAGATTACACCCACAAGTATAGGATTTAGGATTCCAACATATATTTTGTGGGGACACAATTCAATCCATAATGATGGCAGAGCTAAAAACAGACCTCATGTTTCCCACCCCAACCACCCCAGTTTTTCCCATGTCCCCCAAGGCTACCACAAGTTGCAGGAGAATTGTGTATTATTTTCCCTTGAAGTCTCCTTCCTGGGCCGCATTGTGTAGGTGACCTCATTCAAGATGCCAGAGGTGAGGAAACCCAAAGTCCCTTGGGGAATAGACCTTAGAACCAGGTAGACCCCAGCCATTGTCAGAGCACTGGTCTGTGAGGCTCACTTCTACAGGCAGACAACGGGGAGGGGCCATCTTAGAAGACCAGAGACAGTTTTAGAAGGTAGGCAGCAAAGAAGCTCTTGTTAAGAAAATTATCATGCATCTTTGAGTTTGCTTAAAGTGAGACCCAGTATTCTTTAATTAATATCTCCACCTACTTCAGAAGAAAGGTAAATCATTGACAACTTCCCACGAGAATGACTTGGCCCAATATTGCGGTTATAAAACCCTAGACTGGTGGATTCCTTCATCTGTGAAATGTCCTTCCCCAGAGAGCTTCTGGAGCATGGCAGACATCCAGCAATCTGAGATTGGCACAATTAGAGCAGGGGGCTGGGGGGTGGGTAGCTTCTGGGGTTGTCTGCTAGCCTAGCCCTGCCACCTCTCTCCCTGGCTAGGCTGCTCCCCTTTTATTGAGTCAAGATGGCTTGACTCCCCCAGAAATTCTCGCAATGTGCTGGAGTCTAAGCCAGCCTTGAAGACAGTTACCGTGCGCCCTCATTGCCTGGGGTTCCTGGGGAGCGGAGGGAAAGCAGGGTCAGCATGCTTTACCCACCTCTGTCCCACTCAAGTCCTTCACACTGTCACAATCTTGGACAAAAACACTATACAGTTTCCATTGAAGTCTTAAAAAAAAATAAGAAGTCAGAGCTGAACCTCAGAGCACAACTGGTCCAACCCCCTTATTGTTCTGAGAAGGAAACCGAGGCCCAGAGAGGGTGAGCTACCTGCCCAAGATCACACAGTGAGGAGGGACAGTCCTGAGTCTAAAACGCAAGTCTGCAGCCTTCGGGGTCAGCATCAGCTCCCTGCACCTCACACTCCTGGGACCTATGTGGGATGGGGACCGAATCTCCACGGGCCAGAGGGGAAGCCTGAGGAGCAGAAGAGAGAGGAAGACAATGGGGAGAACAGAATGCAGGGTGGCAGGAGTGAAATGAATTTGCTCAGCCCAATTGTAGCTTGATCAATCGCAAGCAGGGAACGGCAGCAGGAGTGGCTGCTGGAACCACAGCTCCCCCGAGCCCCATCATTCAGCGGTATGGTAATAAAGTGGCCGGGGCTGGAAAAATGCTATGAGACTCCAGAGAGCTCAGTCTCATCCCACCGGAGTATAACCCTGTTATCGACACCCCTGGGGCTACTTCTGCCTCCTTCAACCCGGGCTGGCTCCAGAATGAAGCCTCGTGGGGGTGTTGGCGGTGGGGTTGCTGGCTGGTGGGATGCAGCCTGACCCACAGAAAGGCTGGAGAGAGAGAGAGCAGGCAGAAGCCTGCCAGGGATGTCTGGGGGTGACCCTTCTCTCTGAACCCCAACTCCTGTGTCTGCTGAGGCCTTAGCCACAGACTGGGCTATGTCATGAGGAGGACAGAGGGAGGAGAAATTGGATGCCTGGCCTGGGGGTCCCCAGAATGCTTGGGGTACAGTCCTCAAAAATCAAATATGGTTCGGCTGCTGCCACTCAAACAGAGAGAGACCTGGGAACTTCAGAGGGGAAGGAAAGCTTCCTGGAAGAGATGAGATCACATCAGGCCTCTAAATGTTGTAATTCCTTAACCATTGCCACAGCCTCCTACAGGCCTCCACCTTCTCCCCATCCTCCTGCACACAGGGTCACACAGCATCCTCCTACGTAAAATCCACCCCAGCATGACAGTGTTTCCAAGAAAACATTGAAATGCCATCACGTGCCATGCAAGGCCCCTGTTGCCTCTCCACCTCATTGCCTGCAATGTCTCTATGTCCTAGCCACTGCAAAAGGCTTGCTGCTTCCTGCGGACACCATGTCCTGTCACGCCTCTGTGCCTTTGCACATGCTGTTCCCTTCGCCTGGAATTCTCTTCTTGGCTAATGCCAGCTGGTTCTTCAAGATGCTGCTAAAGCTCCACCTTTTGCGTGAATTCTCCCCAGCTATGTCTCCTACACAAGTAGAGCTAGACCCGCCTCCTCTGGGAGCCCTCATCTCCTGGGCTGCCTGCATCTGGGTACTGGTACTGACATATCTTACCCAATCGGTGGGTTTTTAAGATGATGCTAAGGAGCCCTGGTGGTACAGTGGTTAAAGCGCTAGATTGCTATCTGAAAGGCCAGCAGTTCCAACCCACCAGCCACTCCGAGGGAGAAAAATGTGGCAGTCTGTTTCCATAAAGATTGACAGCCTTGGAAGCCCTATGGGGGCCGTTCTACTCTGTCCTGTAGGGTCACTATGAGCAATGGGTTAATGGGTTAAGATGATGCCACCTGCTGGCCAGGGCACCCCAAGACATCATAGCAAAGACTCCAGTGCCACTTTTTGTTCTTAACTAAAACAACAAGAAGCCAAGAGCCACATCCCTGATCAGAGGGAGAATTTGGGTTATTTCCCCCGCATTTTAGATTTGAATGTAAGCCATGACTCAAAAGCAGTGGAGGCATTGCGATAACATCAGGGTCAAGTTTAATATTAACTTCCCAGCAGGATGCAGTGTTATTTTGGTCCACCAGCAACTGAGGGAAAAGAAAAAAGGGGGAGAGGAAGATAAGGACTTGGAGAAAATCAAAAGAGTGGCTGAAAGATGTAGCTACACTATCTCTCTAGGGGAATCTTAAAATGGCCCCAATGAGAAGAACTTAAAGCACGAGTATTAGCTTAGGAATTTTAGGATCCATAAAAATGATAATCCACCAGTCAAGATCTGGCTTCTTATTCCATTCCAGGATAGAAGATGCTGTATTTACATAAATAAAATACTTACAATTACACACACTGTACAGATAAACGAAAACCAATCCCGGTACCATCAAGTTGATTCTGACTCACAGTGACCCTAATAGGACAGAGTAGAACTGCCCCATAGGGTTTCCAAGGAGCGGCTGGTGGATTCAAACTGTCAATTTTTATTTTTTATTTTTTGGTAGCAGCTGAGCTATTAACCTCTGCACCACCAGGGCTCCTAAAATTGCTTAGCTCTTTTAAATGTTTATAAAACCGTGTTGAGACATAATATACACCTGCACATCTTACACATAAGCAAATACAGTAATTGACTGCTTATATCCTTGTTTCCTCAAGTAGACTGTGAGCCCCTTGAGGGCAGGTCTTATATCTTTGTGTGGTCCCAGCTTAACAGAGTTTGGTACACAGAGGAAGTGAATAAATGTCTGCTGTGTAAATTAATGAGCTGTTCTTTGTTTCTCCAGCACCCAGCACAGTATGCGGTTCATTGTCAAGCTTAAGGAAAGAAGAACTTGGGTACTGACATGCTGTCTGTCTATAGCTGTAAAATGGGGCAAGAGTCCTGCCCCACTGTCAGGTAAGAGCTTCGAGAACAGAAGTTGCATACATAGGAGAGCTGTGTGTCTTTGCTCACTAGTTCGAGGAAGACTACAGGAAGGGGAGAGGCATGTAGGAGTTGCCTCTATTGCTGAGGGGCCAGGCTGCCGGGGTTCCGGGGCCTGAAGGCTGAGGCAGGAGCTGCACAAAATTCTCGGTCAACTGCGAATAGCTCAAAATCTTCAGTTTAGGATGATGAAATCAAAGTGAAGTTTCGAGAAGAGAATGTTCACAGCAGCAGTGCTCATAATAGCAAAAAATTAGGAACACTCCACATGCCTACTGAAAGGAAAATGGATACACAGGGATAGAATCATTCGGTGGAATTCTGTACTGCAGTGAAATTGAACAAACTGCAGCTACAGACAATAAATGGATGAATCTCAGCAACATAATGTTGAGTGAAAAAGTAAGTCTCAGAAGATGCCCTTTTTGTAAAGCTCATAAACAACTAAAATTAACAACGCATTGCTTATACATCCATACATATGCGATTGTAGTAACATTGTTCATGCTCAGTAAGACTTCTAGTTCTCTCCTCACTCTGGGTAGACACCATCTTGAAATTAGCGATAGTCACGGGAAGAACTTCTGCCAATGAAATGTCAGCGAAAAGTGTGGAGTGTCATAAACTATGACAGGGACGAACCTTGAAAACATCATGCTGAGTGAAATAAGTCAGTCACAAAAGGACAAATATTATATGATCCCAATTATATGAAATGTCTAGGATAGGCAAGTTTATAGAGACCAAAGATTATTCATGGTTACCAGCGGTGGGTGACAGGGAGGGGGGAAGGATGACACAATGCTTAGGACGCACTGAGCTTCTGTTAAGGATGATGGAAAAATTCAGAAACAGTTAATGGTGATGGTTGAACACCATGAAGAACACCATTAATGTCACCGAACAGTACATGTGAAGATTGTAGAAATAGCAAATGTTCTGTTACCCATATACTTACAATTAAAAATACATAAATATAAATGAAGTGTGAAGTGTCACTTCTGGGAAGAAACATCTATGAGCTGGTACACAGTTTCTTGTTCTCTTCCCGTGCCATGGCAAATCCCAGACTTAGTGCGGACGTGGCAATGTTGTAAGATGGCGGCACCATGAGCCCAGGCCCCTGAGTGTCTGCAATGAGCAGAGCCCCCTGGTCAGGCAGCAAGAGTGAGAAATAAGCCTTTGTTGTGTTAAGCCATTGAGATTTGGGGGTTATTTGTAACTGCAGCATAACCTACTTTATCCTGACTGATCCAGTAATAAAATTATATTTTAAAAGGCAAGGGAATGATAAACAAAAAATTCAGGATAATGATTAGGTCTGAGGAGGAGGCAGGGGTGTATGGGAGGAGCACAAAGGTAGATACAAATATTGTTCAGGTTCTAG
>NW_004443966.1:21001212-21005597 GCF_000243295.1 Trichechus manatus latirostris | reverse complement strand
AAGGTCTGCCTTGAATATTATGCTCTTTTAAGAACTATCTATATGGGAACAAATTGACAACAGCAACTCAGAGGTTAAATAGGACACTGAGGCGGCAGTGAGTTTATGTTAATGGTGGAGGACAACTCAGAAAAGGAGGGTGAGAATGGTTGTACAACTCGAAGAATGTCATCAATGTCGCTGAATTGTACGTGTAGAAACTGTTGAATTGGTGTATATTCTACTGTGTATATTCTCAACAATAACAAAAAGAAAATTAAAAAAAAAAGGTGGTTCGGATATAAGCTGAAGGCTCAGTCACTGTGCCTGCCCAAGAGGAGCTCAGACCTTATCTTTTGGGCAATGGGCACCCACCAAAGGGGGTAAAGCAGAGCAAGGGGTGAGATCAGAGGTGGGGTCCAGGGTCTGAGATTCCATTCCCCACAGCCCCTCCTCCAGTACCCCAGAGAAACTGTCACTCTAGCCAGCTGGATGGGGAGGTGGGAGACAGGAGGATCACAGAGCCTTTGTTCTTGGCTGCTTGTCAAACCTACCACAAAGCTGCATTTCAATTCCTTTGCATGAAATGGTTTCCTCCCAGCCCCTGCCTCCTTCCCACCTCCCTTCCTCCCTCTTGTCGGGAGGCCTTGCTCAGGCTCAGTGACCTCACAGGCCCCTGGACCAATCCCAGGCCCCTTTTGATGATGTCATACTTACCAGGAAGAATTCTGCCTTTTATAAACCCTGGGCGTCATGAATTTTACACAACATTTTCCCATCAACCTTGCTGCTAAAATCATTGCCTTTGATGGAGAGCCACTGAGGAGTTTAGGGCAGGAGAGGGATGTGGTGAGATTTGCAACTCGAAAGCTTGCTGTGGCCACTGAGGGACAGGGATGAAGGCAGGGTGACCACTGAGGCAAAAAATGAAGGGCATCTGGACTGGGAGGGGCAGAGGTGATGGAGGCACCTGGGCAGGTCCAAGAGCCACCTGGAAGGTGGAGTCACAGGTCTCAGTGTGAGTCAGAGGTGGCAAAGCCCATCTTCACTGTCACTCAGGAGGAAACAAAAAGGGTCTTCCCCACCCAGGTATCAGGCACGGCAGCTCAAAGCCAAGGCTTCAGCCCCCCTCCAGACGCCACACTGGTCAGAATTAGAAGGTTGACTGCCAGAGAGGGAGAGAAATATCAGGGCAAAATGGCTGCCAGGGTGACGGCTGCTGCCTGTGGGGAAGACTGTGCGAGTGGGAGAGGCAGCCACTTTTTAGTGGACCTTTAGAACTATTCGCAAATATTAATTTGACAACAAAATTCGACTGAAAACAAGAAGAAAAAAAGTACATTAGAGTCAGAGTGCCTTAGTCATGGGTTCTTAACAATCAGCACAAGTGAAATTTAGGGAGTTTGTGACCCCTGAAAATTGTGCGCCCCATCGGGTATGTAGGTACAGGTTTTTTTCTGTAAGTTTTATTGAATTCTCAAAAGGGCCCGTGAGCTGGTAATAATGATAATAATTTATATAACACTATGCTTCAGGCTCTGTTTTTTTTTATAGATTGTATATGTTAACTCATTTAGTCCACACAACAACCCTATGAGGAATATTCTGTTGTTGTCCCCGTTTTACAGATGGAGGGACTGAGGCACAAGGAGGTTAATTAACTGACCAAAGCTTGCTCAGTTAGTGGGATTTGAGTCTCCAGAGTCTGCACCCTTAACCGCTATCCTGTAGCTGGTCTGGTCCAATCCTGGACCAGATGGGCAAGTGAGGCCCCATGGTTCAGAAGGGGTCACCTAAAGTCCCGAAGACAGACAGAGCTGGCCAGTCAGGTCTAATGGTCCTCCTCTGTGCTCCCAGCCCTTCTTCAGGAGTAGCAGAAATCCTGGACCCTCACCTATACCTTGTAATTCACCCTAATCCCTGCCCATGGCAAGGGAGGCAGTTTTGTGCCAGGGAGTTCTCAGGAGCAAGCATGGGGGAGGGGAGCCTTCCCGACCACCAGCACCCCATGCGTCACTGCAGAAGCCAGCCCAGAGAGGCAGACCCCCACCAGGGCAGAGACTCACCCTCCTCTGTAACCAAGCCCTATTGTCCTCCTGGCTTCTCCTTTACATCTCCAAGCTCAGCTCCATCTGACACTGGGGAGGAACATCGGATGGGGTGCAGCCCAGCACTTCTGCCCTCAGTTTCCCTGACTTGTCTCTTTGTCACCCTGTCCCATAACATGTTAGTCCCTGCCCACTGGGATTTGTCTTCTAAGTCCTGCCCCCACTCAAGAGTGTACGAGCGCTGAGGCCAGGCTGGAGGCCACCCGCAGTCAATGAGGCAGAGGCAGAACCCAGGAGAGGGGGCTGGGGGAGGGGCTGCAGCCACCAGGCCTTGAGGGCCAGCAGGGAGGGGCTGTCCTAGGAGGTTCATGAGCTAGAGGCTGGACTGCGTTCAGGCTTGAGATGGAACCTGGCCCAGTGGTCATCTCGGGTCTCAGATGTTCCCCCTCTAGGACTTTCTGTGGGGCCTGAGGCTCGTTGGGTCATGGTGACGCTTCAGGACATCACAACAGTGGGGACAACAAGCTCTGTCCAGATGGGCCTCAGAGCCAGTGTCTGCACCAGACCCTTTATCCCACAGAGGCCCAGAGAGGGACAGGGGCTTGCTTAGATGCCACAGCGTCTCAAGCTGCTCCTGAGAAGAAAACCCAGGGTCCTTGAATTGGAGGTGCGGGGTGGGAGGTGTCTTCCAGGAGGGCTGGAGCTCCCACCAGGGGCTGGTGCTTTGAGCACGAGGGTCACAGGGGCTTCCTGGAAGAAGAAAGATGTACCTGAGCGGTCCTCAAGGTAGGGAGGGTTTGGGTAGGCTGAGAGGGGGAGGGACCAAGGTGCAGGACAGTCCAGGCAATGGAGTAGATGGCTGGGGTCAAAAGTCAGGGTGGGGGTAGGGCCTGTGGGCCACCATCAACCTCCTCCAGCCCTCCCCAAACAGGACTCCCGTCCTGGTGCCAGACTTCAGCTTCCCAGGGGGAATTCCTCCATCATCCTCACTGTGGTGGGGGTGGGTCTGGACCTCCTCCCCCAGACAGGAGCCCTCAAGTCAGGGCTCTGTCTGCCCCACAGTCTTCCCAGGTCAGCGTCCTCCGCCAGCCCCACCTCGCCTCCGGGCCCTGTAAGTGGGCCGGGAAACAGGAGGGGTTGCCTGGCCGCCCTCTGCTCCAGTGGACAGCAGTCATCAGCCGGGAGCCAGCTATTTTTAGCTGGCTCTCGGCAGCAGCGGGCTGGTTCGGAAGTACCAGCGTGGTCGGTCCCACACTGTTCTCGCCTTTTAGCTCTTGTGGGGAGTGATTCTCGCACCCAGCAAGCTCCGATTACCAGGGTGACCTGAGCAGCTGCCGGGACTCTCCTCATCGGCTGAGCCCGCAGGCGGGTGACTAGAGAGGAGGCAGGCTGGCGGCCCTCCTCCGCCTCTCGCAGCCCTGCCACTTCCTCGGTACTGGTACTCGTACTCGGGGCTGGGGTAGACCAGTGGATTTCAGGGGCTTAATTTGCATAATGTACCTGGTGTTTCGTGGGATGTGAGGATCTGCCACAGCCCTTTGCGCAAGGACACGGCCTGGAGCCGGGTGGTGTGGGGCATAGGTCACCCCTCTGAAGACGAACTCTAGAGAAGAGCCCCACTTACAAGGGTCAGAAACGCTAATACTGTCGGGGGGCTTAGCAGGTGTCAGGAGCAAAGCAATCTGCTGAAGATTGGATACTTTGCATGTGAATTGTTCCCCCCATTCTTCAGTTCCACAGAGGGATGTATTATGTGCCCGCTGTGTGGATAGATCTTCTAGTTTTCCAAGAGAACTTTAAAATTCAAAGTTTGTTGTGGCCTCTCCCAGGTTTTAAATGTTAGCAGCCAGGCCAATTTTTTTAAAGAGCATTGTATGGTTTAAACAAAACACACTCAGGCTTCTGTGGGCCAGGAGATGGATGTGAGGTGTTAAGAGTAGGCCCCAGTGTTCCAATACCTACTCTGCCCCATACCAGGATGTGCCCCCATGGAAGGCTCTTCCAGGCCAGAGGAGGTGGAACAGGCCTCAGGACTCCAGATCCCAAAAAAACAGAGCACCACACCTTAGGGTTCATCTTATTGCTGTTCATATTGTTAGTTGCAGTTGAGTGGGCTCCAACTCATGGTAACCCCATGTGCAACAGAACCAAACATTGTCCAGTCCTGCACTATCTTCATGATCACTGGTATGTTCGAGTCCATTGTTGCAGCCACTGGGTATTTTTTTTTCTTCTAAATTTTTTTTTGTTTTGTTGCTGTTGTTGAGAATACACAGAGAAAAACATACACCAATTCAACAGTTTCTACATGTACAATTCAGTGACATTGATTACATTCTTCAAGTTGTGTGACCCTCC
>NW_004443966.1:20977830-20999262 GCF_000243295.1 Trichechus manatus latirostris | reverse complement strand
GGGGCAGTTCCCAGGCCTGTCTCTCCTGCTGCCCCCACAGCCACAAGACTAATTTTAGCCCTGAAATCAGGCTGCAGCCAGGGGTGTTGGGTTGGAGAAAGCTAGGTGTCAGCCCAGCTCTAAATGCCAGCCCTGGGGGTCCAGCAGGATTACCTGATGGCTGGCCATGCCCACACCCCAGACAAACAGAGCAGCTTAGCCAAAGGGACCCCTACCGACACCCTCACCCCCACCACCCACCCACCTTTGGGCCTTCCTGCTCTCTCTGGGACCCACTCCCCTGCTCCCCACTCAACACCCTCCCAGGCTCCCACACCTGCCCAATAGCAGCCTCATCTTACCCAGGCACACAGCCTCCAGGAGCTGGCCCTGCCCACTTTTGGATTAATTCCCACTGCTCTGTGCTCTCACCAATCAAGTCAGGGTAGTTAGCAGTCAGCACCCCTCCCCTCGCTGAGCCTTTGTTCATGCTGTACCGTCTATGTGGGATGTTTCCACGGACCCCAGAACTGCCTGTTAAAATCCCACCTTGAGGCTCAGATCAAATGCCACCCCCTCCAGGAAGCCCTCCCTGATCCTCGGTCAGAGTGAAGTTCTCACTCCTCCGTGCACCACAGCTCCTTATATTTAGTTATTTGCGGACACACTGTTTCCCCTATGAGACTCTAACTCCTCAGGACAGGGACGGAGTCTTGTTCATCTGTTTCCCTCATAATGTCCAGCATGGTGCTGGGCACACAGGTATTGCTGGGGCAAGGTGGGAGAGGGGTCTCTGAGAGACCAGAGAGGCTGCTGATCTCAGCTCAGCCACTAGTTGGTCCTGTGTCTGTGGCTGCCCTGCCCCAACCCTCACTCCCTTTGAAAACTACCCCACCCCCAGTCCCCTGGATCATTCTGGGTCACCTGAGACCAGGCATAAATGTCTGACCCTAGAGGACAAGCCATAGGTGTTCACTGGCTTCTGACTGGGTCAAAATGGCTCAGATAAGACTCTTCCCCTTATACCTTGAACCAGAACTTTCCAAGAGATGGAGTTAGTTCATGGCAGGGGCCGGGGCCAAAGCCAAGAGCATGCGTCTGGAGCAGCCAGGGTGTGGAGTCAGGCCATAATGGGGGCCACACACAAACCTGAGTTATGGGGGAGCAGCCACCCATGAGGAGGGAGGAAGGAGTCGAGGAGACATCAGAGAACAGCCACCCAAGAGGAGGCCTCCGTTCCTGCTGTGGTGGGAAACCAGGCTGTGTCCATATTACCTAAACAGATCGGATTCAGGAGAGGCCATTGCCTTCACCAGGCAAGGCAAGATCCTTCCCCTACAGAAAAGCTTTCCCTGCCACGTCCTGATCCAGGGTTACGGTGGGGCTCTTCCCCTGGAACCAGGGAAGAGGCAGGGGCTTTTGGAGCTACTTTGAGGAGCCCCCCCGGGAGCTCCAGGGACGACCACAGAGACCACACGCCTGTACTTGCTTCTCTGCTCCTGGAGATGCTACCACTGGGGCTGGAACCACCAAGAAGCCCTGTCATGCAGGAGCCGGACTTGCCAGCACCGCCTGTTGGAAGAATTGAAGCCAGCAAGCAAGGGAATCTGGAAATTATGGTTGCAGGCTTCCATCCTGGCGGTTCAGAACAGCATACAGAAGAAGGGTGAGCGTGGGGCTAAAAGCCAACAGAAAAATAATCCAGACACAAATCCAGCCAGTTCACCCTGGTATGGACCCCACGTCAGAAGCAAGAACCAGGACAGAGAACTTGGTGGCGGTAGAGCAGATCTTTGCAGTATTCCACGCTCTCTGGCTAACGTGAGGGCAGCTGGCCGAAGTTGACATTGGCCAGGTGGTTAGCTTCAGCTCTCTATGGGGGCATCTGGATATCCTGTGAGCCTGTCAGGGTTTCTGGCAGGATGCGGCTGGAGGTCAGGGGCCTGGAACCTGTGTAACCCACTGTGGTGATGCTACCGTCTAAGAGGCCCTTGATGGCAATGATGATGGTGATAAAGATGAGGAGGAGGAGGCAAGGAATAGAAGGCACAGCTCTGCTGTCCCAGGCGCAGACCCAGCCCTCCCTGCACACAGCCCCACCAACCCACCCAATCCCACCTGTCCCCAAGCCCTGCTCTGTGCCAGGGCCATGGGCCACGCTGCCTGGCACGCTTATAATGCCAATTCAATGTCTGCATCTCCATACACAGCTCCACCATGCAGCCCAGGCGACAGGTGACCAGCTAGCTCCCTCTTGTCCCACACGGGCTCTTGCTCAGGGCAGGGGAGCCCAATCTCACTCCTCCTGGGAAGACAAGGTACAGGGACCCCAGAAGGGCCGCAGTATTGAGTGCTCTCCCATGGAGGTTAGTGGCTTCTCTGCTGTGGAAGATAGACCCCTGAACACAGCCCTGGGCCCTGTGTCCCATCCCAGAGGAAAAGACACCCCTCCATGTGGGGAGGCACAGGAATCAGGGCGTCCTGAGTCCACCCTCCAGCTCTGAGAGCAGAGACAGAGGTTGCCTCAGGGCCTCCACTTGCCTGCCCACAGGAGAGTGGGCACATCCCTCAGACAGGTGGACAAGCCTGAGAAGCCAGCATGGAACAGGGCCTGTGTCTCCCAGGGGTGACAAAGAGAGCTGCCTGCCACTCACTGTCACGGCCTCCACTCCCCAGTCCTGTGCAAAGACACTGCTGTGGAAACTCCCAGGCCGAGCCCTGGCCCCACAGGAGGACACTTGAAGGCCACCAGTGGCCATGTGAACCTCCTCTCTGAGCCTCAGTTTCCCCATGTGTGAGCTCCGGAGGGCAGGACCCAGGGCGGCTTCTCTTCTGTTTCCCAGTCTGGAAGCTCCCACGAACGGGGTTGGAGCTCCTCGGATTCTATCAAAGTGCGCCAGGGCTGGACACCCCGGGCCTGAGGCAGACACGGTTCCCTCCCTTCCGTGCAGGGAGGCACTGAAGGAGGGGAAGGTGGGAGAGCCCCCGCAAAGGCCTGGGCTGGGACTGAGCAGGCCGGGGAATGACCTCGCCCCCCTTGCCCCAGCCCCACCCCAGGCGGCCAGTCCCCGAAGAAACACTTCTCCAAGAAAAGGGACCCAGGTGGCAGCCGGCGGTCATAAAGCCTTCTTGAAACAGCTCCTGATGGCAGAGTGTAAGTGCCCTTGCCACCGGGGGCAGCAGAGCTGGTAAATTACCGCTGAGGGCTGCACAACCCCCTCTTCGTATTTATATCCGCCTTGGTGCCTGAAAACGGATATTTATGCATTTTCAATATTCAGGGCAAACGCTCCATCACTCAGCGCTGCGTGGCTGCAGCACATTACCCTGGCCCCGCAGAGGCATTCCTCTTTCACCTGGCTCACCAACTCAGGGCCTTCCATGGGGCTGGGGGGGCGGGGGGGGTCCAGCCTCTGTCAAGCCTCCCACCCCCATCTTCAGGCACCTGTGACCCAGGGGACAGGAGAGGGAAGGAAGGGGCCAGGGCAGCCTCCCTTTGCAGCCTCAGGGCCCACTCAGAGGCAGGGTCTGCATCCCCACTTTACAGATGCAACAGCCAAGGCTCAGTGAGGTTAGGTAGCCTGCATAGTGTCACACAGCATCCTCTCTAGGCCAGGGCTCCTCCCTACTGCAGCCCCTTCTTGTCACCCATGCTCCTTGTGGGGTGACTCGCCCTGATCAGAAGTGGCAGAGCACCTCTCTGTTGCCTTCTGTCTGTAATGCTGTGTCTTGCTTCCTTAACTTTTTTTTCTCAATTTGTCTTTGTCTCCCTGTCTCTCCAGATCTTTCTCTGCATCTCTTTACTCGGGTTTAGTCTCTGTCTCTAGATTCCTCTCTGTGTCTGTCTGTCTGTCTGTCTCACTCCCACCCCCTCCTCCATCTCCCCTCGCACCAGGGTCACAGCCTTTCTCTCCCTGAGCCCTTGACTGCCCACCCTGGCTTTGTCTTGGGGCCAGGGCCCAGAGCAGGGTGGGGGAGCTGCCCAGGTGTCCGAGAGGGCCTCCTTGTGCAGTCTTATCTCCCCCACGCCAGCCCTGTCAGAGGACACCACCCACAGCCCCACAGCAGAAGTGAGACAGATGGTGGGAGGTTCCGGGAAGCAGATTCCCACACAGTGGAAGCCAGTGAAAGAGGGGGTGAGCTCCCCACCCCAGAACTGTGCAGAGGGGGCCCTGACAAGGAGAGTTCTGCACCAGCCCAACCACTTGAGCTTGGAGGGCCCATCTGGTTCTGAATTGGGGCTGAGCAATGAGATCCCTGGACCTGCCCTGAGCCCAAAGGGTTAATGCCCCTGGCCCTGAGGGAAACTTCAGCCTCCTCACTGCCCCCCCACCTGCTGCCCTCCCTTTTCATCCCTCCTGCTGCCCCTTCTCCTCCCTGTCTCTCCCTCTTTCCCTCCCTCTCTCTCTTCCCACCCCCCAACCCCTTCTCCCTCTATCAGGAATCTTAAGAATTAATTAAATGTGCCCTCTCAGCTCCTGTCTCCTCACTGCCCCAGGAAATTAACCAGTCCCTGCACCTCAGGCCTTGTTAGATTCCAAGAAAAAAATAATGCTGCGTGGGCCGTGTGCATGTGTGTGCATGGAGGTGTCCCATGCCCACAAGTGTATATACAGTGCCCACAGGGCACCCCACGTGCCTCTGCACGTTTCCACATGTCTGGTGTGCAGGTTCACCAACGTGGGTATGTCAAGGTACAATTCCGCGTGCCACGCTAGTCTGGAGTTACATACCTGGACATTGGTGTCTTTTGGTGTCTGCATTCAACATGGGTGTCTCTATGTGTGCACTGTGTGTCTTCACATTTAAGCCCACCTCTGTGCATACACGTCTCTGTATTGAATCTATGTGTTTGTACAGTGTCTGGGTAGTACGTGTGTTACTGTGCAAGTCTGTGTTTGGATGTAGACGTGTATGTCTCTGTGTTTTGCGTGCGTGTGTGTGCATACACCTGTGTGTGCCCATCTAACAACATGGTATGCGCGTACGTGTGTATGTATGAGCGCATCTATGTGTAGGTGTGTGTGCCATGTGCTCTGCGCCCCCGTGTGTGCATGGATGCCCAGCACTCACATCTCCTTCCTGGCTGCCCTGGGAACCAGCAGCCTTTTCACCAAGAGGGGCACTGCGCTGCTGTCTCTGGGGTGACAAGGTGGTAGTGGTGGTAGCACAGGTGGCAGGAGCCTGGAGGTAGGAAGGTGGTGGTGGTGCATGGGAAGGAGCTCGCTAATGAGGCCACTTTCTTGCCGGCCTGGGAGCCAGTGCACTAATTATCGCCTCAGTAAGCAGCTCCCCAGGGAAGGGCTGCTGCTAGAGCCCTGCTCTCTCCCTCCCTTGGGACCCCTTTCCCCACCTCTTCCCCATCCTGAGCTGTACAGGAGCCATGGGCACCTAGACGAGAAAGCAGAACTGGGGCCAGAGGCTAGTCCAGTGGTGTCACTAAGGGGACGCGGGGGGTGCGGATCGCAGCAGGTGACACTGTCAGAGGGAGTGACACCAAAATGACTGTCTATAAAATGCTTGTGCAGTGTTTCAGTATAAATTTATTATTTATTATTTAAACTTATATTATATATATTTATTATTTAAACCGCCGGCGCCTCACACTCACTCCCTCCCCCCAAGATTCTAACCGCTACGACCCGCTGCAGGGCGGACTAGTCAACCCGGTCACCGCTGAGAGAAGAGGGACGCAAGGCCGCCTCCCGGCCCGAAACCCCCTGCCCCACGGGTGGGTAGAAGGCCCGGGGACGTGGACGGCGTCGTCTGCGCACGCGCGCGGCATCCATACGCCCCACCCCTATCCCCAACCCCGCCCGCCGGCGACGCCCCTGGGGAAAGGGGTGGCGGGCAGCCCCTTGGCGCCTGGCCCTCCTCATCCACGCCATGTCTTCTGCACTCCTATCCCAGCCCGGGGCAGGGCGGCCACGACAGGATGTGAGGAAAGGCAGGATCCCAGGAGGCGGGGACGCCTCTCCTCCCCTCTGCGCGGAGCGGCCCGCACCTCCTCCGCTGGCACGCGCTCTCCGCCGACCCTGGAACCCCCGGCCGGGACGCGCGCTTCCTGACGGCCGCGGGCCAGGCGCGTGCGAGACCCGCCACCGCTCCGACACACGCAAAGCACGGGGCGCGGTGCCGCAGGGCAGCGGCGGTGGCCCCCAGGGGGGAAGGAGAGCGAGAGAGACACGCAAATTGCGAACGCGCAAGACAAACCCTTGTGTTGAGGGCTGACTTTCAATAGGACTCAGCGAGGGAGCTGCTCTGCTACATAGGAAGCCCTGACCCAGAAGCAGGTCGTCTACAATAGGTTTAAATTTCTTATTTCTGTATGGTCTGGTGGGAGGATGCCCATGAGGGGCGACACTAACTCTAGTGACGCCACTGGGCTAGTCCCACCAGGAGACCCAGGATGCCTGCCTGCCTGCCTGCCTGTCAGCCGGCTGCTAGAAAGTCCGCCATTAAATGCACCCGTCTTGTTAACACAACAGTCTCCAAAAGGCCTCTGTTGAATCCAAATGCGCTTCCAAGGGAAGGAAGCCCTACACACCCGGACCAGCCTCTCCGCAAACAATGAGCATGCATAGGTAAAATAAGCACTGGACTGGAAGTCAGATGGGCTGGCCCCTGATTCCAGCCCTGTGTGACCTTGGGCCAGTCCCTACACTCTCTGGGCCTCAGTTTCCTTGTCTGTAAAATAGGGGAGGAGGACTAGAGCCACTTTGCTCAAAGGGCAGTGTGTGCACCATTCATGCTATGTAAGATGATGTAGATAGTACCCAGAAGTGGGTATCTGCTATTTTAACTCTGCACTTATTTTCATGTATATATTTCATGTATATACTTTCATATATATGTGTGTGTATATATATGATGTGTATAGCAAAGAAGGCTTTGGACATGTTATCAAGAAGGAAAAGGACATCGTGTTTGTTAAAGCAGAGGGTCAGCAAAACAAAGGAAACCTTCCATAAGATGGATTGACGCAATAGCCATGACAATGGACTCAAACGTACTAACAACCATGAGGACCAGACAATGTTTCCTTCTGTTATTCATAAGGTGGTCATGAGTCAGAGCCGACTCAACGGCAACTAACAATATATAGGTGTGGGGGGGGTATTATATATGTATGTGTATGTATGTATGTATATATATCTTTAACTAGCACATCCTATCGCTTAAGACAAAACTCAAAGACATATTTAAATTTAAAAAGTGAGACAGTTTAAAGGAAAATGTAAAGTAAGTAAAAATACAGCCGGCATCTGAGTACAGCAACAGTCTTGAAGGAAGTTGACAAATGACTGGAGTCCTGGGCAGAGGGTCTCGGAGGCCCTTCTCTCCCCCGAGGGGCAGTGGGTTCAGGGCCCCAGTTCCGCTGTGTGAGAAATGCACAGACTGGGCCTGTGCCACCTTGTCCTCGTGACCACCAAGATCAAACAGTATGTGGATGGCAGGAGAATGAGCTGTGGGGTAGGTTGGGCAGGACTTCCTGGGCATGGGCCCTCACGAGACCTCAGAGGATGTAGACAACATCCACACACGTGACCCATGCGGTGTCTTAGGCCAGATGGGGCCAGGGCACAGGAATGGCCCAAGCTGAGCACAGAGGGAGCTGAGTCGGGGCCGAGATGGTTCAGGTTGGGCCTGAGGTGGCCTGGGGGCTTAGCAGGGCAGGCTGCCTGTAGCAGCATCTCCCATGGAGCCTAGGGAGGGGCCACTTGAGACCCCTAGGGCCCGTATAGAGGCCACTCCACAGTACCGCCTGTTCTTCCCAGGGGAGGGCAGCCTGTCCGCAGCCCCAAATGTCTCTGTCCTCCAAGAGGCCAGGTGTGAATCACAAGAATTACAGCCCAGCCCCAGAGTGGGATTTATGAAGCTGCCGCAAGCCAAGCCAGCGGGGAGTGACCACCTGTCAGCCCCCCATTGCCGCTGATTGATGAGTCTGTTTCCTGCCAAGAAAAACTCCCCTCTGTGGCAGACAGTGGAGGAAAAGGCTCCAGGCCCATACCTGTCCCAGATCCAGACCCTCTCTGTCCTCACAGCCACGCCTCCCCTGGTGCCCCCAAACCCTCACGGCTGACACACAGGCAGGAGATGCATCTGAGGGGCCCGGCTGCCTGGCGGGACCTTCGCCCTCCAGACCTGCCATTTTCTCACCGCTTCCCCAGGCCCTTCAAAATCCATCTGCCCCAGCTCCCAAGCCATGAGACCTGCCCAGGACTGCACATGCCAAATTTCAGAGCCAGAATGGGGCTCCGAGATCGTCTAGAACACATGCACACATGCACGCATGCACGTGCGTGCACGCACACATTTCACAGATGAGGAACTCCAAGCCCAGAGAGGGGTGTGCCTTGCCCAAAGTCACACAGTAGCACAGTGGTGAGGCTAAGACCTGAGTTCACAAGGCCCCTGGACTAATTTCAGTGTCTGCTCACAGCTGTCATTGTCCTATGACCGTGGGGGTTAGTTTTCACTCCCAAGAACAGGCCCTCAAATGAGGGCCCTTCTTCAGAGAATGGAGAGGACAGACCTGGTTTGAATCCCTGCTCCACCACTTTGTATAGTAAAGTCACAACTTCTCTGTCCTTCAATTTTTTCACCTGGAAAATGGGGTGCAAAAAATCATCCCAGCCTCCTGGGGTTGTTATGAGGTAAGATAAAACCCCAGCACAGGGACAGGCCCTGGCAGATGCTTCGTAAGTGATGAAGATGGTCTTTCACTATCTCCAATGTCTCAAGGGACCCCTCTGCCTGGTTTGCTGATGGGTTGGGGGTGGCAAGTTCAAAACAGGCAGAGCAGGAGGGGCAAGGAGAGGTCATGGATGGGGCTGCAGGGCAAGAGTGAGGCCACTTCCTGCTGGGAGAGACTCTGGGAGGCTCCCTGGAGGAGGTGGCTTCAAGCAGGGGATGCAGAGCGCCACCTCCCCCTGGGCACCACAGATGGGGTGGGCGGGGGGCAAAGAAGCCCCCTTCCCTGAAAGAAAATCTCAGTCCCAGTCCAGGCTGCTATCCTGGGTGACCTGGGAGAAAGTCCCTCTCCTATCTGGATATCTACAAAACAGGTCAGAGGCCTGTCTACGGAAAATAGCTCCTATGGCAAATAGCTTTCAATTGCAGAATTCTCTCTCACAGCTGGCAATGGAAACTTGGATGGCTGGTAGAAACTCCTCACTAGCACCACTCCTCAAGCGGTGCCCAGGGCATTCGCCCTACCTGCAATACCTCAGTTTCGCCTCTGTGAGGCACCTTCTTTTCGCCTCTGTGAGGCACCTTCTAGCTCTGACCCTTATGTAAGCTGAGGGTCTGGGAAGCCTTTCCAGACCCATCCCCTGCAGTACCCAATTTTTGCCACTGGGCGGCAGGAGGGAGCGAAGCAGAGGTCCAGCCATTTTCTGTCTTCTGAGGCTGCAGCTGCTGCTGGCCATTCCTTCCTCAACCACCGGGTGTGTTTTGCTGCCCCATACCCACAGCCAGCTCTCCAGGGAACCAGAGCTGGGTGACCACCCATATCCAGACACTCAGCTCTCCGGACAGCGCTGCACAGCAGCCAGAATTCTCCCCAGGGGCACATTAACCAGTAAGCACGGTACGCAGGGGCTTAATTTTGTTTACTTACTAATCCGTAGTGCACAATTTCTCATTGGTTCATTCACAAAGATGTGGTGAAAAACAGGCGAAATTGTGCACTACGAATTAGTAAGCACAAGTAAGCCCGTGTGTACCTTGCTTATTGGGTAGTCCATCCCTAATTCTCCCCACTTTTCAGATGGGGAAATTGAGCCCAGAGAAGGGAGGATTTGTTCAAGGTCACACAACCAGGTGTGGCAGAGCTAAGACTCCAACCCTCTTTCTTTGCCCCGGTCCCCATAGTGGAGGCTGTGTGTAATGAGGACTGGAGTCAGACAGAGCTGGGCTGGAATCCCAACCCCAGCTGTGTGTCACTGGGCAGGTCACCCACCCTTTCTGATCCTCAGCTCATGTAAGGCCTGACATGTGCTGAACACACCAGCTACACTTTGTTTCTGGTAGATTTTATCCTTCACAAGAGCAGAGACCATCTCTAACTGACCCTGGTGTCCTCAGAGCCTGGCACAGGGTAGGGGCTCAGAGAATAAAGCCTCGGGATCCTGTTGGAACCTGGCATAAGGGTCTCCCTCCTCAAATCTTTCCACGCCCCTGGATCAACTCAGAGGCCTAAGCTCAACCGTTTCATTGTTCTCCTCCCCTTGGCATCCTGCCTGGTGCCCTGAGACAGTGCTCCTGCTCGCCCTGTTCGCCTTTCCTCCCCACCTGCCTCTCTCTCTCCCCCTGCTGATTCTCACTCCCACCTCTCTCAGCCCCCCTTCCTCTGTCCCTGCCTGTCCCTCCCTCCCTCTTTCCTGCGGAGCCCCTGCTCAGCACTACACACTGTGTTTACAAGACAACGATGACAGTTTTTTATTTCTGTCTTTTGTCTCCTTTCCTCCCCTGAAGGGAAACGTGCTCACAGTCTCCCAGAAAGAAATGAAGGCTTCAGAATAGGAAGGGCAAACAAAGGACAGTGGGGCCCTGGGTGCCCCTCAGCCCCTCCACACCCCCCGTAGACCCACATGCACACATGCGATGCACACACGCGCACACACACACACACACACACATGCAGACACAGTCTTCTTCTCTTCCAAGCCTCCATGAACGGCTCTGTTATTTTGGGGGTAATTGAAAATGTCGATCTTTATTCTAGAGGATAAACAGGGCGGAGGGACACAGAGAGCAAGAGGGAGAGAGAGAAAGGAGTGAGCCCAAGGTGGGGAGAAAGATCTAGAGGAGAGAAAAGCTGGATGGGAGGACATGAACGAGGAGAAGGGGAAAGGAGAGGCCGGAAGGAGGGGCAGGCGGACTCTCCACCCTCAGTGAGCACGGGAGCTGCTCCTTCTGACTCCCACTGGGAATTAAGGGGGACGTGCCCCCCAACAGGAGAGCTGAGTTGAAGCTCCTATGCTAGCCCTTCTGTCCTTGGGATCCTGAGTGCTGGGGCCAGGGGAAGGGGCGTTGACCCCCTCCCAATCAAGCTCATCCTGCCCAGAGGTGGGACCTCAGACTGGAGGGCTGAGAGCCAGCCAGCGGCTCTTCTGACCCAGGGGCTGGGGTGCACATCATGCCCCAACTCCTTCATGAGACCCTCCTGACCACCCCTCCCACTATTCTCTGCATCTCTGGGCGGGGGGGGCGTTTTCATGGCTTGTACATTTCTGCAGGGCAGTAGTGGGTGTGGTGAGCCTGGGTGGACGTGGGGGTGTGCATGAGGTAAGGAGGTGACCGGGAGAAAGTGGTGTCTGTGTGCGTGTGTGTGCGTGTGCGTGTAGTAAAAGGTGTGTGCATATAGCGTACAGTGTGGTGTGTGTGTATCTGCGAGGAGATGGATTGACACGATGGCTGCAACAATGGGCTCAAACACAGAAACAATTGTGAGGATGGCGCAGGACCTGGCAATGTTTTGTTCTGTTGTCCATGGCGTTGCTGTGAGTCAGAACCGACTTGACAGCAGCTAACAACAACACAGTATGAAGCACATATTTGATTATGTCTCTGTGTGCACAGCGTCAGGTGTGTGTGTGTGTGTGTGTGGAGGAAGGTGTAGTGTCTGTTTCTGTGTGTGTGCGTGCGTGTGTGTCTTGTCTCCATGTGTGTGTAGGGTAAGTAAGGGACCTGTGGGGGGGCTGTGCTTATGCACAACCCCTATCTGTATGCCTGTGTATGACGTGTCCATGTGTCCCTGGGGTTGGGGGGCACAGGCAGGTAGGCCCCCTCTTTTGTTCCTGCCCAAGGCCAACAGAAGGAAGCACCCCCAACCTCAGTGTCTACCTCCCCACCCCCCAGCTCCTGGGAGCCACAGAATGATTGGCCTTCAGGCAGGGAACGTGGGTGTCCAGAAGAGCAGGACTGCAGAGACCAGCCCCACGTCCAGCGTCCAGAGGGGTCATGTGACTGCACTTTCACCACCAAACCCTGGCTGGGGTGGCCCAACCTGGAGGCCAGGCCTCTCCGGTGGCCCAGCAAGAAGACGAGAGCTCCATGTGGGCACCGGCCGTGCCCCAAGCCTCATCTACCTTCCAGTGTCTGCTTGTGGTTGGAAAGAGTTGCTTCTCTCCCTCTCACCCAGCCAGTCTGTGCTGCTGGAGGCCAGAGGTGAGCCTCTGCCTTTGCTCCTTGCCTGGGACCAGCCACAGCCTGACGTAGGGCAAGCACTCAGCAAATGTTTGTCATGTCCATGTGACCAAGTACCAGGCTATAAGGCCTAATTACCTGAGGGCACAGGTTTAACCCCTACAAGGATCAGACCAGGGCTTCCTGCCCGATCAAGCTTGGACCTCATAAATTGTTCACAAGGGCCAGGTCAGTACTCAACCAGGCCTAGGAATCCATCCCTTCTAACCTTCTGCAGATCTCTTGTCCAAGGGCAGCATCACAGGGGAGGCAAGGCCAAGGGACAGGGGCTGCTCTGTCAAAAGGTTGATCCCAAGCTAGATGACCCTGTCATTTTACAGGCTCAGGCACAAGGGAGACCCATCCATCTTCCCTGGGGGCGACAGTTCCTTCTTGGAGGGGCCATCTTTCATTGGAACATCTTCATCCCCCAAATATTCTTCCTGAAACCTCCAGCCTTCCCTTGGGATCACAAAGAATGACAGGGACCACAAACTTACCCCAAGGGTTAGTTCTAGCTCAAGGATAGCTTCCCGGCCCTGCTCACATCTGGTGGCAGCTTGGGCCAGGCTGAGGGTCTGTCCCAGACTGAGCCTTGGAGAAAATTAAGATTTCGTCCTCATATTGGTCAAGCGTCTCAACCCAGACTGAGCCCTGACCCTGATCATAGACTGAGCCTTGACCCTGGTCACATACTGTGCCCTGACCCTGGTCACATACTGTGCCCTGATCCTGATCACATGCTGAGCCCTGACCCTGGTCACATACTGAGCCCTGATCCCGGTCATATACTGAGCCCCAACCCTAGTCACAGACTGAGCCCTGACCCTGGTCACAGACTAATCCCTGACCCTGCTCACAGACTGAGCTTGGACCTTTATTTAGAAACAGGCAATTAATTTATTATATGACCATGGCCAAAGTTATTTCCAGAGTCTGGGCCTCTGTTTTCTCATCTTTTCAATGAAGGACCTTGGGACTGGGCTAGGCACCCTTACTACCCTATTCAGAGGAGGAGCTGTCCAAAGATTGGTCTGCCACTCCCCTGACCTGGTGACACAGGGGAGCATTGGTTCCTGCCACCTGCCAGCCCCCGCCCCCACCCAACACTTTCAGCCCAAGCATCACTAATTCTTGCAGCCGCCGAGATAAATGGCATTGTCGGCAAAATGACATCTTTCTAATCTGCTGCAAGACAGATGGGTCCCCAAGCTCACTCACTCTCTGGAGAGCCTGCCTGGGCCAGCCTTGTTGATGAGTAGGGAGAACAGGACAGATACAATAGCCAGGGCCTGGGGGGCAGGGTGGGGTGGCAGAGGGATTCCGGGCTCAGAATCAGGTATTGGGATTTTCTACACGACCTCTTTTTTAAATACTTTGTTGTTGTTGTTTTCATATTCCAAAGATATTCTCTGCTCCTTTCTGTCCAAAGTTAAATCATCAATTCAATTTTCAATTTCAATTAAAACTTGAATATTATGCAAATTCATAAGAATGAGCCATCAGACACCATTTTGGTTCTAAGTGGCCATTTCTTCTTGTCTCCCTTCATTCTTGGGGCAGTGGCTGGGGAAGGAAGTGCCGCTGCCTGAGCCATGGGGTCTCCAGGCTCTTCCAGCCCCCTCTTCTCCCCACTAAGCCCCTCTCCCTCCTTGTTTCCCTCCTCCCTCCCAGCCTCAGATCTGTCCTCAGCTGCAGCCCCCCCTTCCCCATCTCCCTCAGACAGCCAGGTCAGGGGTAGAACCCTCCCCACCTACCTGTGGCCCAGGGAGCTTGGAGAGGGGCTGGGGCCAGGGGTGGGAGGAGTCTGGTATGGATGCCAAGAGTTAAGGAAGGACAAATTCCAGCCACAGAGACCTCAGCCTCCCCAGAGACCCCCAACCCCGCCCCGCCCCAAGACCTGAAGGAAAGCAGGTGTCTCTCTGCCCAAAAGGACGGAAGCTGGAAGGGGGCTGGGCGCGGGGGGCGGGGGGCGGGGGGCGGTTGGAAGAGCTGAACTCGACAAGTGGGGCAATGCTGCCCCCTCCTGGCTAGTCTGCGGCACTGAGAGACTAAGCCACTGAGCTAGGGGACACACAAGCGACTCTCCAAAAACAGCGTGTGACACGCAGACCCCCTTCCAGAGACCAGGTCCTGCTCCAGTCCCTTCGCCTCCTCCCTAGGTTCTGCCCCTCCTGTCCAAACTTCTCTCACTGCCGCAAACACTGAAATACTAAAAACACAGGTCTTATCTAGCTCATCACCCTCAGGACAAAGCCTGAGTCCCCTCCAAGCTGCCCATGATCTGGCCCCAGCTATCCACTCAGCCTCCAGCACCCCAGGCTCCCGCCTCCTGAGCTTTCCCCAGTTCCCTGTCCCTGCACCCTGTGGCCCCACCTGTACGCCTTTGCCCCCCTGGTTACCTCCACCAGGAACGCCCTCCCATATACTCCACCTCCACTTATTCTTTGGTCCCTCCCCTAAGAGCCCCACCCCCACCCCACCCCCGGGCAGTTCCCCCGTCCCCAATCAGAATGACCCCTTCCAATTGCCCTGCTTGGACACTGACCACTGTCAGGGATCAGAGTCACACAGTTCTGGGGCCAGAGAGTAACCTCGGCATCCTCCAGGCCACCCTCCTCTATGTCCAGAGGGCCACCTGAGGCCCAGAGAGGGATGGGAGCTGCAGAAAATCACACAGCATGTTAATGACTGGGTAGGACTAGACCTCAGCTCTCCGGAGTCCCTGCCCAGGGCTCCTTGGAGGACATGTTGCTGCCTCCGCCAATGAGACCTCCCTCAGCCCAGAGACCCCTGCGACGCCTCCTGGTACCCCAACCCCTTGCCCAGGGCAAAGCCCAGAAAAAGCAGTCATGAGTATTTGAAAAATAGAAGGATCCATAAATAAAAACATTGTGGACACTCCGCAGGCTTCTGAAAGCCTTGGTGGAGTCGTTCTGCTGGAGATGGGAAAATAAGCTCTGTGGGGTGGAGCGGGGCAGGTGAGTGCACCGGGACCTCAGTCACGAATGTGGACGACCAGCGGGCACAGGTGGGGCGAGTGCTTGACGCCCATGGTGAAAGCAGGTGGGCGGGGCTTGTGCAGAGTGACTTGCTGCACGTCGTGGGAGGCGGGGCCGGGCCGGGGCATGCGGTCCACGGGGTAGGGGAAGCGCTTGGCCATGCTGTAGATGGGGCTGCGGTGCTGGTAGACGGATGGCTCAGGCCGGGCGTGCATGGCGGGTCCCGGGCCTCCCGCCACATCCTCCTTGTAGAACCAGTTCTTGTCCAGGGAGGCCAAGCTATAGCAGGGGGTGGCTCGGTTGGCGGGGGTGTTGGGCCCCAGCAGGAGTGGCAGCTGGTACTGGTTGGGGGCCGGGTTGGGATCCATCACTCTGTATGGGCACCGGTAGCCGAAAGTGTGCTGGGGAGCCCTGCGTTCCCCCGGTGGGTGGACCTTCTCAAAGCAGTAGTGGCAGGAGGCTGGGGTGGGACTCAGGCCTGGAAGGGGCAAAAGAAGGAGTCTCAGGCCAGAGGCCAGGCCACACCCCTGGTATCCATCTAATGGGTCCAGTTGTTACTGAGGTCTTGTTAGCCTAATGTGATTTCAATATAACCTCCTTGGCCTCGGGGCAGGGGCATGACTCCTGCATGAGGCTATGGGCGAGGGGAGGGGCAGCAGGGTGGTGACTTAGCTATCTTCACATCAGGACTGTGACACTGGTGTCATATATATGAACCATAAGTGTCATCATAACACCACCCTTGGGCTCCAGCATCCTGACATCATCCCTGTGACAGCACCACGAGAATACCCCGAGATCACTTCGGCCCATAAGCTCATTAGCATGACAATGTCACTGCCATGGCACGAGCCCCGTGACATTTTTATCATAACATCACCCCGTGACATACCACAACAAAAAGCCAAACCCGTTGCCATCAAGTCGATTCCGACTCTTAGCAACCCTACAGGACGGAGTAGAATAGCATTGGCTTAAAGACATGAGCACTGTAACACAGACATGGTGATGTCGGCATCGTGACATCGGTGTCCTGATGGGACATTGCAGGGAGACACCAGCATCCACAGATACACCTAGAGACAGGTCATGACCCTCTGCCCCTCCTTCAGGTCCTAAGGGTGAAGCCTAGCTCCCCCATCCCCCACCGCCCTCCCCAGCCCCAGCCCCAGCCCCAGCCCCAGCCCCATCTTACGCAGGTTGGAGATGTGCTCCCCCATGGGGACCTGCGGACAGCTGGACATTCCAAACCTGGTTATTTTGGGATCCAAGAAATGGCAAGGCCCGGGGCTGCACACATCAGCAATCTCTGCAGGGAAGCCAAGGAGAGGGCTGGTCATCCCAGAGGCCGCCCCAGGGTGAGGCTGCAATGCCTCAAGCAAAATCTGCCTCTCCCCAAGAGAGGAGCAAGGGCTCTTGAGTGTTTCCAAGACCCTTGATTTCCTCATCTGTAAAATGGGACTTTTGACACATGGCCAGCCATTTTCAAGAACTTGTTCAAACGAACAAATAAAACAACAGCTGCTTGCTCCGCTGCCCACCCGAGCAGGGATTGGTGCCAAGGGGTAATAATAGCCACTGTGGGTAATTAGGGTATTAGGAAGGGGCCTAGCCCCAGCCAGAGGGTTCCCCTACTGAGGAGGGCGTGTCTCCCCAGGGAGGGGCCTGGCTGTTGCCTAAGATCTCAGACCCCCAGCTCCACAGCTCCATGCCCCCACCCAGCCTCTCCTTCTCCTGGCCTTGGCCAGCAGCCTCTGCTTCCCACCCCACCCCAGGGTTCTAAGCCACCTGGGAACTCTGAGGGCTGGCCACTCCCTACAACCTGCAGCTCTATCTGCCCAGCCACTGGGGCAAGTGAACCCAGCAGAACACGAAGACCAGAGCTGAAGATGGTGACAGCATCCCTTCAAAGCTCCCTGGGGAGGTCTGCTGCAAGATATCCACAGAGACGCCTTCAGAGGGGCGAGTCGCTTGGGCATCTCTGCTGGTTTCCTTCTGGACCCAGGGGGCCACCTAGGTGTCCCACATGGGGCGGGCGTCTGTTCCTGGGGTCTATGACTGCAGAGAAAGTCTCCATGCCTCTCACTGGCCCCCAGCCATCCTCACAATCCCCCACCTCCAAAGGGAGGGCGCGCGGGCCACCACTCACGCTTCTCCGAGTGCCGGGTGTGCAGGGTGTAGGCCGGCTCCTGGAACATGGAGATGTCATGGTCTAAGTAGCCCGTGCAGGATGACCGGAGGTATTTAGCCGGCCCCGGACCTGGGAGGGTGGACAGGAGAGCCTTCAGCCGGGGCCTGCTGGATCAGAGGCAGGGAAGACCCAGACGCCATGCACCGTGAGAATACTGGGGAGCTTTACTCCCAAGAAGGAGCCCTGGTGGTGCAGTGGTTAAGCTCTCGGCTGCTAACCAAAAGGTCGGCGGTTTGACCGACCAGCAGCTCTGCGGGAGAAAGATGTGCCAGTCCGCTTCCATGACGATTACAGCCTTGGAAACCCTATGGGGTAATTCTACTCTTCCCTATAGGGTTGCTATGAGTTGGAATCAACTTGATGGCAACGGGTTTATTTTAGTTTATTTTTTGCTTTTTTCTCCCACGGATGTCACACTGCCACAAATCCCACCATGGAGCTGCTTCCTTTAGAGGAAGACTGTTTCCCGATAGTATGCAATTTCCTTTGGAGAGACAGTACATGATAATAAAGGTAATGTTGTTGTGAGCTGCCATCAAGTCAACCCCTGGCTCATGGAGACTCCGTGCGCAAGGGAACAAAATGCTGTCCAGTCTCGAGCCATCCCCATGATTGGGTACGGATCAGATGACTGTGATCCATAGGGTTTTCACTGGCTGTTTTACAAAAGTAGATCGCTAGGCCTTTCTTCCAGCTTAGTCTAGAAGCTCTGCTGAAATCTGTTCAGCATCATAGCAACACACAAGCCTCCACTGACAGATGGTGGCTGCGCTTGCTGTGCATTGGCTAGGAATCAGACTCAGATCTCTGGCATGGAAGGCGAGAATTTCACCATTGAACCACCACTGCCCCTCTAATAAAGGCAATTAGAACAAATTGCCGTTGATTCCGATGCATGGCAACCCCATGTGTTGCAAAGTAGAATTGTGCTCTATAGGTTTTCATTTCTATGACCTTCCAGAAGCAGATTGCCAGTTCTTTCTTTCGAGGTGCCTCTGGGTGGGCTTGAACTGCCAACCTTTCAGTTAGCAGCCGATGCTAAAGCGTTTTCGCCACCCAGAGATTCCAATAAAGGTAACAGTTACAATAAAGGTAATAGAACTTACTCTGTGCCCAGTAGGCACATTTTCTATGCATTATTTCATTGAAGTCTCCCAACAACCCTTGAAGGTAGATACTATTGTTCTTCTCATCTTACAGATAAGAAAACTGAAGCTTAGAAATATCAATTTGCCCTAAATCACACAAGCTGGTAAAGAGAAAATTCTGTGAGTCAGCAGAGCTCAAGCATCTAATCACTATACTAAGTCACCTCCCACCTAGAGAAATTAGCAGTCGTTAACAACATAGTAGGAATTAGTTTGTCCACTCTCAGTTGAGAGTCAGATTCAAGGAAATTAAGAAAGGTTAAAGCTAGGTTAAAGGCTCCACTGTAGTCTCTAGCCTTCTCCCAGAACTGGTCTCTGCCTGCCTCAAGCTCCTGCCCTCCCCCACTTCCCTGAAAACTCCCAGCAGCCTCTAGTGCCTGTGAGGTTCAGCTTGCAGACGCAGGTCTTCTGTAGGCTTTGAGGAGAGTCTGGAAGGGACTTTTCAGGAGGCAGGACTGGCAGCCCGAGACGTCCTTGGCAGCCCGGTAGAGAGGGGAGTGGGCCCAAGCTAAGGGCAGGCCCTGCTCTCACCTTTGAGCATGGCCATGATGACAGGAGTCTGCTTTACTTCCTGCCTTGAGGGCAACTGCACCTTCTTCTCGGGGTGCTGCCCATAGAACACCGAGTTCCTGGCCCCCTTGGGTAGTTTCATGGCTGGGGATGGCGGGGAGGCAATAAAAACTAAAGCAGGATTCTAGCAGCAGGCAAAGAGCTGGGACTATGTGGGGTCTGTACAGAGGCCCCCTGCCCCGGGCCCCTCAGTCTACTCTCTCTCCCCGCCCCAAGGACTGCATGGGGGCTGGGAAGGAAGCCGGTCCTCTGGCTGGAGCAGCTGAGGCTGTCTGGGGTGCAGCCAGTTGGGAGGCCCGGCAGGATGGAGCTGGGAATGACATCACACCAGAACTTGGACTGTGAAGCCCTGAGTGTTTATTTCTCCTGGTTGCCGAGGTATCTGAGCTGTGTCGTAGAAGTTCTATGCTGGGAGCTCAGTAGTGGAACCCTGAGACTCAATCCAACTGCCCCCCTCCCCCCATTTCCAGCGAGGCTAAACAGCCTGAGGGCCCCCATGACCCTGGGACAGAAAGGGAAAGGGAGAGGTGGAATGATGGAGCCAGTTCTTCACCTGCTGTGGGTGCTCTCAGGTCGGGGAAAGGTGGTTGGGTCATGGAGGAAGGGTTTCTGAAGCCTGCACAGCCCCGCTGGGGGCTCTCTAGCCCTCTGTCTCTCCCATCCATCTCCCCAGGCTCTGAACATGCCCTCTCTTCTCTCAATGTCTGTTTTTCTTTGGGAAAGGATCCAGCCAGCTATTCCTAATCGAGGTGTGACTGTCTGATAGCACCTTCCCAGGCTCAGATCCATGTCTAGCTCAAGGAACACTGTGCTTGCTGGTGGCATTTCAGGCAGGGAATGGAAGGCAAGTAAAGGAAAGATGGAGGGGTGGCACCAAGGCCACAAGAGGCCACTGCCTATGCCTATGGCCAAGAGCGCCCTCTAGGGGAGGGGGCGGGGGAGTATTGGAGGGCATAGTGAGGAATAAGGAAGATGCCCAGCCCTTGACTGATAAATGAACCCCAAGGCTGAGGAAATGGAGACCCCTTCATCCATTCACCAGGGGGCTTTGGGGTGTTGGAACCTGCAGAAACTCCCACACAACCCCCACCCCACCTCCCCAGTTCATAACTCAGACGGAGGATTTAATCTCAACCAGATAAGAGAGTTTTCCTTCTTAGGAAGCAAATGACTTCTGGCTTTCGAGAGGGAAACTGAGGCCCAGAAAGGAGCAAGGACTTGCCCTGCGTCTCCCATTACCTCCGTAGCAGAGATGGAACCAGGACACAAACGCCTGCTTCAGTACAGGGCTGCCTCCACAGCCTTGATCTAATGAAAACCTAACCGTGCTCTGGACTCATTCCAACCAGCAGGCGCCATGAGGACGGAGCAGCAGAGCAGCAGAGCAGCCAGCGGGGGGGCTCTCACCAGAGGCCCTTTTGGGGACTAAATGGCTCAGAACAGAGGGCAGCCCCCACCCCAGAGGTGGCAGACCCTCCCCGCATTCCTCACACTCCCACGGGGCAGACAAGTCTCTGGTTCTGAGGAGGCCACAGAAGTGTTGGGCCTCCTGACCTCAGCCCTGAAGGTCCCCCAGGGCTGATCGCAGCCAGATCTGGAGCAAGGAGCCCCACGTTCCTGGTCTGTGAGGTCTCCAGTTGTTCATTCCAGGGAGCTCCCTGGCCCCCTCACTGCACTGTCCTTGTGCACAGCTCTCATGGGGATACTGAGACACCCCCACACCTCAGCAAGTCCCAAGCCTCGCCACCTACACTCCAGACACTCCGTTCCCTCCAGCTTTAAACGGGGACCCGGATCACCTCTGAGGACGGCCCTCAGCCCTTTTCCAAGCTGGCTGTCACTCCCACCCCCTCATAATTCAGAGTACAAGGTAGAGTGGGTCACAGGTCCCCTTGGTACCTAGACAGTGCCCCCTCCCCATCAAGAACACCACTTCTCTGAGAACTCCACCATGCAGGCATGCCCTTCTTCATCTCCTCAAGGGCTACCACCTGCCCCTCACCTGAAACCCTGGGGCCCTGGCTCATGGTCTTCTACCCCACTTATCCTGGTGACTTAGCCTCTCCAGGGACCACCCACTGATCCCCTGGCCTCCCAGTCCCCAGACTTCCTCCAGATACCTCCCTTCAGCGGTGGTTCAGCGGTAAAATCCTGGCCTTCCATGCAGAGACCCCACATCAATTCCCAGCCAATGTACTGCACGTGCAGCCCCACCTGTAAATGGAGGCTTGCGTGTTGCTATGATGCTGAACGGGTTTCAGCGGAGCTTCCAGAATAAGACAAAATAGGAAGAAAGATTACTAGGCTATCTACTTCCGAAAATCGCCTATGATTTTGGGTCATAACAGTC
>NW_004443966.1:20974881-20976581 GCF_000243295.1 Trichechus manatus latirostris | reverse complement strand
TTTTGCGTGCCTCCTGATAGGACGCACTGAGGAGGGTGCAGCATCACTCCTGGGCTGTTTCTGCCAAAGATGCATTAGATAACCTGAATCTAATCACAAGGAAACGTGAGACGAACCCAAATCAAGGTTCATTCTCCAAAATAACTGACCTGTACTTACCCAAAATGGCAACATCGCGAATGACAAAGAAACAAGGAAGAACTGTTCTAGATGAAAAGAAACTGAAGCGGTTTGACAACTTAGTGTAACATGAGAGCCGAGACTTTCTTTTGCTATAGGGGAGATAATTGGGAAAATTGGCAAAACTTGAAAAAGGTCCGTGGCTCAGTGAAAAGTATTGACCGATGTGAATTTCCTGGTGGGTTAATAACTGCACTGTGATTATGAAAGACAAGGGCCTTGTTCTCAGGAAATAGACATTTAGGAACTACCTGTTGAAGTATTTAGGGAGAAAGGAGAATACGTCTGCAACTTACTCTCAAATGGTTCAGAAATCAAAAATATAGGCAGACCTCTTTTCATTGCGCTTTGCTTTATTGCGCGTCTCAGATACTGCATTTTTCACGAATTGAAGGTTTGTGGCAACCCTGTGCTGAGTGAGTCTATCGGCATCATTTTTCCAACAGCACGTGCTTACTTCATGTCTCTGTGTCACATTTTGGTAATTCTCACCATATTTCATACTTTTTCATAATTATTGTATCTATTTTGGTGATCTGTGATCAGTGATCTTTGATGTTACTATTGTAATTGTTTTGGAGCACAGCAAACCGTGCCCATATAAGAGGTCGAATTTAATGGATACATGTTATATGTGTTCTGACTGCTCCAGCAGCTGGCCATTCCCTCATCTTCCTCCCTCTCCTCAGGCCTCCCTATTCCCTGAAACAAGACAATAATGAAATTAGGCCAATTAGGCCTACAAAGGCCTCTAATTATTCAAGTGAAAGGAAGGGTTGCACATCTCTCACTTTAAATCAAAAGGTAGAAATAATTAAGCTTAGTGAAGAAGGCAAGTCGAAAGCCAAGACAGGCTGAAAGCTAGGCCTCTTGTGCCAAACTGTTAGCCAAGTTGTGAACGCAAAGGAAAAGTTCTTGAAGGAAATTTAAAGTGCTACTCCATGAATACACGAATGACAAGAAAGCGAAACAGCCGTATCGCTGACATAGAGAAAATTTCAGTGGTCCGGATAGATCAAACCAGCTACAACATTCCCTTAAACCAAAACCTAACCCAGAGCAACGGCCTAAGTCTCTTCAATTCTATAAAGACTGAGAGAGGTGAGGAAGCTGCAGAAGAAAATCCTGAAGCTAGCAGAGGTTGGTTCATGAGATTTAAGGAAAGATGCTGTCTCCATTACATAAAAGTGCCAGGTGAAGTAGCAAGTGCTGATGTTGAAGCTGCAGCAAGTTATCCAGAAGATAACCGATAATTAAGATAACTGCTACTTAAGGAAGGTGGCTACGCTAAACAGATTTTTAATGTAGACCAAACAGGCTTATATTGGAAGAAGAAACCACCTAGGACTTTCATAGCTAGAGAGAAGTCAATGCCTGGCTTTAAAGCTTCAAAGGATAAGCTGACTCTCTTGTTAGGAGCTAATGCAGCTGGCCACTTTTAAGTTGAAGCCAGTGCTCATTTATCATTCTGAAAACCCTAGGGCTCTTAAGAATTATGCTAAATCTACTCTGTCTGTGCT
>NW_004443966.1:20972610-20973492 GCF_000243295.1 Trichechus manatus latirostris | reverse complement strand
ACTGACTCAAAATACAACCTAATCTTGTAGATTGAGTCCTGCGTCATTAACATAACTGCCTCTAATCCTGCCTCATTAACATGATAAAGGTAGGCTTTACAACACATAGGAAAGTCACATCAGATGACAAAATGGTGAACAATCACACAATACTGGGAATCATGGCCTACCCAAGTTGACACACATTTTGGGGGGACACAATTCAATCCGTAACATACTCCAGCCTTCAGCAACCACCACCCTGATCAGTCAGCAGCCATCAACATTGAGGAAAGACCTTCCGCCAGCAAAAAGATCACTAGTCGCTGAAGGCTCAGATGATGGTTAGCATTTTTTACCAATAAAGTATTTTTTAATTAAGGTGTGTACATTGTTGTTTTATACATAATGCTATTGCACACTTAGTAGACTACAGTATAGTGTAAACATAGCTTTTATATGCATTGGGAAACCAAAAAGTTCGTGTGACTTGCTTTATTGCCATATTCATTTTATTGCAGAGGTCTAGAACTGAACTCACAATATTCTGAGGTATGCCTATATGTATACCTATATACATGGAAAGAAAGAATTAAGAAGTGTGGTAAAATATTAACATTTGGGGAATCTGGATATAGAGGTTATAGGAATTACTCACAATAGTCTTGCCACTTTTCTGCAAGTCTGAAATTACGTCAAAATAAAAGGTTAAAAGAAAAATATGTTAGTGTCTTCAGGCTCATTCCTGGGCCTTCCTCTCATCTCACATCACCTTCCTCTCTTCTGGGCAGTCTCATCTCCCCGTCTTGTTTCAATTCCATTACCTACACCCTGACCATTTCCAAGTATATACTCCTCTGGCCCAGGCCTTCTTAGGAGCTTTAGATCCGTGTAGCCAACAGC
>NW_004443966.1:20961156-20971731 GCF_000243295.1 Trichechus manatus latirostris | reverse complement strand
TCATCCAAACATTATGGATTTGAATGGATTATCCAAGACATCTACCCAACAAAAGAAACAATGCAAACTCTTGTACATAAAATAATCTTCAGTTATGACTGTTTTACTGTGACTGGAATAATTAAAGAAAAAGTGATTGGCTTAAGACACACCCTACACGGATATGGCCTCATTAACAAAACAAAGTAGCCCCTATTCCCAAATGGAATTATACCCACAGGTATATGGGTTAGGATTTACAACACATATTTTGGGCGGAGCGGGGGGACACAATTTAGTCCATAACGGTGCTTAAGAAATATTTGTTGAATGAATGGATTAGTTGATCCATTGATTGATCAAGAAAACCCCACTCCTCCCCATGAGAGCACAGTGCCACTTGCTGAGTCCCAGACACACGCCTGGTCTGGCTCACTGGACGGCCATTTACAGTTGTGCAGGTTTGTACCAGTTGTGTATTGCTGCATAACAAATTACTCTCAAAACTTAACAGCTTAAAAAAACAGTAAACATTTATTATCTCACATAGTTTCTGTGGGTCAGGAGTTTAGAAGTGGATGTCAGTACTGACTACAAGTATCTGAAGGCTTGACTGAGTTTGGCAGACCTGCTTCCAAGGTGCCTCATTCACATGGATGGTGAGTTGGTGCTGGCTGTTGGCGGGAGGCCTCAGTTTCTCTCCACAACTGCTTCACTGTTCTCATGTCACGGTGGCTGGTTTCTCCCAAAGCAAGCAATTGGAAGAAAACAACATAGAAGCCATAATGTCCTTTATGACTTCACCTCAGAAGTCACACTCCATCATTTCTGCAATACCCTATTGTCCCTACACAGGTCAGCCCTATTCAATGTGGGAGGTTACAACAACAGGGCATGAATGCCAAAAGGTGAAGATCATTGAAGGTCATTTGGAGCCTGGCTACCACAGAGTTTTTCACTGTACAAGGGCATCTAGAGGCTGAAATTCAATCTGTGTATTCTGATGTAGAGTACCATACTCAATAAGACGCCATATAGGCTAATGGTGGCTCTCCCATCTTGCTCTTCAGCTGTCTCTCCGTTGCCAGTCTTGCCTCTCCCCCAAGGGACTCCTGGGAGTCTTTTACAGAGCAGGACCCTGGCATAAACAAGTGCCACCATCATAAGCATCAAGCACTGTCCTTTACAGTTTATAAAGTCCCAGCACCTCTCCTGGAGGCCATCATCAAACATCATAATAGTTCTACAATTTAAAGATGATGGAAAAGGTGCAGAGGGGTGTAGTGACTTGCCTGAGGCAAATAAATCAATGAAACAGAATAGAGAGCCCAGAATACACCCATACAAATACAGCTAACTGATCTTTGACAAAGGAGCACAGGCAATTCAATGGAAAAAGGATAGTCTTTTCCATAAATACTGCTGGAACAACTGAACATTCACATGTAAAAAAACTAATCTAGACACTGACTTTACACCTTTCACAAAAGTAATCTCAAAGTGTATCATACACCTAAATGTAAATCACAAAACTATGAAAATTCTAAAAGACAACATAGGAAAAAATCTAGGTGACCCTGGGTTTGGCAATGAGTTTTTAGATACAACTCCAAAAGCATAATCCATGAAAGAACAAATTGATAAGTTGGACTTCATTAAAATTTAAAACTTCTGCTCTGTGAAAGACACTGTTAAGAGAATAAAAGGCAAGACACAAACTGGGAGAAAATATTTACAAAACATATATCTGACAAAGGCTGTTTCCAAAATATACAAAGAACTCTTAAAACTCAACAATAAGAAAACAAACAACCCAATTAAAAATGGGCAAAAGATTGGAACAGACACCTCACCAAAGATGATAGACAGATTATAAATAAGCATACGAAAAAAAGCTCAATAACATATCTTATTAGAGAATTGCAAATTAAAACAACAATGAGATGCCACTACACACCTATTGTTGTTGGGTGCAGTTAAGCAACCCTATAGGAAAGAGTAGAACTGCCTCATAGGGTTCCCTAGACTGTAATCTTCACAGAAGCAGATCACCAGATCTTTTCTCCTGCACAGCTGCTGGTGGTTTCAAACCACTGAACTCTCATTTAGCAGTCAAGTGCTCAACCATTGTGCAACCAGGGCTCCTTACACGCACCTATTAGAACAGCTAAAATCTAAAACACCGACAACATCAAATGCTGGTGAGGATGTGGAGCAACAGGAACTCTCATTCATTGCTGGTGGGAATTCAAAATGGTACAGCCACTTTGAAAGACAGTTTAGCAGTTTCTTACAAAGTTAAACATATTGTTACCATACAATCCAGCAGTTATGCTCCCAGGCATTTACCCAAATGAGTTGAAAACTTACATCCACACAAAAACCAGCACATGAATGTTTATAGCAACTTTATTCATAATTGCCAAAAATCGGAAGCAATCAAGATGTCCTTCAATAGGTGAATGGATAAACAAACTGTGGCACAGCTATGCAATTGAATGTAATTCAGTGGTAAAAAGAAATGAGAAGGAGTGACGTCATCAAAATTGTGGCATAGGAAGATCCAAGCCCCCATACCTCCAGAGAAACACCAAAAAAATAGCAGAAACCATCAGAACCAACTTTGTAAGAACTCTGGAAAGTAGTCAAAAGTTTAGAGCAATTAAGTGAACACTGAATCAAGAAAAAAGCAACCTTAAAATGGTAGGAAAGCTTTACAGTATTTTTGCTCGCCCTTTCCCCACTTCCTCCTTGGCTCAGCAGTAGTCTTGAAAATGGCAGCCCGTGTTTCCAGCATGAGATTAGTCCCTGGGTCTGGAGGGAACAAGGGTGGTTCATCATAAGAAAATCAATCAGTTTAATACACCACATTAATACAATGAACAAAAATCGACATGATCATCTCAAACAATGCAGAAAAGTCATCCAATACCCTTCATGATAAAAACACTCAGAAAACTAGGAATAGAAGGAAACTTCCTCAATATAATAAAGAGTACTAATGGAAAACCTATAGCTAACATCATAATCAAGGGTGAAAGACTGAAAATATTCCCTTCTAAGATCAGGAATAAGACAAGGATGCCTATTTTCACCACTGCTATTCAACATTATAGTGGAAGTTCTCACCAGAGCAATTAGGCAATAAATAAATAAAAGGTATCCAAACCAGAAAGGAAAAAGTAAAACCATCTCTAAGATGGCATGATCCTATACATAGAAAATCCCAAAGAATCCACAAGAAAGTTGCTAGAACTCATAAATTCAGCAAAGTTGCAGGGTACAAGATCATCACAGAAATCAGCTGTGCTTCTACACACTAGAAACCAACATGAAAAGGAAATTCCTTTCACTTACAATAGCATCAAAAAGAATAAAATACCTAGAAACAAATTAAACCAAAGCAAAAGACTTAGGAATAAATTTAACCAAAGCAAAAGACTTGTGCACTGAAAATTATAAAACATTGCTGAAAGAAATTAAAAAGATTTACATAAATGGAAAGACATCCAATTTTCATGGATTGGAAGATTTAATATTTTACCATGTCAATACTACACAATGTGATCTACAGATTCAACTCAGTACCTCCCAAAATTCTAACAGCCTTTTTTGCAAAAATGGAAAAGCCAATCCTCAGATTCATATAGAATTGTGAGCAGCCCTAACAGCCAAAACAATCTTGAAAAAGAACAATTGGAGAAATCACATTTCCCAATTTCAAAATTCGTGATAAAGTTACAATGATCAAAACAGTGTGGTACTGGCAAAAGGACAGACATACAGACCAACAGAATAGAATTCAGAGTCCAGAAATAAACCCATACATGTATGGCCAATTGATTTTCAGCAAGGATGCCAAGACCATTCAATGGGGAAAGAATAATCTCTAATAAATGGTACTGAGACCTGGATTTACAAATGCAAAAGAATAAAGTTGGACCTCTACCTCACACCATATACAAAAATTAACTCAAAATGGATCAGCAACCTAAATATAAGAGCTAAAACCATAAAACTCTTAGAACAACACATAGGAATAAATCTTCATGATCTTGGATTTGGCAATGGATTGTTAGATATGACACCAAAAGCACAAGCAACAACACGCAAACACAAAAAAATAGATAAATTGGACTTCATCAAAATTAAAAACTTTTGTGCATCAGAGGACATTATCAAAACAGTGACAGACAACCAACAGAATCAGAGAAAATATTTGCAAATCATATATCTGATAAGGGTTTAATATCAAGAATATATAAAGAATTCCCATAACTCAACAGCAAAAAGACAACTCAATTTAAAAATGGGCAAAGGACTTGAATAAACATTTCTCCAAAGAAGATACAGAAATGGTCAATAAGCACTTGAAAAGATGCTCAATACAATTAGTCATTAGGAAAATACAAGTCAAAACTACAATAAGATTCTACTTCACACCTACTAGGATAGTTATATTTTTAAAAAAGCAAATGTCAACAGATATTGATGAGGATGTAGAGAAATTGGAATTCTTGTACACTGCTGGTGGAAATGTAAAATGGTGCAACCACTCTGGAGAACAGTTTGGCAGTTCCTAAAAAAGTTAAACATAGAGTTACCGTATGATCCAGCAATTCTACTCCTACATACATAGCCAAAAGAACTGAAAACAGGAACTCAAACTGATACTCATATACCAATGTTCATTGCAGCATTTTTCACAATAGTCAAAAGAACTGAGATGTCCATCAACAGATGAACAGATAAACAAAATGTGTTATACACATACAATGGAATATTATTCAGCCATAAAAAAGAATGAAGTTCTGAAACACGCTACAACCTGGATGAACCTTGAAAATATTATGCCAGGTGAAATAAGCCAGAACAAAAGGAGAAATGTTGTATGATCGCACTAATATGCAATATCTAGACTAAGCAAATTCATAGAGACAAAGTAGATTAGAGGTTGCAAGAGACTGGGGGAGGGAGGAACAGAGACTTCTTGCTCAATGAGTACAGAGTTTCTGTTTGGGGTGATGAAAACGTTTTGAAAATAGATAGTGGTAATGGCTGTACAACACCATGAATGTAATTAATGCCACTGAACTGTACGTGTAAAAATGGTTAAAATGACAAATTGTATGCTATATATATTTTACCACAATTAAAAAAAAGAAATGAGCTATGCTCCAGGGTAAGACATGGAAGAACCTTAAATACGTATCGCTAAGCGAAAGAAGCCAGTCTGAAGACTACATACCATATGATTCCAACTATATGACCTTTCTGGAAAAGGCAAAACTATAGAGACAGTAAAAAGATCAGTGGTTGCCAGAGGTTCAGGGGAGGAGGGAGGGAAAAACAGATGGAGCACAGGGCATTTTTAGGGCAGTGAAACTATTCTGTATGTTACTGTAATGGCGGACACTGACTTTACGCATTTGTCCAAATCCATAGGTCTATACAACACAAAGTGTGAGCCCTAATGTAAACTAGAAAAGCCAAAATCAAACTAGTTGCTGTTGAGTCAATTCCGACTCACAGCGACCCTATATGACAGAGTAGAACTGCCCCATAGGATTTCCAAGGAGCAGCTGGTGGATTCAAGCTGCCAACTTTTTGGTTAGCAGCCGTAGCATTTAACCACTGTGCCACCAGGGCTCCAATGTAAGCTATAGACTTCAGTTAATAATAATGTGTCAATATTGGTTCATAAATTGCAACAAATATACCACAGGAATGCAAGATATTAAAAACTGGGGAAATTGTGTGGAGGGGGAGGGGGTACATGGGAACTCTCTATACTTTCTGCTCGATTTTTCTGTAAACCTAAAACTGCTCTAAAAAATAAATTCTTTAATTAAAAAAAAAAAAGTGTGGAGAGGTGAAGTGACTTTGCTGAGGCCACCCAGAAAAGGCTCGGCAGGACGGGACTTCTGGCTCCCAACCCCACATTCTTTCCACTGCTCTGCCTTGCCGCCAGCTCAGAAACACATCTCCAGACCCCCACTGCAAGCCTCATTCCTGGTCCTGAGCAGGTGTTTCTAGTCCCCAAAGATGCCTGCCCCATGCTAGACACTGAGCAGTTTCGCTCACCAACTTTCCACCGTGACTGGGATGCTGCATTCCTCCTCCCAGAGGCTCTCTCTGGGCCAGCTTGATGTTCATTAGTGGGGCAAAGCAGGGGTTAATAGCATGAACTAATATTTAGAAATAGCACAAACACAGGGGAATCAGCTGTGGCCAGCTGGTCACAGCACTGAAGCTATGAACCTTTGTGGACATGGTGCCTAAGACCAGTGTCTGATCTATGGGGAGAGAGGCTCCAAGGGTGTCCTCCATCACCACCAGCCCCCATCTCCCCAGCCCAGCTTGAGCAAAGCCCTGCCACTGGCGTCCCATCCACAACTGACTCCCAGGGGCAGCAAACATAACTTTTTTGCACCTGAATTGTGTAATTGTTGGGAGTAACCTGCTCCGGTCCCTCCTGAGCCTGGCTGCCTGCACTTGGAGGAGCCCCACAAATGTCTCCAGCCAAAAGCAGGAGCAAGACTACTCCTAGCAGAGGTCTCTGGCCAGAGGTCCAAGCCTGGGGCCTGGGCCTTGGAGCTCCTGGCCGTGAGACTGCAGGGCCATAGAGCTGGGGTCCAAATGCCATGTCCTTTGCACAGTTGTGGCCTGGGCTTAGTGTCCTTCATGGCAGAGGGCCAACTCTCTAAGGGCAGAGCCTGGGCAGCTGGAATGCACCCCTGCTCAGGCACTCCTCATCTCAGGCACAACACACACCATTTACTGGCAAGCTGGCTTTGGCCACAGGCTCCTCGGGTGGAGCCCAGTGGTCAGGGTGCAAAACACAGAGGTACTCAGAGTGCCGGGCCCTGGCCAAGGGCAAGGCCAAGTCACGCCTCTGCCAGAGCAGGCACTCCTAGTCTAAGAAGCACTAGGGGTGAGAGTGATGAGGAGCGCACTGTCGGCATGCTTGGCTGAACGCTGCTGACAGGGAAGTGTTACTGGGCTCACTGTCGTCTTTTTCTCCCAGAGGCAATAACTTGGAGAAACTGAGGCAGCACACACCACAGGTCATTGTAGTTTCAGAGACTTTTGAGCCCTCTTTTCATCCCCCTGAGGGGGTGGGGAGAAGGCTGCATCCTTCTTTCTTTAGATGTTTTCTGAGTCTCCCTCCTCCTCCATGCCTGTGTGCCCCATCCTGTGCTTTGCTGGGGAGGGCTCAGAGGAGTAGGCCCTCCCAGTCTGGGGGCCAGGGGAGATGTTGACGCCATACCTCCAGACCCAGTTAGAGTGCCCAGGGGACGCTAGGAGTACTACAAAGGTCAATCCTTCCAGAAGTCCATTGAAGGAGAGGTCAGTGTGTGGGAGGGAGGCCAGGAGGGCTTCCTGGAGGAAAGTGAGATGTGGTCTGCGAGGCAGGGGCAGTCAGGGATGGTCACCAAGGACACCCAGCCAACTCAAACCAAGGAAAGTCATGGCAAAGGTCAGAAGGCAGAAAGGAGAAAGCCTGAGCTAGCCTGAGGATGCCAGCTCTGCTCAGGACTTGGGGGCTCGGAGGCCTCAGGGGCGCATGCTGAGGAGACTGGGAGGAGACAACTGAGGAGCAGGCGCTTCCCCATCCAACGTCCTTTCTCTGAGACAGTGGGAGGCAGTCAGGGATGAGTTCCAAAACAACACCAGACATCAACAACTGCCAGTAGGCCTGGCATGGTGCCACTCAGCATCAGCTCGGGGTTCAAGTCCTGGGCTGCCAGCTGAGCAAGGGCCAGGCCTATGTGCACCAGGGCCCCAGCACCCCTTTTTCACTATCTGCTTTTCATTCAGAGCCTCAACTTCCTTATCTGTGAAAAAGGAACACCGTCCCCAACACACACACTTCACAAGGTTGTCAAGAGACCAGGTGAATGTTTTGTAAACTGGGAAGGCCCAGCAGAGAAGCACGTGCCCAGTTAGGACCGCTGAGTTTGTTGCCATGATTTTTCTGGGCCTGTGTTTCTCTCCCCTGCTAGCAACAAGGCAGGGGGAGGTTTCCAGCTAATCCTGACTTGAATCTCAGTTGTGGGCGGGAACTCCCTGTCTGGAGGCTCTACAGACAAAGGACTCCTGGAGGTGGTAGGTAGATTTGTGTAGGTGGGGATCAGGAAAGATGGGTGAAGACAGTGCCGGGAGGATCTTTACTCAAGTTTCTGATTCATAATGAAGCAAAAGTCTGCCCCTCCTTTCTACATTCCTAAAAAGAGAGCTCTTTTTCTCCAGATACAGTCTTCCAAACAGTGGTGCCCACCCAACACCAGCCCATGGCCCTGTGACCCTAATACTCCCCGGCATGTTTTCTCCTTTTCAGAATGGGCAACTGAGGGCTTGACGTAACTAACTCCGTAATGAACCTATAAGTTTTTTTTCTTTTTTCTTTGCCTTCTCCCTCTTGGCATACCTTTGTTAATGACTCTGTTTTATGACTTAGGATCCCCCATAGGAAGATTACAGCCCAGATGTCAGAGACATATGTCTTTAGCCCGATAAGGAAATGTCCGGTTCCCTGTCTCTTTAATATGATAGAGTCTCTTGTAATTATCTTGGATGAATAGCAATGCTTCTAATCTTTGTGAAAATCATATATAAGCTCTAATGTAAAAATGCCTTTTGAGACTCCCTAAGGACAGCCTGAGTTGCTGCTGGGTCCCTGGTGGTATACATTTCCTAAACTAAAACTTTCTCACTCTTTCTGACTTGGAGTGTGTTTCATTGGCTCAATTGCTCCAGGGCACGGACCCTATTCGGGTAACAGCCCACGCTTGGCCAGTAATTAGCCCCTAACTAGGACCAGGTGCCTTGTTGACTAGAAAGAAGGAAAAACAAGGGACAAATGTGGAATCAACGGCTGTACTGTCACTGAGGCCAGCTAGTCAAAGCCCCAGCCCCAAGCCTCCTGGGGTGTCCAGATGGGAGTTCCTCGGTCTGCCAAAATCCCCTCAGAACAGCAGCAACTGGCTTCTAATTGAGCAGGCATTTACCGAGCACCCACTATATGCAGCTGCCTCTGGAGGGGAAAGTTCAAGTTTTGGCCCTCAAAGGACTGACTTTCCATCAAAGGAGGTGATGGGTATGAAGGTGTGTGCGAACTGTGAAGCACTTTGAGGATGTTGGCAGAGTTGACAGAGAGGAAGGAAAAGTAACAAGTACTTGTTGAGTGCCTGCTGTATGCCAGGCCCTGGACTTGGCACTTGAGGTACATTAAAACATTTAATCTTTGCAAACCCAATTTTACAAATGAAAAAACTGAGTCACAGAGAGATGAAGCAACTTGCTCAAGGTTGAACAGCTAAGTAGGAGATCTGGGATTTGAACCCAGGTCTGTCTGGTTTCAAGACCAGTCCTCAAAACCACCACACAGACCCTGCACCATCACATTGTGCTATGGTAGTAAACAGCACTGGACTTGGGATCAAAGATCTGGCTCTGCTCCTTAGCAGTCGTGTAGACTTGATTAAATCCCTTAACTTCTCTCAGCCTCAGTTTCTTCATCTGCAAAATGGGGCTCAGTTTCATTGCAAACTATAAAGTGCTGTACACACTGTGGACCCATCATCAGTGAAGGGGAGAGGCTGGAGGGAGGATGTGGGGCGGGGGATGGCCTGGAGCAGGCAGGTGTCAACAGAAGGATTTGGATGGAGGAGGAGAGGGCAAGAGCACTCCAGGGGTGTTCTTCCACCCATTCGCTGGATAGAGAAACCAAGGCCAAGCAACACTGATGCTGGGGCTAGGCAGCCTCTGGGTGCTGGAAGCTCTGCAAAAACGTTGCCCTTTCTCCCTCTGTTCAGGACAAGGCTGATGTTGTTGCCTGGGAGGGAGCCAGAAGAAAAACGGCCCTAGTCTGAGAGCTGTTCGGTAGGAGCTAAATCCAGGGCCAGATTTCCACAAGGCAGCCCCGGTAGTTAAAACTCTCGAATTTGGGGGCAGAAGGCCCGAGACTCCTGGCCCCAAGTGGCCAGAGACCTACTCTGGACCTGGGGCCTTGCAAGAGCCACTGCCAGCTCTGAGCCTCAGTTTCCTCCTCCATAAAAAGGGAGGTCCTCCACCACCTTCCAGGGATATTTTGAGACAAATGACACCATGGAGTTAAGAATCCCTCTTGCCTTGTGGAGGAGTCCAGAATACCTCTCCTTGACAGAAAGGGAGACTGAGGCCCTGTGAGGCAGCACAGGTCAAGATCGCAAAGCCCCTGGGCACAGAGCTATCCTCCCCACTGGTGCCTCTTTGCCTGAATGGAGTCCCGATGAAGTCTCAGAAGCAAAGCAGCCTACAAGCAGCCTGGTGGGGTGGGAGGGCATCTGTCCTTCCTTCTGGACCTGTAGTGTCTCCTCACCCAGCAGAAAGGAGAGAAGGGAGAAAGCCGGCCCATCTCAGGCCTCCTCCCAGTGGGGTCTCCAGGAGTCCCCAGGTCAGAGCTCAGGGGATCTGGGCCTATGGCTTTCTCGCTCAGTTCCCTCTGGGATTTCTGCCCCAAATCTCCAGAGTGGGGCCTAGGTCTGATCAAGACATAAGGGTCCTTTCCCCCACTGCCCCGGGAGGAGCAGCCCAGAACGGGCCCTTTAAGAA
>NW_004443966.1:20958336-20960389 GCF_000243295.1 Trichechus manatus latirostris | reverse complement strand
GGGAAATTGGGAGGGGTTCGCCCTGCCCCTCCTGTGTCGGGCCCCATGCTCATACCTCAGCCTCAACCTCTTCCAGCCTTTCCCCCACCCTGCTCCCTCTTTCCTTGGTCCCAGGTGCATGATGTGTGGCTGGCTGACCTCTGCTGCTACCTTTCTCCTGCCCTCTCACCCCTCCTGTCTTCCTCTCCTTCTCTATCCTTCCTGATTGGTGACAGACACGACCACCCTACCTTTAGCATGTGGAGGCAGGGCTAGTGCGCAGCAGGGGCTTGTCCCTCAGACAGTTCTGGGCAACCCCCTGCCTCCCCTCCCTGCCCCCCCCCCCTGGCATTGACGCCTGACCCCAGCAGAGACTGAATGAAAGCTTGCCTTCTGAGGGGCACTAGGATGTGTCCCCTCTGTGTCACAACGCCAGAAAGCAGTCTTCCTTTAGTCAAGGCATGGTCTAGTTGCCATAAGAACCTTGGCCTCCGGGCCCATCAGTCATCACTACCCATGTATGAATCAGTGCTTCAGCCTACATCTTTTGGGAACATTCCCAAGAGCAACTTTCATCAGAGGAAGGGCCTGAGTCTCCCTTCCAGGGGCCCGGGCCACACCCTTCTCCCCATCATATGGGGAAGCCAGTTCTAATGGAGGGCATCGCGAGGTACCCAGAAGGGAAATGAGTCAGGGGAGGACCCTCTCCGACACACCAGGGTGAGTTAGGGCTGGATCCCCAGGCTCCCAACTTCTGTCCCCAGGGACCCCACCCCCAGTAGCTCAAGGGCTAAGTGACCAGCTGGGCTCTAGAGAAGTGGGGAGGGTGCCTCCAGGGTGACTGGGGAGGTCAGTTCATCCAGCGCACAGCCGCAGGAGATTCCAGCACCTCCACCTCCCTGGGCTTCTACTGAGAGCTACATTCAGATACCTACCAGCACCGACAACATGCAGGCATTGCGCCAGGCAATGAAGGGTGCACGGGAATGGACAGGCTGAATGTGGACTCATTTAGGAGGCAGAAAAGCAAATTAAAACTCAAAAGCAATTCCTGGTCGGGTCCGCAAAGATCCGGATGAAGTACAGAGGAGAGAAATTCAGGGATAAGCTAGGGCGGGGTGGGGCACAGACAGGGGTCCTTGAACCAATCTGTGGAGGGTACAGGGGTCCTTGAACCAATCTGTGGAGGGTGTGCGGAAGGGGGTCAACACTCCAGGTAGGTGCAGGGCCAGATTAACCAGTAAACACGGTGCGCACCAGTTTATAGTAAGAAGATACGCATGGGCTTAATTGTGTTTACTTACCAATCTGTAGTGCACAATTTCACATGAGTTTCACCGCATTCAAAAAACAAAACAAGCAAAAAAAACAGTGAAAGTGTGCACTACAGCTTAGTAAGTAAGCACAGTTAAGCCCGTGTGTACCTTGCTTATTGGGTGATCTATCCCTGGGTGCCACACCCTGAACAAAGCAAGGAGGTGAGTGTGAGCAGAGGGATGTTGAAATAGGAAGGCCAACAGCCTGGCTGGATGGAGGATTTTGGCCCCTAGGCCGGGAGAGCCATTAGGCTGGAGCACAAGAACCTTAAATGGCAGAATGAAGCCCACAGCCTATGCCCTGTTGGCAGTGAGGGGCCAACAAAGGTTTTAGGGCAGGGAAGTGGTATGGTGCCAATGGAGTCTTAGAGCATTAAGCTGATCCCTGCCTTTAGGAGGGATTTGGAAATGGAGAAGTGGGAGGGACAGCTAGTATCCTCATCCCCTCCCAGGCGGAGCTCCCCTCCAACAATCCATCTCCATCCCCACACCTAACCCAGCTCCCTGCCCTGGTCTCTGCAATAGGGGCAGCCCCCACCTGAGAAAGACATCACCCCCACCCCTCCTAGATGCCCTCGGGGTCTCTGCCCCAGAGTGGAATGATTTCCTGCACTCATTAACATTCCAGAGCATCCAGGTCAAGGTACCTGGGAGTCCAGCGCCTTTGTGGCCATCTGGGCCAACCTTCCTGTTGTACAGACAGGGAAAGGGAGGTCCCAGCAAAGAAGCAAAGTGCTCTAACTCCCACAGAGAATCCC
>NW_004443966.1:20953373-20956970 GCF_000243295.1 Trichechus manatus latirostris | reverse complement strand
CATTCAATGCCTGGAGCAAGTGGGGGTGGGAGGCTGGGTCTGGTGGGACTTGTATCTGCTCCCTCCCTGGTCCTTCTGCCCCTTCACCACCCCTCCCCCAATTCCTGGCCCCATCCAGCTCTCCTCTTGCCTCCAGCATGGTCCCTGCCCCAGCACGTGCCCAGTTCTGTAGAGCCTTCTAGAGTCAGGGCTTTTCCTCCTGGCACAGGTTTAGGGTGGGTTGCAAAATTACTGTTATTAGCAGCCGTCTAAATCAGTTCCGACTCATGGAGATCCCATGTGTGCAGATTAGAACTGCTCTATAGGGTTTTCAAGGCTTTGATCTTTCAGAAGCAGATTGCCAGGCCTGTCTTTCTAGGCGCCTCTGGGTGGGTTTGAACCACCAACCTTTTGGCTGGTAGTCAAGCGCTTAACCATTTGAACGACCCAGGGACCCCTTAAATTACCGTTAAACCCTTGAAATTGTATGAGCAGTTTTGTACGCGGTCCTCTCTAGGGAGGGGTTCCTGGCTCTCTCAGCTTCTCTCAGACGGGACAGATGGAGCTGTAGTATAACCGAACTCCTGCTTCCCGCAAGAGGCACCCCAGGGTGGGCACTACCCAGGTTGTACTGCAGCCTCACAGCATCCCTGCGAATCAGGAAACATCCCCATTTTACAGATGAAGAAACTGAGGCTCAGAGAAAACCGGGGACTTGCTTTTGGGCTCACAGGCCAGGGTATTGTCACTCACCCAACAACAACGGGCTTTCCTAGATGACACCTGTGGGAGCCACCCACCAGTGAGGCTTATTCCTCTCAGCAAGAGAGAGACAGGTCTTCAGGCTCCTTGGCTCCCTGAGACTCCAGATCTGTTCCTGACTCCGCATGCCTGCCCCCCAGCAAGTGCCACCCCTGCCTCTCCCAACCCTCCCCACTTTCTCGCAGCATAAACATATCTCCTCTTCAAGAAAGCCCCCACCCCTTCTCGGACCACTGGGAGGCACATGAAGCCACGTTTGTCTCAGACATAGGGTGGTGACTGTGGGGGCTGCCGGTAGGGGAGGGGTGTGGCTTGTTGGCATGGCTCACCCACATTCTGAAGGTGACATGGGTGGGCCTGTCCTGTTGACCATTCCTTTCTCCCGCTCAGCTCCTGCCCACACCCTAGCCGGCTCCCCAGCCTGTGGAGGAGCCGGCTCTGCCAACTCTGGTGTACGTTAGCCGGGTCTCCAGCCAGTGCTCCTGCTTAACTGTTTCAGCCTGTATCTCTCATTGCTTAACAGCGGTGGTGCATCAGCGAGGCTGCCTTCCCTCCAACCTTGCTGTAGAGACTCCCCACCCCAGACCAGCCTCCTATGCTTCAAAGGGAAATGGGGCCCAGAAACGAATGGCCACTTGTGCGAGTCACACAGAATCCTGAGCAGAGTGGGGGCCAGGCCTCCCTGCCCTTTGTCCTTGGACCTTGGTTTGGGTCATGGCCTCGCCCACAGGACCAGCAGCTCCCCCAGGGCAGACATCCCATCTGCTTTCTCAGGAGTCTCTACCACCCAGCTGAGCACAGGGCTGGGTCCGGAGAGGGCGCAGACATCACTAAGCCAACCAGGGGTTTTCAGACTGTGCCCTGGGGTGCCCCAGTGCTTTACACAGCTTCACGCCTGGAGGCGACTGAGCTTGAAATAGGGGATGCCTGCCCCACCCCAGTTCATTGGGATTTTGTGTAAGATGTGGTTTTGATAAAGGGGCCCTCTGCTTTAAAAACAACAAAAACCTTTGAAAACCAGAGAATTGCTTTGAGTTGAAACAAATTGAGAGCAGGGAAGATACAAGGAAGAACTTCCTGGCTTTCAAAGAATCCAAATCAAGACTGATGTCAAAGCCCCTGGAAAATGTCCTTCCCCGGGTGAAACAAGATCTGGGGGCCTGAGGACAGGGAGCAGAGCCCAATCCCAGCTTCCTAATGGCCAGGCCTGGGGGCTCTATAGTCATTCCAGCCCCAGCATCCTACCTGCCCCTCCTGGTACCAGATGGGACATTCCTGAGCATCCAGGTGGACAAGAGCCTCATGATGCCACCACCTGCAGGCTCAAAGGCACCTTTACTGTGCTATGCCCTTCTCTCCCCCCAGTACATCACCCTGGGCCACAAACTGGCCATCAGGTAACCGTCTGTAACCCCTGGCACTCGTCCACCTTTGTCTAAGCTTTTCCAGGCAACTAGCCTTCCTTCTTTCTCCCCATCCTTCAAGGTTCAGCTCCAGCACCACCTCCCTGGAGCCTTTCCCAACCACCCAGGTCTGCCCCTCTCCTGGGACCTACCTTCATCTCTGTGAGATTACAGGCCTTTCTCCCCAGTGGCCTCTGTCCCCTGGTTCATGACCTTCATCATACTGACACCTAGTACACACACATGCATGCACACACGTGGACACACACACACACACACACAGTGTTGCTCAGCAGCCTGGCTGGGGCCTGGCAAGAAGGGCATCCCACCCCTGAGCCAGCAGTTCTGGGGAAAACCCCTTACTCAAGACATAGCCTGGCTCCACCAACACAGCAGCGCCTCTGCCTGATCTCTGGGGAATAGAGGGGGCTGGGGAGAGGAGACCAACTTCCGTTCCCACCTAAGAGTAATCCCTTCCCCCATCCACATGGCAGGAGGGGGCAGCTATAAATATCGGTAGGCCCAGGATGCTGATTCCCACGACACTGGCCCCTCCCCACCCCCTTCCCTTGTGCACAATGGCTGGGCCAACTCTCCTGCAGCTGGAGGCTGGCCAGGGAGGCAGGCGTCAGCCTAGACACACACACACACACACACACACACACACACACACACACACACACACACACACACACACACTTTCCACCCTGGTCAGGAAAGGAACTAATCACCCTTTTTGGGTGTCTCAGAGCAGCTCCCGCCCCTCCGTCCTGACTCAGACCCCACCTCTCCCTTCTCTGAGTCCTCAGCTCACAGATGAGACAGCAGGGAGGCCGAAGTGTAGTGGTTAAGAACGTGGTGTTAGAGCGCCTGGGAGTGAATCCCAGACCTACCACTCACCGGCTGTGTGACCTTGGGCAAGTGACTCAGCCCTTCTGAGCCTCAGTTTCCTCCTCTCTAAAACCCCACTGCCATTGAGTCAATTCCAACTCGTGGTGACCCCGTAGGGAAGAGTAGAACTGCCCCCATTGGATTTCCAAGGCTGTAATCTTTACTGAAGCAGACTGCCACATCTTTCTCCCAAGAAGTGGCTGGTGAGTTCGAACTGCTGACGTTTCGGTTAGCAGCCAAGCACTTTAACCACTGCGCCACTAGGGCTCCTTTCCTCCTCTCTAAATTGAGGATAATTAGTGCCATCTCCTGGAAACCTTGGTGGTGTAGTGGTTAAGAGTGTGGCTGCTAACCAAAAGTTCGGCAGTTGGAATCTACCAGCCAATCCTTGGAAATCCTATGGGCACTTCTACTCTGTCCTATAGGGTCACTATGAGTCAGACTTGAAGGCAATGGGTTTGGTTTTTGTTTTGGGGTTTTTTTTTAGTAGTCCTATCTCCTATGTGTGTTGAGGATTAAACAAAATAGTATAAAGCCCTCTGCCTGGAATAAATGTTCAGTG
>NW_004443966.1:20930833-20952622 GCF_000243295.1 Trichechus manatus latirostris | reverse complement strand
AGCCTCGAAGCCTGTCTTTCCCCAGCCCAGCTTTACTGCCCATAGGCTGCCCTGTTCTCTGCCGACCCCTCAGGGGCCCCTCTCTGGAGGTAGGGCTGGAGACCAGGACCCAGTGATGTGAGATGACTCAACCGCCTGAGCTGCCGTGGGGCTGCATCACGAGCGGCAGAAATCCAGACTGAGGGAGGTGAGGGACTCTCTTCTCCCTGGGCTACTGGACCCATCACGCATGTTGGTAATACCTGAGATCCGTGTATGTGTGAGAGCAGGGTTGGGGGCCTGAGGGGAGCTGAGTCTGAGGAGGTAGCTGCAGAGGGGCTGAGCAGCCTGGGACAGTGCCACCTGGAGGGATGCTCTGAAACAAGGAACTGACCAGAGCCTGGGTCCCCAGGCCTAGACCCCAGGGTGCGGGTACCCTCTGCCTTTACCCCAGTAGTCTCAACAGACTACTGGGCAGGGCCTGGCTGGCACCCCGAATGTGCACTAATAGAACTCAGGTGCCTGCCCCATCCGGCCGCAATCTCTGGGCATCTGGGACCCATGTGTTTCCGGCCTTCCATCTGGATCCCAGCTGAGCCCTTCCAGGGGTGGGTATTCAGATGGGGCCTGTCCCTCTAACTGTTGACAGCCCTGAGGCAGGGGAGATGTCGTAGGGACCTGAGCCGGCTGTGTAACAGCAGCCCTGGGGTCACCTGGCCCTGCTGTGTGGCCTTGGGCAAACCCTTGTCCCTCTCTGGGCCTCTGGGTAGGATCTTCAGTCTCCAAGGTCAGCTCTAAAATTCTGAGCCCAAACCTCTTGGAGACAGGACAGGGAGTTCTGCTTCTGTCCATAGAGAGCTGGTGGCTTGTCCTGGGCCACACAGCAAGGCGGGCTGGGCCTAGAGTGGGGCTGACAGGCGGTGCAGCCTGCTGGGGCTCCCTGGTATTGAAAACCCACTTCCTTAAGTTGGCACAGAGCCCTCAGCTCTCCCTGGATGAAAGTGACAGCTCTTGTCCACCCCCGGCTCCCATCTTCCACACCCTGGCCCCAGCCCCGCCCTGCCAAAAATAAATCCAGACCACCCCATTTCATACCAGCCAGACCCACCCAGCCCCCTCAGTGCCAGTTGAGTCCCCACTCAGAGCTGCTCCTTTTTTTAACCATCTGAGTCACCAGTTGTGGCTCTGGCTCTATGACACATGCCCCAGGCTAGAAGAGCCTGCTGGCCCACAGCTCTGCAGCCACCCCACTGCCCCAATAGGCGCACGCAAGGGAAAGGTCTGAATAGAGCTGGCTGCGGGTGTGAGCCCAGGCTGTAGCCTCAGCTTGTAACCCCTCCGGATCTGGGAAGCTCCCCCGCTAACAAGCCACAGACCAGACCTGACCCAAGGGTCCTGGACCTGTCCCCTCCACCCAGGACAGTCCTTCAAAGATCTTAGTGATGTAGACCATCTGCGGTGGCCCTGCCCCCACAGTGTTCCATTGCCTGCAAGCCAACCTGGGCCTCTCACCCTGAGATTGCCGGGAACAGAATGTCTCCGGGCCCTGGGCCTGTGGGGGCGCATGAGCAAGGCCTGGCCTTCTGGAGTGAAGGCTACAGAGATGCCTGGTTCTTGCCCCTTCTCACCTGGAGCCAACTCAGACTCTGACCACTGTAACCAGAGCACCATGAAGACTTTCTGTGGGACAGAAACCCCCACTTCAAATCTCCCCTTGCTCCCTCCATCTCACCCTTCACTCCTGCTGTCAACTGGCTGCAGTTCTCTCTTCCCGCATCCCTGTCTCTCCATCCCTATCTCTCCGTCTCTATCTCCCTTGTCCCTGTCTCTCCGTCTCTATCTCCCGCTTCCTTTTCTCTCCATCCTTGTCTCCCCTATCCGTGTCTCCCTCATCCCTGTCTCCCACATCTCTGTCTCTCCGTCTCCGTCTCCTGCATCCCTGTCTCCCCCATCCCTGTCTTTCCGTCCCTGTCTCCCCCATCCCTGTCTCTCCCTCCCTGTCTCCCCCTTCCCTGTCTCTCCATCCCTGTCTCCCGCATCCCTATCTCTCTGTCCTTGTCTCTCCATCCCTGTCTCCCCCTTCCCTGTCTCTCTGTCCCTGTCTCTCCATCCCTGTCTCCCCCTTCCCTGTCTCTCCATCCCTGTCTCCCGCATCCCTATCTCTCTGTCCCTGTCTCTCCATCCCTGTCTCCCCCTTCCCTGTCTCTCCATCCCTGTCTCCCTCATCTCTCTGGCCTTAGTCTTCTCTCTTCCCCTCAGTCCTTTACAGTCCAGGGTCCTTCCTCTGCAGCTGGGACCCCACCCTTACCCCGGGTCCTCCTCAGCCTTCTCAGTAGACATAAGAGGCTCTCACCTCCGCCCATTCCCATAAGGGACTTTGAGCACCAAGAGACCAATCCTGGGAGAAAGTTTTCCATCCCCCTTACTCAAGTCCTCCCCGCCAAAAGCAGGCTACATCCTGTCCCAGGGAATGTCAAGATCCCACAGGCACTTCCTTGGGGACTGAGAGAGGAGGGTGGGGCCGGGGGGGAGGGGGCTGGGATGGCCCCGCCCCCAGCCCCTGCTGGAACAGCTGGGGCCTGCACAGCCTCAGACCCCATCCATCTCCTGTCGTGGCCGTGGCCTCCAGCTATAAATAGGGGCTCTGAGTCTATTTTCTTTAAGAACAAGCACCAGACTGTCACCACAGGCCCAGAAAAGCACTCTGGCTGGGGCAGTCTTCCACCCCGCCCATCCCTGCGCCATTGCGTCCACCCCTCTGCCTCTGGACTCTGGTGCCCTGGAGGGGAGAGAAGGGTTGCTCCTAGATGCAGCACACCCCTCCCCAGCCAGGTCAACTGGTGAAGCATGGCCCATCCCCCAGGCCCTGTTGGCCCCTCCCTCCTTTCTTCCCATCTGCCCTCCCCAAGCGGGGCCAATGGGGTCCCCCGAGGCTCACAGTATTAATGGAGAGAAGTGCAGTAGCACAACCCTCCAGGCCACATTTGAGTGTCTCTGCACCCCAAATGCCAAGTAGGCACTTTGGGCTGCAGGAAGGGTGGGGGAAGACATCTTTCCTGATGGAGCATGAGGGCATTTCACAGGCAGAAGGCCCAGCTTGAAAAAAGGCTGGATAGTGGGAACCTGTTGGGTGTAGATGGAAAACATCCCAACCTCTAGTGAGACTGGTGGGGAGCCTTTGAAGGCAAGGCATTTTGGAAGGTTAATGCTGGCTGCTGTTAGCAAAGGGAGACGGAATTCATTAAGCCAGGAAAGGGACAGTGGCGATCTGTGATGTGGGATGGCACAGGGTTGAGGGGTGGGGGGGAAGTGAGTTTGAAGAATTTAGGGGTGGGATCAATTGGACATGGTGGTTAGTTGGCTATGGGGTGAGAGGAGGGAGGGATCCAGAACAACTCTCAGGTTTCTGCCCAGCAATGGGTGGGTGGTGCGGCCTTCACTGGGACTGAGGGAGGGTTTCTGAGTCTGGTTTCTGAGCGGTTAGATTAGGGAGGCTCTATGAGGACTCCCTGGAGCCCTGGTAGCACAGTGGGTAAGAGCCCGATTGGCAGTTCGAGTCTACCAGCTGCTCCTTGGAAACCCTATGGGGCAGTTCTACTCTGTCCTGTAGGGCCGCTATGAGTCGGAATCAGCTCGATGGCAACTGGTGTGGTTTATTTGGATGGGGATTCCTAGTGGAAATGTCCGGGGCATTGGCAGGTTAGCCCAGAGCTCTGAAGAGTTGGTGCTGAAGTCAGAGATGTCGGTGCCATCCCAAAGAGGCAGTGCCTGAGGCTGGGGAGAGAGATGGGCTGGAGAGAGGGCAGCATCGGGGCCACAGGGGTCCAAGGAGTTAGCACGTGGGGGATGCTAGGCCGCAGAAACCTGTTTGAGGAGAGGCCAGGCCTGCCCCGGCAAGGAGGTCTCAGTCGGCAGATCTTGGAGATGCCACTCAGGAGAGTGGGCCACTAGGAAGGACAGAAGATCTCCCGTCCATCCCCCACGCCACGCCCTTGTCTCAGTCCTCAGCCCCTGCCAGCAAACAGCCGGTGCCAGCGGCTTGCTGCTTTGCTGCCTGTCTGTGGTCAGACAGCTCTGCCTGATGGAAAATCCCTAATATGGAGCTGAGTGCCGCCACCGTTTGATCCGTTACTCTGCTGGACGTTGATGTTTCCTCCTCAAGCACTTCCTGTCTGGCCAGGACTAAAGCCATTTAGGCCAGAGGTGGCTCTACTGGACCCACCATACTGACCACACCCTTCCACAAGCTACTTCTGTCGGACTGCGTTGGCTAAGGGCCACGCGTGTGTCAGTCTCCCCTTCCAGGTCCCCTTTCATAGATGGGAAACTGAGGCTAGAGAAAGCATAAGAGCACATGGCTCTGAGTAGAGTGTGTGCGTGTGTGCGTGTGTGTGTGTGTGTGTGTGTGTGTGTGTGTTGGGGGAAGGTCCCTGACCCAAGCCTGTCTATGGGGTCATCCCACCCCTCTCCCTGTATTTCAGATGGGGAAATTGAGGCCCAGAGACAGCAGAGGCTTCTCCGAGGCGCACAGCTTCTTGGCACAAAGCTGGGCCACCAGAGCAGGCCTCTGTCCAGACCAACAGTCATTGCTTCCACTGCCCTCCCCCATCCCCCAGCTCACATACTCACTGTCTCCAAGCCCAGACTGCCAGGCTTGGGGAAGCCCCGGGACACCTCCTCAGCAGCCCGGCCCTTAGCGATTTCTCATCCCAGAACTGGGGGTAGACTTGGAGATGAGCAACGGGCTTCCCGGCTCTGGACTCAGCCCAGGAGATGGCCTGGCCCAGCAGGCCCCTGAGAGCAGACTTTCCAACCCTGGGCAGAGCCAGGACCCCCTCCTCTCTGCCCTCCACCTGGCCTCCAGACCCCTAGCCCCAGGGGCTGGCACTTATTGCTTGCTTCTGGAACAACCCATCCCCAGCCAGCCCTGGAAGAAGGTCCCTCCCCAATCTGGCGGGCCCCAGAGCCAAACCCCATCCAGCCCCATCCAGCTACACCCAGAGAGGCCTGGCTGCCAAACCACGCAGTGAAAGCAGATGCTTTTTCCTCCCTCCCTCACTCCCTACCACCTCCACCCCGCCCCTGACAGAGGGAGCCTCAGGGACAAGAAAGGAAAGAGCAAGTCTTCCCCAGGCAGGAGACCAACTCTCACACCCTCCTCCCACTGGAGTCAGTAGCAGATGCTCCACTTCCGATTCATACGCAGCCACCAAGCCCTCCACCCGAGCTGTGTGCACACAGACTCCCGCATTGCTCATGCCCCTCACTGATGCCCATAGCACCCAGCTCTGAGCCAGACTCACCAGGGCTTGAGTCCCAGCTCTGCCACACCCCATGAGGCCCTAGCCTAGGGGACTGCCTTCTCTGAGCCTCAGTTTCCTCAGCTGTGAAATGGGAGATACCTCACAGGGATCCTGCTGTGGGTGGGGGTTGGGCAGACCTAGTGCCCAGTAAAGGCCCCTTACTCTGCCTCTTCCCTACTAGAAGCCTTAGCCCAGCCTGGGCCCACTGATATGAGGGTCCCCGTCCCCTCTAGGGCCAGGAGAACTGAGGGAGAGTGGGAAGGGAAAGGGCCTGGAAATCCACCTATCTCCTGTATAATAAGGAGGAAAATTATAAGGCAGGGAAAAGCCTCTTGGAATTGCTCCCCACCCCCAGCAGCCCCACCCCTCCTTGCCTCGGGCCTGTGGAGCAGTACAGCTTCCACAAAGACTCCATTGAGGCCCCCTCTTCTTCCCCCTCCTACCCCTCCAGCCTGGGTGGACTCTGGGCTGCCTCTTCCAGCAAAACCTCTCATTTTCCCTCCCACTTCCTCTGTACCCCGCGTGGCCCCAGGGCTAGAACACGTGGCTAGGGGGACACCAGTCCTGCCCTCCCCAGAATCTGTGGCCTGCGCTCAACATCTCCCACCCTCCCTGCCCCCGCTTCCTCTCCAGGGACACCCATCTTCCAGAAACCAAAACCAAACCCAAACCCGTTGCCATTGAGTTGATTCTGACTCATAGTCACCCTAAAGGACAGGGTAGAACTGCCCCGTAGGGTTTCCAAGGAGCGCCTAGTGGATTCGAACTGCCGACCTTTTGGGTCCCTAAATCAGAAATTGTCCCCACCCCTTCTACATGGGTGACCCAGGCGCCTGCTTAGAGGACCAGTAAGTAGCTGAGGCCTGTGACAGGGCCAGAGCTCAGCCAATAGCTGAGGAGATTGTTTTCCTGTCCTGACCTCCTTGGCCTTGTGAGGGAAGGGACCAGAAAGCCAACCAGACCAAAGATCACGTACCCTGAGTATGAGTCTAGTAGCTCAAAAGTTCTTGGGACGAGAAGGGACACAGCCCCCCTGGCCCCCAGCAGAGGTCTCTGCAGAGTTTAGGTGAGGACCATCTGCCCCTGAATGCTACAGTGCCTGACATTCCCCTGCTGGTAGTCACCCTACCAGTATGAGGTATCATCTCCTGAGAGGGGCGGCTGCTCTTTTGAGTTCCACGTGGCTGAACTAATCTACTGTTGTCCGTATGGCAGCAGCTCGAGCAGGTACTCACTGGCCCGCTGGGATGGCCCTGGGATATGGAATCTGCGTCTGGAAACAGGGAGGTAGGATAGCTAAGGAGCAGTTAGTACTGGAGGGCCTGCAGGCGGGTAAGCATCTCCCAAGCAGCCAGCCCTGGCAGGTTAGGAGCCATCTAGCCTTGCCTCTTGTGACCGCAGGGTCACTGCTGAGCAGGATATCTTGTCCCTTTGGTCTGAGCTGAAGCCTGTCCCCTGGAACTTCCCTGTGGCTAGGGCTCAAGGCTCTGGGGCTGACCATCCATTGCCTTGTCCATTCTTCTAGTATTTGTTGGGCATCTACTCTGGTCAGACCTTGTGCTAGGCAAATAGCTCTCCACCCCTCACCAGGGAGCTCACCGTCTCCTGGAGGAGACACACACACACACGCAAAGCCTACAGGCAATCACAAGGCAGCATACTGCGTAGTTTGTCATACTTTGGTGGGAGGCCACCAGAATGCTACAGGAGCATGGAGGAAGGGGCCAACACTGGCTGGTGAGGGTGGAAGTGAGACTAGAAAGAGGTATCTAAAGTGAGGAAAGGATGGGGTGTTGGGTGAAGGAGATGGGGAGGATGTTCCAAGCAGAGGGAACAGTATGTGCAAAGGGCTGGATGCTGGAAAGCATAGCTTGTTTGGAGAAATGATGAGTATGGGAGACATGGAGTAGGGGAGATGAGGTTGGAGGAGTGGGTGGGGCCAGACAGGACCTTCAGTGCCATGTTTAAGAGCATGGACTTTATCCTGAGGGAGTAGTGGGGGTTCAAGCAGAGAGTGACACCCTTCTGCTTGTCCCCTGGAACCACCCGTCCGGCTATCTGGTGGAGAATGGGTGGAAGGATGATTGGAGGTTGGAGATCATGAGCAGGCGACGGCAGATGCCCAGAGAAGCGATGGTGTTGGCCTGGTGACGAGGGTGGCTGTGAGAAAGGTGGACCCTCAAGCGGAATGATAAGGAGGTAGGGACAGCAAGGCTTGCTGACAGCCTGGCTGTGAGGAAAGGGGGAAATTGGAGGCTGGCAGATGAGGCCTAGTTTCTAGCTTGGGTGGCCAGTGAATGGATGGGGATGCCCACGGCTGAGTGAACAGGGGAGGGGAACAGGGTTGGGGAAAAGGGATAGCTCGGTTTGGGATGGCTGAGCCTTGCCGAGGGTTTGCTGGGAGGCAGGGGGCAGCTTCTGCCTTGTCCAGGAAGCCCAGGGAGGCAGACATGGCCAGGAGGGGGCCTTCAGTCATGGTCCACTGTCCAGAATCAAACTGTGGGCTCCACATACCACCTCCTCACCTGCCCGCACTCCCCGCCACACCCCCTCAGATGCACTGCATGTACATACACGACACTGCCTCACACTTTCCACACTCACGCACACACATTCACTCGTGCTCACACGTACATTCGTGCACACACGCTGCCTGCATGCTGCCCACTGTGGCCGTGCAGGGGTCCATGGGTGCTCTCCAGGGCAAGTTCTTACATTTGCAGCTTGCTCTGCTTTCCCAGCTCTAAAATGGGAGCAAGCAGGGCATAGAGCTTCCGTCCCGCAGGTCCGGGGGCAGTAGATCTGGTTCTAAATGAGAGAGAACTTTCCGCCACACCCTGGCCACTTCAGAGGGTCCCTGGCTTGGGGACAGAGCCCTGGCAAAGAGACAGTGAGTCCCTTGGAAACACTAGGGGAGGGGATCTGGCCTGAGGTCTGGAGGGCCTGGGTGACCTCGGGGAGGCCCAGGCTGCTGGGTGGCCACCTGGCCCCTCCCTGCTCTCACACAGAGCCAGCATTCAGCCCCTACTGGGCCACCTCACACACACCCATGAGGGGAGACAGAGAGCCCTTCGTCCTTGCCTCGGCCCTCCCAGAGCACTCCGCCCCAGCCCCCCACAGACTCCCCGGGTTGGGGGACTCTCCCAGCCTCACCTCTGCCTACCCAGACCGGGAGCCAGGATCTGCCACCTCTGGTGCGAAACCCCCCAGGGGCTATGGTAGAGAACTCCAGCCTTGCCCTAGAGCAGCACCCTTCCCCTCCCTGGCTTGCTGGCTGGGTGCCCTTCTCTCCCTTCCCCCCCTGTCCACAGCAGCAGGTTTGCTGCCAGCATCCCGCCTTCTCCATCTTTCTTGATTTTTTTCCTCCTCCATCTCCTTCCTCAGGCTTGGGCTGTATCCCTGGGTGCAGTCTTTGTGGAGGAGGGGTTTTTATTTCTCATTCGTAAATATCTTTCATGGGCTTTCTGTGTCTACCTGGTTGGTTCTCCGTTTCCATCTCCAGCTCTGCATTATTATATTTGTAACTGAATGAAGAATGAATGAGTACGGGCCCTCGCTTCACTCCCCACCCACTTCTCACCTCCTGCTCCGTCATGGTAGCACTGGGTCTACCTCCCCCACATACACATGCCCAGGTCTCCCACCCTAGCCCTCAGCTGTGGCCTTGGGCACTCCCCACTGGCCATCCCACCCAGTGCCTCTGGGCTCCCAAACTTTCTCCCTTATAAAGTCAGGCGGCAGCAGACACCCAGGAATGCTGCTGCTGCCCATGACGCATGCCTGCTGTGGGCCCGCCTGGCTGCCCGCAGGCCTACCAGGAATGTGGCAGGAGCCAGGCACACAGGGTGGATTGCCAAGGAGTGGGGTGTGGTGGGGTGCCTGGTGGATGGGGCTAGGCAGGTGGCAGAGCCTGAGCTGGCAGCTTTCTTTCTACTTCTCTCTGTCCAGCTGCTTCTCCTCAGGAAGCTCAGTGTGTCTGTCTAGAAAATGGAAGCCCAGTACCCTACTGCAGACATGGGCTGCAGAGAACTTTGAGACTGTGGCCTCAGCACCCAGGAGTGGGGTGGCCAGAGATAGGGAGGCAAGAGGCCCCAGGCCTGGCTCTCTGGACTGTTCTAGGGCCAGAGGTGGTACTCCCAGGAGCAGCCAGGATGGGGCAGAGGGAAGGGGGGCCAAAGACAAAGATAGGGAGAGGCAGAGTATGAGGTGGTATGATGACTCAGAAGGGGCAAGGTCTGCAGCAACCCCCCCAGATTGGACAAGTACCTGTGCTTGAGACCTGCCTCTGGCCAGCCTAAGAGGGGTGGGGAGGCTGATGGGCAGAGGTACTCCCAGCACAGGGACCCCTTTCCCCAAGAACCTGCTGACGGGCAGAGAGTCGGACATCATGATGGGAGCAAGCAACATGGTTGGGGCCTCCCGGGGGAGGGTCTAGGTCCCTGTTGACACTCACCCTAGGAGTGCCCCCTGGCAACCAGGAGACACCAGCACCACTGGTGCCCTGCCAGAGGGTGGTTTGCTGGAGGACTTGCTGGGGGACCTTGGCCTAGGCTCTACCCCCCTGGGCCCATCTCCCCATTGGAGAACAGGATTGGCAGGGAAGGACACAGGCTCTTTCTGTGCCCCCAGCCCTAGGTCTCAGGAAGAGGGATGGATCCGCCCCACCCTGGGGCCCAGACAGCAGCGCCCTGTTTGTAGGGCGGAAGGGTGGGAAGCCGGGAGACTTATCCACCTTCAGCAAACCTCCCAGATGGGCGCCAGGCAGGAGGGGCAGGAACCCTCCAAGAACACACGGCCCCTTTCATGGAGCCAGGCTCAGCCAAGTAACGGCAGGCGGGCATTGAGGGGCAGGACAGGCCTGGGCACAATTACTGCTCTGTCCTGGCAGCTCCTGGCCCACATGCACAAACACATAGCCTTACGCAAACCCGAAACACCTACCAGCCACCCACACACTTGTACACACATGCAAACACACATGTACGCAGCCCTATACACTATGTACCCAGGCATGCTGGCACTCTGCCTGCATCCACCCCAGGCCCTTGGGGCATCCTGCCCCCACCATGCCGAGGGCTTGGCACTACCCCGGCAGCCCATACCATTAACCCTCTGCACACCCATGTTTGAGAGCAGACTCCTGTCCTGGAAGGGAGCTCCAGGACTAATTTCCATAGTTAGGAAAAGGAAGGGATAGGGAAGGAGTGCCCATTTTACAGAATGGTGACACTGAGGCTCAAACTAGGCCCCTTCTCCTGGCTCAGAGAGCAGCCCACAGCTGCTGCAGGCCTGGCCTGGTGTTGTGATGAACCAGAGGTCTTCCTGACCCTGGAGACTCAAGAACAGGTCTCCAGCCTGTGCTGATCTCTACCCCCAAAAATAATCAGGCCACTGAGCCTGGCTTGGCCCATGCTACTTTTGCCTCTATTCCTCTGCCTTCAATTTGTCCTGAGCCTCCAGTGGGTGAAGGGGGCAGAAGCCCTCCCTGTGCCTCCCTGCCAGTTTCTCACTCAGCCTCGCTGCCCTCCTCTGAAACTGCCATTTCCCTCCCTCTCTGGTCCTCTACACCACCCTCACCTCCCCTAGAAAGCCCTCTAGGATTGACTCCCTGGCTCATTGCTTCTCTGTCCTGTACCCCCTCTACAACCGTACAACCACCCCTCCAGGAGAGGGATTCTGGGTTCTTACAACTGCAGCCCATCAGAGACAGAGGCAGAAGGAGGAGACCAGGAGGTGGAGGAGTGGTGATGTTTGTTTCTAAAGCCATGTCCAGGGAGGCATCAGAGGCCTCTGTTGGGGCAAGGGGGCGGCCTATCCTGCGCACTCCCAGCAACACAGGGCAGCCTGTGTGAGCCCTTCCCCGCCCAGCCCCACAGGAAACAGCAGGGCCCAGCCCCTCAATGGGCCATTCAGACCCCATCTCTCTGGAAAGTACCTCCGCTTCCTGCCACCCTCCCACTCTGGCCTTGAGAACCAGGCTAAACAGGCCACTACTCTCTTCTGTGGGGAGGGGGCTGGAGGCAGGTGGTTCAGTGGTTAGGGCAGCCATCAACTTCAGTTCCTGCCTGGTCCAGATCCCTGACCTTGACCATCCTTCGAGGGTTTACATACAGCTTTAGTGCAAGGGAGTGTGGGTGGGTGGGTGGAGTCACTCTAGCAGTGGGGAGGGCAGGTAGCAAATGTTTAACAACCGGCTTTCTAGGCGAGAAGCGACCCTGATTTGTAGTGTTTGCCTCTTTCCGTGATATAGTATTTCCACGGTGGGCAACATCACCTGGCACACAGAATTCCTGAAAATTTAACTATCAGCCCTTGCCAGCTGCTATAAGCCAGCTCCAGCCCACCACAGTGGGGGGTCCCCGCAGGGGCCACGTGCCTCCACTCCCAGTGCTGTGGCTACCCACAGCTTAGTGTGTTGTGGTTCGTTCTTAAGATTCGGTGTCCTTGCAGATAAGGCACCCCTGTAGGTGTCCTCCACCCGCCAGTTCCTTGCTCTGTCCCTCCCTGGCACTGAGATAGTTTTGCAGTTCTCATTTGATTCCGTGAGCTTCTCAGACAGGGTCCTGGTGTTGCCAACAAGTGAGAAGAGCTAACTAGAGGGCATTTCAGCTCAGCCCCGAGAAGGGCATTATCAGTCTTGGCCATCCTTCCCAGCGGTGTTTGCTGCCCTTGGGAAATACAAGTCTCAGACTCCTCCTGCAGCTGCTGCTGCTTCCTCAGGCGGATGTCAGCTGGCTCAGGCTGGCCAGGGACCAGCGCGTGTCTGGCTGGTGCCAGAGCCTCCCTATTAAAGCCATCAGCCTTTGCTTACTCACATGAGGTTCAGGGAGAGCCTCACAAAGATTAATCACTTTTTTAACTGATTCCTGTCTGCCTCCCAGCACTGGACATCTCGGGGAGTGGGGTGCACAGTCAAAGTTATATTTGGCATAAGAGCCCCTGGCTGGCACAGGTGGTTAAATGCTTGACTACTGGCCTAAAAGTTGGCGGTTTGAACCTACCCCAGAGGCGCCTCAGAAGACAGACCTGGTGGTCTACTTCCAAAAGGTCACAGCTTGGAGAACTCTATAGAGCAGTTCTACTTTGCACACATGGGGTCGCCATGAGTCGGTATCGGCTTGACAGAAACTATCAACAACAACCTCTGCAAAAGGAATCAACCAGAAATTGTGGCAGCAAGTTGGAGGTCGAGGGAGGCTAATCTGGGGAAACTGCCCGAGGCAGTGACAGTTTAAAAGAAGCCCAGTGTGGGACAAAAGGGGCCCGACATAGAGGCCACTGACCCTGGGCAAGCCCAAATGTGGCCTGCTGCCCTAGGAAGCCCTCTGTGCTCTGCCCAGCAGGCCCCCAGGCCCTCCCAGGCCCTGTCTTCAGCCTCAGGCTTGGCCTGGGGGAAGCAGGGACTCAGCTGTTCTCATCCTTGGCTCCGTGGCCAACATGGAAACAATGGGACCGGATCTGACCACTCGCTGGGGACTACTTATAGCTCTATAGCGGGAAGTAATATGGGGTGATGGAGGAAGTTTTGGTCCATTTTGGGTCCAGCACTGCACGTGGTCTCCATCTGGCCTCCGAGCCTTTGCTTCTCAGCAGACACAGGCCAACCAGTTGCCACACACACCCCCAAGGGCAGCTGGGAGCCTGGCCTGAGAGATAAGTGGGGATGGGTTGGCTGCCCATCTCAGCACGACCACTGGGCACCACATGGCTCCAGCGAGCCAGTGGAGGTGGGCACGGCATGGCCAAGTGCTGTTCGAACGCCTCGCCATAAGGGCAATTAGAAGGGATTAGAGTGGGATCGGTTTGGGGTAGGACTGGTTCTCCTAGGACATGCCACCACAGGCCAGGTCTTCAGACCAGTGATGGTTTCCTTTTGGGCCAGGGAGAGACCAGACCCAGGACAGAGATTCCACCTGGATCCAGGGGAGGAGAGCCATAGCTGGCCGAGGCCTTTGGCCCTAGGAACCTCTGAGAAGGAGGCCTAAGTTGCTGGGAATGGCTGTGTTCTGGCCTCCTTCAGAGCCACGGTTTGGTCCGGACACAAGGTGAGGCCTTCTTGTGCCAGGACCAAGGAGGTGCTGGGATCTGGCCGATGCCCACGGGGCAGTACCGCATATGAGAACCAGGAAGCTGCGCCAGTGTGGAGCGCCCTCCCTGCAGCCCACTCGCCCCTCTCTGAGGTATCATCCTCCTCCAGGCAAGAGTCCGAGCCTTGACCACAGTCCCCTCTCTCACATAGCCTCCTTCTTCGGTGAGAACCACCTGGAGGTGCCTGTGGCTATGGCCCTGACCGACATAGACCTACAGCTACAGTTCTCCACATCCCAGCCCGAAGCCCTACTGCTCCTGGCAGCAGGCCCAGCTGACCACCTCCTGCTGCAGCTCTACTCTGGACTCCTGCAGGTCAGTGACATCCCAGGGGCCAGGGACAGGACTCCTTCTCTAGCTTTCAGTGGCTTCCAACTGGCTGTGTGACCTTGTGCAAGTCACTTTCACCTTGGGGTCTCAAAGTTCTCACCTGCGAAATGGACAATACCAGCATCCCTGAAAATGTGACTCCCTCGTGAACTGGCTCTCCCCTCCTGCTCTCTGCAACCTCATTGTTCACCACAACCCCTAGCAGGTTGGCTGTAACCTCACTGAACTACTTTCAGTTCCTTCTGCCTGGTGCGTGCCTCACCTGTCCCCTTCACCTGCCAAACTTCAGCCTCTCCTTGAAATGTCAGCCTGGACATCCCTTCCTCCAGGAAGTGTCACGCTGGTGCTCACCTGGGCTATATCCCCTCTCACAGGCTCCCGGTACCCCCTGTGCGCCCTTCTGGCATAGCACCAGTCACCCTGTATTGCCACTGTCTGTTGATCATGGTAACTGCATCAATACCACCGCTGCTTTCTTGTCTTTCCATTTCATTGTTCAAGTCACTGCAAGCTTTATTAGTAAGGAATCTTCTGGCCCCCTCTTGAGCCTTCCTCCTAACCATGAAGAGTTTTGAGAATTCTGGGGTCATATTGTTGGTGGTGGTGGTGGTTGTCATTGAGTCAATTGCATCTCATGGTGACCCTGTGAGTGTAGAGTAGAACTGCTCCATAGGGTTTTCGGGGTTGGTACCATTTAAGCAGATCTCCAGGCCTGTCTTTTGAGGCATTTCTGAGTGAATTTGAACACCCAACCTTTTGGTTAGTAGTCCAGTGCCACCCAGGGACTTCTCTGGGGTCCTACCCAGTCCAAATTTGGAGGATCCATCTGCTTCCACACCCCTGTGACTATGGCCTGATCAATCTGCTGCTGCCATTGCTTCTTACTGCCACAAGGTGTCACTGTTGAAGACTGGCTGGGTACAGTCTGGTGCTGTTCTGTTCTGCCAGATACAATGATGCCACACCTTAAGTAGAGGTGCTTCATACTGGGACTCCCAAGGTCATGGTTCTTAGAGCTCTGCTCTCTCAACTCTGCCACTACCCAGGCTACCATCTGGTTGTGAGAGTGCCATGCCAGATCTAGTTCTGGTGTCAGTGTCATGGAGCCAGAAACATGTCCCTCTTCTCTTCCCCTACCCCGGGTCAGGAAGCTTTTCTCTACTAAATCTTCAAAGCACACAATATCTAATTGGGCCCCCTATCCCTAAACAGTGGGCATGGCTGCCCTCAGCAACCTACTAGGGGAACTCACCAAGGGGTTCCCAGGTGCCCATTATTCCAGGGGTGGAATCTTCTGGATTCCAAGGTGATTTTCTGGTATCTCTCACACAAGGAAAGAAGAGAATAAAAAAACATGATTTGGGTCTCTAGACGGCATCTTGCTGTATGCAGTTCCTTGTGAGCGGAGACCACATCTGATTCACACTGAGGTCCCCAGAGCCCATCCAGGCCTGGTGCAGGTTGGCTTTGGGGAGCGTTTGGGTATTGAGTAAAGGTATAGCAGGAAGGAGAAAAGGGTGCCATGAGAAGCCCTTGCCCTAGGCCCTCTGTTCTAGAAACTCCAAGTGTGGGGAACTCACTGTGCTCTTATAGGAAGTGATGGAGTCAAGGTGCTGCCCCCATCCCGCACTGTCCCTGTCTCTCCCCAGGTCAGACTTGTCCTGGGCCAGGAGGAGATGAGGCTGCAGACCCCAGCAGAGACACTGCTAAGTGACTCCGTCTTCCACACTGTGGTGCTAACTGTGACAGACAGCTGGGCCACATTGTCAGTTGATGGGCTCCTGAACACCTCAGCTCCAGTCCCAGGAGGCCCTCTGGAAGTCCCTTATGGGCTCTTCGTGGGTGGCGCTGGGAGCCTTGGCCTGCCCTACCTGAAGGGAACCAGTCGCCCTCTGAGAGGTTGCCTCCATGCAGCCACCCTCAATGGCCGAAGCCTCCTCCGCCCATTGACCCCAGACGTGCACGAGGGCTGTGCTGAAGAGTTTTCTGCCGGCGACGACGTGGCCCTGGGCTTCTCTGGGCCCCACTCTCTGGCTGCCTTCCCTGCCTGGGGCACTCGGGATGAAGGCACCCTGGAGTTTACACTCACCACGAGGAGCCAGCAGGCGCCCCTGGCCTTCCAGGCAGGGGGCCGGCGTGGGGACTTCATCTATGTTGATGTATTTGAGGGCCACCTGCGGGCCATGGTAGAGAAGGGCCAGGGCACTGTACTGCTCCACAACAGCATGCCTGTGGCCGACGGGCAGCCCCACGAGGTCAGTGTCCACATTGATGTTCACCGGCTGGAAATCTCCGTGGACCAGTACCCCACCCGCACTTCCAATCGAGGGGTCCTCAGCTACCTGGAGCCAAAAGGCAGTCTCCTCCTCGGGGGCCTGGATGCAGAGGCTTCTCGCCACCTCCAGGAGCACCGCCTGGGTCTGGCCCCTGGGGCTGCCAACGCGTCCCTGCTGGGCTGCATGGAGGACCTCAGCGTCAATGGCCAGAGGCGGGGGCTCCGGGATGCCTTGCTGACTCGCAACATGGCAGCCGGCTGCAGACTGGAGGAAGAGGAGTATGAGGAAGATGCCTATGGCCCATATGAAGTCTTCTCCACCCTGGCACCTGAGCCTTGGCTCTCCATGGATCTGCCTGAACCCTGTGTGCCTGAGCTGGGGCTGCCTCCCATCTTTGCCAATTTCACCCAACTGCTGACCATCAGCCCCCTGGTGGTGGCTGAAGGTGGCACAGCCTGGCTTGAGTGGCGGCACGTGCAGCCCACCCTAGACCTGAGCAAGGCAGAGCTACGCAAATCTCAGGTGCTATTGACCGTGAGCCGTGGGGCACGCCATGGTGAGCTAGAGCTGGACATCCCAGGTGCCCAGGTGCGGAAAATGTTCACCCTGCTAGATGTGGTGAACCGCAAGGCCCGCTTCGTCCATGACGGCTCTGAGGACACCTCCGATCAGCTGGTGCTGGAGGTGTCCGTGACGGCTCGGGGGCCAGTGCCCTCCTGCCTGCGGAGGGGACAGACCTACATCCTGCCCATTCAGGTCAATCCTGTCAATGACCCGCCCCGCATCGTCTTCCCACACGGCAGCCTCATGGTGATCCTGGAGCACACGCAGAAGCCACTGGGACCTGAGGTTTTCCAGGCCTATGACCCAGACTCAGCCTGTGAGGGCCTTACCTTCCAGCTTCTCGGCAACCCTGTGGGCCTCCCTGTGGAGCGCCGAGACCAGCCTAGGCAACCAGTGGTCGAGTTCTCCTGCCGGGAGCTGGAGGCGGGAAGCCTTGTCTATATCCACCGTGGTGGCCCCGCACAGGACCTTATATTCCGGGTCAGTGACGGGCTACAGGCTAGCTCCCCGGCCACCCTGAAGGTGGTGGCTGTCCGGCCAGCCATCCAGATCCGCCACAACACAGGGCTCCGCCTGGCACAGGGCTCCACTGCACCTATCTTGCCCACCAACCTGTCGGTGGAGACCAATGCGGTGGGGCAGGATGTCAGCGTGCTGTTCCGGGTCATGGGGGCCCTGCAGTTTGGGGAACTACAGAAGCAGGGGGCAGGTGGGGTGGAGGGTGCAGAGTGGCGGGCCACACAGGCCTTCCACCAGCGCGACGTGGATCAGGGCCGCGTGAGGTACTTGAGCACTGACCCGGAGCACCACGCCGAGGACACCGTGGAGAGCCTGGCCCTAGAGGTGCAGGTAGGTCAGGAGACCCTGAGCAACTTCTCCTTTCCAGTAACCATCCAGAGAGCCACAGTGTGGCTGCTGCAGCTGGAGCCCCTGCATGCTCAGAACACCCAGCAGGAGGCCCTCACCACGGCCCACCTAGAGGCCACCGTAGAAGGGGCAGGCCCAAGCCCCATCTCCTTCCACTATGAAGTGGTTCAGGCCCCCAGGAAGGGGAATCTTCGACTACAAGGCACGCGGCTGTCAGATGGTCAGGGCTTCACCCAGGATGACTTGCAGGCTGGGCGGGTGACCTATGGGGCCACGACACGGGCCTCGGAGGCAGTCGAGGACAACTTCCGCTTCCGTGTCACAGCTCCATCACACTTCTCCCCCCTCTACACCTTCCCCATCTACATCGGAGGTGACCCCGACGCCCCTGTTCTTACCAACATCCTCCTCTCAGTGCCCGAGGGTGGAGAGGGTGTCATCTCTGCTAACCACCTCTTCGTCAAGAGTCTCAACAGTGCCAGCTACCTCTATGAGATCATGGAGCGACCCCGCCATGGGAGGTTGGTATGGCGGGACACACAAGACAAGTCCACCATGGTGATGTCCTTCACCAATGAAGATCTGCTCCATGGCCGACTGGTCTACCAGCATGACGACTCCGAGACCACGGAAGATGACATTCCATTTGTGGCTACCCGTCAGGGCGAGGGCAGTGGTGGCAATGCCTGGGAGGAGGTCCGGGGCGTCTTTCGTGTGGCCATCCAACCCATAAATGATCACGCCCCAGTGCAGACCATCAGCCGCATCTTCCATGTGGCCCGGGGTGGGCAGCGGCTACTGACTACAGACGACGTGGCCTTCAGTGACTCTGACTCAGGTTTTACTGATGCTCAGCTAGTGCTGACCCGCAAGGACCTCCTCTTCGGCAGTATTGTAGCTGTGGATGAGCCCACACGGCCCATCTACCGCTTCACCCAAGAAGACCTCAGGAAAAGGCGGGTCCTATTCGTGCACTCAGGGGCTGACCGTGGCTGGATCCAGCTGCAGGTGTCTGACGGGCAGCACCAGGCCACTGCCCTGCTCGAGGTGCAGGCTTCAGAGCCTTACCTCCGTGTGGCCAATGGCTCCAGCCTCGTGGTCCCTCAGGGGGGCCAGGGCACCATTGACACAGCCGTGCTCCACCTGGACACCAACCTAGACATCCGCAGTGGGGATGAAGTCCGCTACCATGTCACATCTGGCCCACGCTGGGGGCAACTGCTCCGGGCTGGCCAGCCAGCCATGGCCTTCTCCCAGCAGGACCTGCTGGATGGGGCCATCCTCTACAGCCACAATGGCAGTCTCAGCCCCCGTGACACCCTGGCCTTCTCCGTGGAGGCAGGGCCTGTGCACACGGATGCCACCCTACAAGTGACCATTGCTCTAGAGGGGCCATTGCCCCCACTACACCTGGTCCAGCACAAGAAGATCTACGTCTTCCAGGGAGAAGCAGCTGAGATCGGAAGGGACCAACTGGAGGTAAGGGGCTGGGGGTGGTAAGCAGGGGTACGAGCCAGGTAGAGGAGCCTTTTCATCCTCAGCCATCATGCCTGGGCATGCTATGTTTTAGGATGTGACTGGTTGACATGTGTCGAGTGTATGTACATGTCTTAGGTATGCACCTATATGTGAGTGTTGTATGTACAAGTGCTCCTAGGGAGTTTATATGTTGTACGTGTATCTGCCTGTGAATCGTGTGTGTGTCTACATATCATTGGCACACATGTACATGCTGTGGTTAAACATGCAGATTCCAGGCCTCATCCAGACTCACGAAATCTCTGAAGCGGTGCCTGAGAATCTGTATTCTAGTAAGTTCCCTGGGAAGTTATCATGGTTACTAAGCTTTGAGGACTGCTGGCCATGGAGATGGGCATGGCTGCCCCCCAGGTCCCCATGTCCTCAACTCTTTTTCCTAAACCAGGACTGAGAGAGTCTGTTAAGGGCTACCGAGCACCCAGGACCCTTACAGAGCAATCACAGGCTTCCAGCAGGCCCAGTGACCTTAGGCCAATCCCTTGCCTCTCTGAACCTTATTCCTCTACACTGCCAATCTCTGAGACCCTTCTGGTTCTGGCTGTTTGAACTTTTGGGCAAACCGTGACTAAACATGTCTGGTGTCAGAAAGTCTTTGCCCTGATGGAGGCAGCATTTGAGGCAAGCTTTGAAGAGTCTGGGGTGTCAATAGATGAGCATAGGGAAGGATAATCCAGGCAGAGAGAATAGTCCAGGCAAAGGCACAGAATCAGGAATGTGAGTTTGGGGGTGATGTGTAACCTTTTGTGGCTGGAGCATCAGGTGAGGGAGCACCCAGCAGCGTTTGGGCTGGAATAGTGTAAAACCTGAGCCGCTAAGAAGGATGGGGCGCCCTCTGGTGGTTCCGGGTGGCAACAGCAGAGACGGGAGGGAAGCTTCAAGCAAACCAGAGGCACATGTGTGTAGTGTGTGTGTATATGTGTGCAAGGACGGATTACCCAATAAGCAAGGTAAGCACATGCTTAGGGCATCAACAAAACAGGGGCACCAGTTGTCCAAAGCAAAGACCCCTAGATGCCAAGCAGACAGGACACAAGGAAAAGCGAGCACCTCAGTGGAAGGGAACTGACAGGACGCTAAATGAAATTGATACCAGCTCCAGTGCATGAGAATGTGCCGGCTGGAAATAAAGTTCGTGCAGGGTCACAAGGGCACCACGTGCAAGATTGTTTAAGCTATGAGGCCCCTACCACTTCAACAGTTTCACTGACATCTGTCTCCTACGGTCCCCTCCCATATAATTGAAATTCCTTATCTCAGCTGGTCTCTTGGGAGTATACTATTTCTTTCTGATAAACAAGAGGTGGGGTGGACTGTCAAGTCTAACTCTTGCTACATGCACCCAATATGCAACTGGATCCAACATGAGTGGTTATTGGGCAAGGACAGATTATATTAATAGATAACAGGTCTCTGATCCATTTTGAGAGAACCATCTTGTACATCCATGTCATGCTGATCCAGCAACTCCAGCCAGGAGGGCCACCAATGCCCTTTGCCGTGATGCAAATACAAGGGTATGTTCTTGTGCACATCCTGGCGAACAACCAATGGAAATTCCAGTCCCAGATGACGTGCAAAAGTGAGGGAACTTGAATAAGTTGGCCCATTGCAATGAATTCAATCGTTACTTTATAACTGTATAGCATTTACATGCAGAGTTATGTCTTAAGTTTTGTAAATAATAATATTTATAACCTTAACTTTAAAATATGTTTGGCATACACATGGATGCAATCTAGCATACGTTTAATATAATACTAACATGGGTAATAATTTAATATACTAACATAGCAAATGTCCAAAAATACTGGAAATATTAATATTTATCTAACACAAAAAGTTTTAATTTATTTATCACGTGAGTTTCATTTTTTATTGTCTGTTGCATGGGACACAGTGCTTGATATTACTTTATATTTGCTAATAAATGAGGTATTAAGCACACTAAGAGGGCGCAAAATTCAATATTTATTTACCGTGCAAAATATGTTTCTGTTTTGCAACATTGAGTGTGTTTCTAAATTCATCTTCCAAGAAAGCAACAAAGGGAGTTTATCAGAACGTTACATTTATATTTTATCAGAATGTTTATGTATCTCTGTGTAAGGAAATTGAACGATTCCTTGAAAAAATTACTTAAATGAATATTTAGATAACAAAAATTATATAAATGTATTTTATTTTCCATCTCCTTTCAAACTGACTTTCTTTTAAGAAATTGATTGACATTGTCATGACTTGCAAAACAAACTTGGTCTGTGAGAAGTGGTGCTATTGTTACATCAATTATGTATATAGCTCCGAATATGGGAGTTGAACAATCCCACAAAGACATAAAATGTACATTTTATAAATTTCGTGTACGACAACAACTGTATTTTCCTTTTCGGACCAATTGGGTTAACCTCACATTCAGTTCTCTCTCGTCGACCACATAAGAATGCACCAGTGGCTCTATAATCACCTGACTCATGATGTATCTGGTCCTGTGCTGAGCAAAGCAAACCAAAACACATCTTCAGATTGAGCATACCCTTGTACTTGTATCATACGCTTTGTGATCGCTCTCGCCCCTGTTGGGTATCAGCAGTAGTCCAGTGAACTATGAAGACGCAGCATCAAAGGACAGAAAGTGAGTGCACAAGTTTTTAAGTATTATTTCAAGATGAAAAACTCGTGGAGATCTATGAAGGGCCCTCCAACATACATCTTATGACAAACGAATGAACTTATTTCCAATTGCCTTGTAAATACTATTTCTTTTGACTATCTCAGACCTGAAGAACAAAATTACATGTTCCAAATAAATTTTTTTATTTACTAATTTTCAAATATAAATTTTT
>NW_004443966.1:20905163-20930733 GCF_000243295.1 Trichechus manatus latirostris | reverse complement strand
CAATTATTTAAATATATTTACTACCTTAGAACCAAATTTAAAAAGTGACATAATTTTATATCTAGGTAAAATGAAATGGCAACAACTAAGTGGAGCACAAAAACAAAAGCACACAGAAGATAAAAAGAAAAGGATTTGAATCCCTAAAGACAATTCCAAAATTAACTTCCTTTTTAAAACATAATGAATCATAAGAAACTTCTTCCACTGAACACTCAAGTTTAATGGGTGCAAATCGTTGTACTAGTATCACTAGTGCTGAAATTACTAATAGCAATACAATTATAACAGAATTTGTTCCAAATTCTGCATCCATTCCTTGCTGTAGTAAAAAAAATTAATAATGATATAAAAAGTGAAACTATTTTACAATCTGAAATTGTTGCATCTGCAGACCCTTTAAATAACAGAAATACAGATCTTGCTTTGTGGAATAACTTTCTTCTAACACAGGAAAAGGCAACCCATCATATATGTCTAAAACAACATGTGAAGAATTAATAAATTTAATAAGCAATAAAGTTCGATGAACTATTTTCAGTGAGATAAGTATAGTTCAATATTTCAGTTTGTCTGTAGATTCCACTCCTGATCTTTCTCATAAAGATCAGCTAAGTATTGTTTTAAGATACATATCTCCAACAGACGAAAAACCTGTTGAGCGATTTATCACATTTGCTAGATTGAAAAGTCATACCAGTGAAGAAATTGCAAACCAAATACTTCATTATTTATGTGATTTTTCTAAGTGCAGAAGCCAGTCCTATGACAATGCTGCCAATGTGTCAGGTCACTATAAAGGTATGCAACAGAAAATTTTAGAATGTAATTAATATGCCATTTCATACCACGTGCTGTGCATTCACGTAATCCTGTAGGACGTAGCATAGTAGATTGTCGTCCCAAAGCAGTTGATTTTCTTCTACTGTTCAGTTATTCTACACATTTTTTGCTGCCTCTACTCACTGATGGGCAGTTTAGGCAATGATCGAGTATTAAAATGTCTTTCTAATACATATTGGGAAGTGCATGCTGTAGCAACGAGTATAATCCTGGAATCGTATGTGCTGCTTCTGGATGCCTTAGAAAATATTACCGAAGACCAGACACAAAAAGAAGATACCAAAAGAGAAGCTGAAACCATCGCCAACAAAATGCAAACACTGGAGTATGTATTTATATTGGTTAGGTGGAATGATATATTGCAGCATTTTCATCAGACAAGTCAAGCTCTCCAAGAGTCAGGAGTAAATTTAAAGACATGTACAGATTCCTTCCAGTCATTAACAAGGTATTTACATAATTTAAGAGAAGATTTTGAAAAAATTAAAAACACAACAAAATCAAGACTGCCAAATACTGATTATCAAACAGTTGACCGTCAAAGAAGCATTAGAAAGAAACAAGTAAATGATGGAAGTGCTCCAGAAGTTTCATTGAATGCCAGAGATCAATTTCACGTAACCGCATACTACACCATCATTGACACACTTGAATCTTGCATGAAAAGAGGGGCAAAAGTGTACGAATTTCTTTCAGATAGGTTTTCCATCTTAAATAATGTGGATATACCTGATGGAAAATGCATGAAGGCTTCCAAGAAATTCCTGCAAGTTTATCCTTATAACTTAAATACACACTTTTCCAGAAAAGTGTGACCATTTCATTCTCACAGGAGAATGAAGTTTACAGATTCAGGAAAGACAAATTTTACTCATGTAGGCATGCATGATTCCATAATAGAAGATAAAATACAATGTGTATTTCCCAATGTTGAAGTGGCTTTAAGCATATTCCTAACTTTAATGATCACAAACTGCACAACAGAATGCTCATTTTCGTCCCTAAAGAGACTCAAAAACCCTCAGCATACAACAGTGATTCAAGAAAGACTTGATTCCTTCTCCTTATTATGTATGGAAGTAGATGTTGTACAGCAGCTTAACTGGGATGAAATCATTGAAGAATTTGTAAGAGCAAAGCATAGAACAAAATGGTTTTTCTTAATTATAACACATTAGAGATGAAAAATTTATCTAAAAATATAGTAATTTGTTGTAATATTTGTTTTCTGATCATTAAATTTTCTTTCATGACATCTTTTCATTTATAGCATTGATAGCACTTATTACAAACAAGCATCAAATTGTAAGTATGAGCTGTTTAAAGCAAAATTAGTGAAAGTCAATTTTTCGTTGTGAGACATCAGCAGAATTTTACACTGATTGTTGAAACAATTAAGTTCACTGACTCATTTTCTTTGTTGTAGAATATGTGGAATATTCTTTTTGTAGAAAATGTGGTATATAGCAAAAATCTTAGTACCACTAAAAATGTTATAATCCCATTCATCTCATTCCACTAAAGTGGCATACGCCACTTTTGGTTCAATTGCTAATACTATAGTCACATTCAAAAAGAAGTTACATCATGGAATAGCTAAGACACACACACACACACATATATATACACGTATATCCCATTCGAATGCATGAGTAAGCAGAGGAGGGGCACCACAGATTATCAATGTTTAGGGACCTCAGATGCCTAATCCAGCCCTGCATGTGTATACACGTGATATACATGTGTGTCCATGCCCACACGAGTGTGTGGTGAAATTGTATGCCTGTGTCCGTGAGTCTGAGGACGTGTGATTGTGTACGTCACATTTGACCACGTGACTGTGTCGTGGGGTGGACGTGGGCGTGTGTAAACCCCTCTGATCAGCTGCATGTCTGGGTGTTGTGTGTATGAACCTGAGTGTGTGTGTCTAAGTGAGCAGAGGCATCTAGAGTCCTGGGTACTCTCTGGAGAGTGAGAGAGATGTGGGCATTGAGCCTGTTCTGGTCATTAGGGCCCAGGACAGCTTCCTTCCATGGCCCCCTGTGAGTCTTCCTGACCTTCTGTTAACCAGGCAGCCCAGGAGGCAGTGCCGCCCGCAGACATTGTGTTCTCAGTGAAGACCCCGCCCAGTGCTGGCTACCTGGTGATGGTGTCCCACAGCGCCTCCGCAGGAAAGCCACCCAACCTGGACCCCGTGCAGAGCTTCTCACAGGAGGCAGTGGATGCAGGCCAGGTCCTCTACCTGCACTCCCGCCCTGAGGCCTGGAGTGATGCCTTCTCGCTGGACGTGACCTCAGGCCTTGGCGCTCCCCTTGAGGGCATCCGCGTGGAGCTGGAGGTGCTGCCCGCTGCCATCCCCCTGGAGGCACAGAACTTCAGTGTCCCCGAGGGCGGCATCCGCACCCTGGCCCCTCCACTGCTTCGCGTCACTGGATCCTACTTCCCCAGGCTGCCGGGCCTCAACCTGCAGGTGCTGGAGCCACCGCAGCACGGGGCCCTGCAGAGAGAGGAAGGACCTCAAGACAGGACCCTCCGTGCCTTCTCCTGGAGAGAGGTACAGCTGTCACGGAGGCCCTGGGCATGCAGCCCAGCTCTGGAGCAGGGTGGGGGCAGCCCCAGGGACTCCCTGTTTCGGGGCGTGTACAGAGGGGAAGGAAGGAGCCCAAGTTTATGGAGCACCCCTGCTTTAGGCACCCTATCTCAGTTCTTCCTCGTACCTACTCTGGGAGATAGAAATTATTGTTCCCATTTCCCACCTGTATAAACTGAAGCTCTGGAGGAGTCAGCCTCCTCCTGCACCCAAAGGCAGGGCATGAAAGATGTTGGGCCCAAGCCCTGGTGGTGCCTGCTGGGGCCTGACCTCCAGCCCCCATTTTCCTGTAGGTGGAACAGCAGCTGATCCGCTATGTGCATGATGGGAGCGAGACACTGACAGACACCTTCGTCCTGGTGGCCAACGCTTCAGAGATGAACCGCCAGAGCCATCCTGTGGCCTTTACTGTCACTGTCCTGCCTGTCAATGACCAACCCCCCATCCTCACCACAAACACAGGCCTGCAGGTGAGAGCATCCCTGGAGCCACCCCCACCTCCCCTCCCAGAGAGAAGGCCAGGATCCCTTTCTTCCCAACATAAGACTCCTCCTCTCTGAGCCTCAGTTTCCTCCTCCATAAAATGGGACACTGTCACATGCCTTACTGGGTTGTTGGGAGGAGAGACAAGCTATTGCTTTGAACGCGGAACACAGTGTAGGGCTTTGTTATTGGACACTTATGAGTGAGGTGGGCAGCCTTGTGAATGCCCCCACGGGGACCCTGCTGTTTCCTGGACTTGCACAAGCAGGAGGTTTTTCCTATGGCTCAAGACTAGAAGTCCTGGAGAAAGTTCTTTCAAGCCCTTGAGAGTGGGCTCAGGTGGAGCGTAATTAAACTCCCCACCTCCACCCTCAGCAAGTGAAGACCACACCTTGGTTCCCCAAGTCTCTCGTGCCCCCATACAGCAGGGGTGAAAGTTGCAGCCCAGAGAGAGGGTAGAATTTCTCTAGATCACAAAAGTAGTCACTTTTAGAACAGAAAGGGTGTGGCTTGACCCCATCCACACACAATGGTAGCCTTTGGGGCGTGGACTCCGGGGTCTGCAGGATCCATGGAAAGTTTCAGAAGAGGGCTGACTTGGGCTGTTTCTGACGTGAGGTGTTGGGAGTCTTTAGTGGTATAAGATGTGCCTGTGGGGAGCATCTGCAGAGTGGTGGGGAGCATCTGCAGAGTGGTGGGGAGCCTGGCAGAGGGGTGGAGCACAGCTAAGGGCTTCAGTGGGACTATAGGCAGGGATTGCTGTGCAGCAATTTAGCCACCAGGTGGTGCTATCCACCCGTGTTTGATCCAGGAGCTCAGCACTGAAGCCCCACCCCATTCACTACGGCCCCTCCTTCCAGTGGTCTGCCTGGAGTTTTCCTAGGGCTAGGGAGCGAGGAAGCCCAAGAATCCCACCAGGCTTAGTTTTCCAGATATGGGAGACCTCCTCCAGCCCTGGTGACACAGTGACTAAAGTGCTTGGCTGCTAACCAAAAGGTCAGCAGTTCGAACCCACCAGCCACTCCGCAGGAGAAAGATATGGCAGTCTGCTTCCGTAAAGATTTACAACCTTGGAAATCCTATGGGGCAATTCTACTGTGTCCTATAGAGTCACTATGAGTCAGAATCCATTTTTGGCAATGGGTTGTTGTTTTTTTTTTTTTTTTTTTTTTCCCCCAACACTGACCAGAAGTTGCTGATGCAACAGGATGTGTAGCAAGACCCCAGCCCTGGGAACTGGATCCTGCCCTGCTGGCAGTTGGGAGGCGTGAGGGGGACACCCCTTCACATGGCGCATGGGGAGGGGCTGACTGCACCGCCGCACCCCTCACCCACCTGCTTGGGGCCCATGACTGTGCTAGGAAAACCTGGGCCTTCATCCAGCCCTGCTTCAGTGCTGTGTGACTGGGCAGCCCCACAGCCTCCTGGCTCTCAGCACCCCCACCCCCACCCTCGCCACCCTGCACTTGGAATGAGAGTCCATTTCTCAGTGTCCTGGTCAGGGCAAAAATCAACATGCCCAGTGTGTGCCCAGCCCATGCCCAGATACACTATGGAGGAGCTGGAGGGGAGCCCCCAGCCCTACCAGGAAGACAGCAGACTAAGCAGCACTGTTAGTCAGGGCTGAGGTCTGAGAGTGAGAACTTGGTGAGGGTAAGAGCTGGGGGCTTCCTGAGGTAGTGAAACCTGAGCTGGCCTTGAGGCACAGGCAGGATTAAGGCCAATGGCGAGGAGAGTGCCTGGGGGCCCTGTGGTGACAGGGAAGGTGAATAGGATTCAGGGAAATTTCCAAATGGCGAGGGGCCCCAGTGGCAGCTGGGGGCCTTAGCCACAGCACTATTGGAGCCCTGGTGGCGGCTCTAGGGAGGAACCGGTGGGTGAGCATGGTGCAGGCAGAACCTTCACAGGTCTGTGTCCCCAGATATGGGAGGGGGCCACTGCGCCCATCACTTCGGAGGCCCTTAGGGGCACAGACAGAGACTCAGAGCCCGAGGACCTGGTGTACACCATCGAGCAGCCCAGCAATGGACAGGTTGTGCTGCGGACAGCACCGGACACTGAGGTCCGCAGCTTCACACAGGCCCAGCTGGATGGTGGGCTCGTGCTGTTCGCACACAGAGGTGGGTGCTGAGAGGGGACCCCTGCTTGTTCCTGCAGCCCATGGGGATGGCCTTAGGTGGGGGCACTGTCGTGGGCCTGCAGGATCCAACTAAACCCCTGTCCTCAGGAGCCCTGGACGGAGGCTTCCACTTCGATCTCTCCGACGGTGAGCACACTTCCCCTGGACACTTCTTCTACGTGGTGGCCCAGAAGCAGCTGCTCCTCACCCTGGAGGGCAGCCGGACGCTGACTGTCTGCCCAGGTGGGTCTGCCCTAGCACTTCTGCATGGCGGGTGGCAGGGGGCAGAGCTGACAGGTGGCACGCCAAGGCCACACTGCCTTGCGCAGTCAGAGGCCTTGCCCGGGCTCCCAGTCAAAGGCTGACAGGCCCCTTTTGTCTCTCGCAGGGTCTATCCAGCCGCTTAGCAGCCACAGCCTAAGTGCCAGCTCCAGCGAAGGCACGGACCCCCGCCACCTGCTCTACCATGTGGTGCGGGGCCCCCAGCTGGGCCGGCTGTTCCATGCCCAGCAGGAGAGCACTGGGGAGACCCTGGTGAACTTCACCCAGGCTGAGGTAAGGGCCCAACTCTGCTGGGAAGGGGGAGGGTACAGAGCCAGGCCTTTGTGACCCCTGCCCCACCCCACAGTCCCCACATTAACCCCAGAGCTTCGCCACACCCCAGCAATATGAAGGACTAGGTCAAATGGCCACCGGGGGCCAGGCTGGCAGAGCCACCCAGGGAAGCTGGGAAGAGGCTTAGTGGCAGACACATACACCCCTGGGGGAAGGGGGGAGGGCACTGGTCGTGTCTTGACAGCACCAGTGTCACACAGCACTGTGAGCTCAGCGGGGCAGGGATCAGTGTCCCCGTTTTGCAGATAAGGAAATTGAGGCTCACAGAGGTCGAGTAACTTTATTCAGAACATATGGCTAGTTAGGGGCAAAACCAAGACTATGCCATCTAATTGCTAATCCAGGATTTCTTTCACCAAAGGACACTGTTTGCTCCCCCAGGATTTGGGGACCCCTCCCCACCTGGCCTGTGTTTTGCCTCACCCCTAACCAGACACCTCCTCCTGCGGAAGTGCCTGTGCCCAGGCATCCAGCCTCCCACCCTCCTCCCTGGAGTCTTGATTTCCTTCCTGCCCACCTTCAGCCTGGGCCAGAGGTTACAAACCAGTCCCCACGGGCCACATCTGGCCCACAGATGTGTTTTATTTGGCCTATACAGTCCATTTAATTTCTTAAAATTAACTGTCAGCATATAGCATTTGGGAGATTTCACATAAAATCCTGATTTCCAGTTCTTAAAAACCTGTGTTCGCTCTTACAGCAATCAGCTGAGGAGCTGCCACCCCCTTTAGACCAGGCACTGCTCCCGCTTCAGACTGGCCGTGCTCCCCCTTTAGACCAGGCGGGTAGTGTTCCCCTTTAGACCAGGCAGAAGTGTAGTGAGGGGACGTTAGAGCGGGCGCAAGTCCAAAGGAGCGCCATGCTAAGCTGGCCAGCGAATCACCACCCCCACCCCCACCACTGTTGAGGGAGCGGGTGCAAACTTAGAGATTGCCCCTGGGCGCTGGTTACCTTCGCTAGGCCTCTGAGACCAGGTGGGAAGTGCTCCCCGTTTAGGCCGATACTGCTCCCCTTGAGAATGGGCAGAGATCCCTGGCTCACCAGTCCCCACTGCTCCTGACTCCCACACACTAAGACCCCAGTCAGTTTCCCTCTCTCTGTGTATTGCGCAAGCCCTGTTTCTCTGAGAGAAGGAAAATAGTTCTCTGTGTCTTCTAAAGGGGAAAACAAACGATAAGCCAAGAGGACATATTTTGACTAAAAGGGGGAGGAAACATATTTCTTTATGGCGGGAAAGACTATTCCTTCGTGTTCAGTATGCCAGTAACCCTAAAGGACAGCAAGTGTGGCTGGAATAGAGTTGGCCTCAGGGAGAGTGTAGGTGAGGTCGGAGAGCTGAGGGGGTCAGAAGGGGAGTCTTTGTGACCCAGAGGTGAACCATTACAAGATCTTAAGCAGACGAGTGACATAGCCTCACTTATATTTTAAAAGACTCACTCTGGCTTCTGTGTTAAGAACAAACTGTAGTAGGAGGGGGCAGGGCCAAAGCAGGGAGACAAAATAATAATCCAGGCAAGAGATGATGGGGCGAGATGATGGGGCATGAGAGAAGAGTGGAGAATGAGTCCAAGGTTTTGGCCTGAACAAACGCAAGAATGGAGCTGCCATCAACCAAAGTGGGGAAGGTTGTGAGAGGCAGAGAAGACCAGGAATCCACGGGGCATGTTGAGTTCGACCATCCAGAGACATCCACCTGGAGCTGTTGAGGAGGCAGGGGGATGTATGGGTCTAGATTCAGGAGAGGGCGGTCTGTGGTGGAGATACAAATAAGGTGTCACTGATACAGATGGCATTTGGAGCCATGAGACTGGATGAGAGTGTTTGGGGAACGCCAGTAGAGAGAGAAGAGCCTAAAGACCAAGCGATAGCATGTGGGGGAGACCAGGAACCAACAAGAAGAGTCTGAAGGAATAACTAGCGAGGTAGGAGGAAAGCTAAGAGAGTGGGATATCCTGGAAGCCATGGAGATCTCCGAGGAAGGAGTGCCCAATGGTGTCAAACTCGGCTGAGTGAGTCAGACGAGCCCTAAGAACAGACCACTGGATCTAGTAGCATGCTGCCTTTGGTGGTGTAGTGGGAGCAAAAACCTGGGTGGAATGAGTTCAGGACAGTGTGGTAGAAGAGTATAGACTATTCCTGGGAGGAGTTTTGGTGCAGAGGAGAAAAAAAGGAGGGGAGATAGCTGAGGGAAAAGTAAAGTCAAAAGAAGTGTTTTAAGATGGAAAAAAGAATAACATATGTGTATACTGATGGGGGTGTCCCTGGGTGGTGCAAACAGTTAACACTCCCGGGTGGAGAGTGTTAGGGTAGAGATTCGAGTCTACCCAGAGGTGCCTCAGAAGAAAGGCCTGGTGATCTACTTCCAAAAAATCAGCCATCGAAAACTCCCCATAGAATTGTGGAACACAGTTCTACTCTGACGCACATAGGGTTGCCATGAGTCAGAACTGACTCAGTGGCAACTGGTGTGTGTGTTATGGGAATGATCCGTTAGAGGGGGAAATTGATAGCCTAGGAGAGAAGGGAGACTATGGGAGTGGTGTCTTCAGTAGGCAAGAGAGGATGGGACCCAGAGTGAAAGAGGAAGGACTTGCTTTAGACGGAAGCACAGATAGATTATTGCTTTTCCAGAGGCTCAGAGAGATGAGATGATCTGCCCAAGGTGGCAGAGCTAGGATTTGAACTCTGGTAACGGGCTGCAGAGCCCAGCTCTTCACCGCCACACAGTTGCCTAGTAAGGGCGCAGTGAGCAGTGAGGGAGAGAGCAGGTTACATACACAGAGCTGGGCACAGCCGACAGAGCCCAGAGGCTGGGCCCTCAGGGGTTGTCAGGGAGGCCCGAGGGCCCACTTCTGGTGCCAGCCTGGGAGGAGGCTGCTGGGCACCATGGGCTGGGCCTACCTCTTGCCCCCAACAAAGATGTCTCCCCTCAGGTGACTGCTGGGAATGTTCTGTATGAGCACGAGATGCCCCCCGAGCCCTTCTGGGAGGCCCACGACACTCTGGAGCTCCTTCTGTCCTCACCCCCTGCCCCTGATGTGGCTGCCACCCTCACTGTGACCGTGTCCTTTGACACTGCCTGTCCCCAGCGCCCCAGCCGCCTCTGGAGGAACAAAGGTGAACTGTCTGATGAGCTGACAAGGTTAGGGGGATACCAGGAGAGGCCCAGAGAGGAGGGGACCAGGCCAGGGTCAGCAGCTCCTGCCTCCAACCCCCGGGACCTGGGAAGTTATGGGGAGGGTGGGTGGGAGGTCTGAGGGAAGACACAGTCCTGTTCTCTTGGGAGCTTGGTCTAAGGGGGGCACAGCCCCCCAATCCCCATCCTGAGGGACCTGGTCTGCAGTGGGGAGTACAACCCTCCCCTGGGGGCCGTGTCTAAGGGTCCATAGCCCAGCCCTGGTGGAGTGAACCTTCACAGTCCGTGTCCCACCCCCAGGTCTTTGGGTCCCTGAGGGCCAGCGGGCCCAGATCACCGTGACTGCCCTCGATGCCTCCAACCTCCTGGCCAGCATTCCGTCGCCCCAGCGCCCCAAGCACGATGTGCTCTTCCAGGTCACGCAGTTCCCCACCCGAGGCCAGCTGCTCGTGTCCGAGGAGCCCCTCCACGCCAGGCGGCCCCACTTCCTACAATCTGAGCTGGCCGCGGGGCAGCTGGTGTACTCCCATGGCGGAGGGGGCCTCCAGCAGGATGGCTTCCGCTTCCGCGCCCACCTCCAGGGGCCGACGGAGGCCTTTGTGGTGGGGCCCCAAACCTCAGAGGCCTTTGTCATCACAGTGCGGGATGTGAATGAGCGGCCACCTCAGCCCCAGGTCTCAGTCCCGCTCCAGCTTACCCAGGGCTCCCGGGCCCCCATCTCCCGGGCCCAGCTGAGTGTAGTGGATCCAGACTCAGCCCCTGGGGAGATCGAGTACAAGGTACAGCGGGCACCCCACAATGGCTTTCTGAGCCTGGTGGGGGGCAGCCCAGGACCTGTGACCCACTTCACCCAGGCCGACGTGGATGCAGGGAGGCTGGCCTTCACGGCCAATGGGAGCAGCATGGCAGGTACTTTCCAGCTGAGTGTGTCTGATGGGGCCAGCCCACCCTTGCACATGTCCCTGGCCGTGGACATCTTGCCATCTGCCATTGAGGTACAGCTGCGGGCTCCCCTTGAGGTGCCCCAAGCCTTAGGCCGTGCCTCGCTGAGCCGGCAGCAGCTCCAGGTGGTTTCCGATCGGGAGGAGCCAGATGCAGCATACCACCTTACCCAGGGTCCCCAGTATGGACATGTCTTGGTGGATGGGAAGCCCGCCTCAGCTTTCAGCCAGCTCCAGATAGACCAAGGGCAGGTGGTCTTTGCTTTCACCAACTTTTCCTCTGCTCATGACTACTTCAGTGTCCTGGCACTGGCCCGGGGTGCCAATGCGTCAGCCACAGTGAACGTCACTGTGAGGGCTCTGCTGCATGTCTGGGCAGGTGGGCCGTGGCCCCAGGGTGCCACCCTGCGCTTGGACCCTGCCGTCCTAGATGCAGGTGAGCTGGCCAACCTCACGGGCAGTGTGCCCCGCTTCCGCCTCCTGGCAGGCCCCCAACACAGCCGTGTGGTCCGTGTGCCCCAGGCCAGGACGGAGCCCAGGGATGGCCAGCTTGTGGAGCAGTTCACCCAGCAAGACCTTGAGGATGGGAGGCTGGGTCTGGAAGTGGGCAGGCCAGAGGGTCGGCCCCCTGGCCCCGCCGGCGACAGCCTCACTCTGGAGCTGTGGGCACAGGGGGTCCCGCCCGCTGTGGCTTCCTTGGACTTTGCCACTGAGCCTTACAATGCAGCCAGGCCCTACAGCGTGGCCCTGCTCAGTCTCCCTGAGGCTGCTCGAACAGAAGCAGGGAAGCCAGAGAACGGCACACCCACAAGTGAGCCAGGCCCAGCAGCATCCAGCCCCATGCCCACCGTGGCCAAGGGAGGCTTCCTGGGCTTCCTCGAGGCCAACATGTTCAGCGTCATCATTCCCGCGTGCCTGGTCCTCCTGCTCCTGGCTCTCATTTTGCCACTGCTCTTCTACCTCCGCAAACGCAACAAGACAGGCAAGCACAACGTCCAGATCCTGACCGCCAAGCCCCGCAACGGCCTAGCCGGGGACACTGAGACCTTCCGCAAGGTGGAGCCAGGCCAGGCCATCCCGCTGACGGCAGTGCCTGGCCAGGGGCCCCCACTGGGCAGCCAACCTGACCCAGAGCTGCTGCAGTTCTGCCGGACACCCAACCCTGCCCTCAAAAATGGCCAGTACTGGGTATGAGGCCTGACCTGGGCCCAGATGCTGACCAGGCCAGGACAGGCTTGCCTGGGCCCCGGGTCCCCCTGCTCCCAGACCCAGGGAGAAAGAGATCTGGAGACATTGGGGGTGGAGGGTGCCTGAACATAGTCCCAGGGGTCCGGGATGGAGTGGAGTCAAGAGTTGGAGTCTCCCCCAGCTCCCTCCACGTCTAGAGAACTGCAAAGGGCTGAGGCAGCAGGCAGGCTCGAGGTCAGGCCCCCCTGCCCTGGAGCCAGTTTGGGCTGCCAAAACCAGGGTACCTCCTACATGGCTCAGGGCCTTGGGTAAGACACATCCAGGCTGCCAAGATGGCAAGGAGAAAGTGCCCTAGGGAGGGAAGGGATAGATTTGAGGACTCCTGGCTTTTCCACCCCAACCCAGGCCTCCCCTTGTCTCTGCCCCAGGGTTGAGGGAAAACTCGTTCCCCCTGATTTTTTAGGGAGAAGGGAGTCCCTGGAGCAGAGGGCAGGAGGAGAGAGCTCGTTAGCTCTCTAGAAGGCATTAGTCAGTAGAATAATATATTCAGGGTGGGGTGGGTTGCTCTGGGGATGGGTTTATTTAAGGGAGATTGCAAAGAAGCTATTTAATATGGTGCTGAGCGAGCCAGGACTGATGGAGCCCCTGGGGGTGGGATGATAGAGGGTCTGAGGCCAGTCCCTCCCCAGGGCCCCACCTTGATGGACTGAGGCATAGGCACCCTCAGCCAGGAGCCTCAGAGTGGGCTGGGCTGGGGCATGTGCAAGGTCTCCAGCCAAGGGCCCACAATGCCTGTGCTCCCTGGAGGCTGTGGGAGCGGGCAATCAGGGACACTCGGCTCCACAGGGCCTGGATAAACGGTGCTTTGGGCTCTGAACACTGTGTGGTTTGTGTTTGTGCACTGGGGTCCCCCCCACCGGACCTGCCCTCTCCTCAGGCAGCCGTTCCACCATGCCTCAGCTGACAGCCCGGGTGGGCAGGTGGGCCAGTCTTTGCAGGGTGATCGAAAGCCCCTCGGTTTAGTAGAGATAGGCTAGGTCCTCTACAAGGAACTTAAAAAAATAAAACCAAGAGATGTTAAGAGCTCCCAGCTCTACATTTCTTATCCTGAGTTTTGGCTTCCACAGCCCTATCCCACATCACCCCACCCCACCGCCCTTTCAAGTGGTCACTGCAGCAAAGTGAAGAGAGAGTCAAGGAGGTGGAGATCCTAAGGCAGAGATGAGGAGCCAACGGGGAGGGGGAGGAAGAGTCATAGAGTCACAGGCCATCTCCTTGGCTCCCTGGAGATTTTTACAAGGACTTAAAAAAAAACAAAAAAAAAAACTCAAACCCGTTGCCATCGAGTCGATTCCGACTCATAGCGACCCTAAAGACCCTATAGGACAGAGCAGAACTGCCACATAGAGTTTCCAAGGAGCGCCTGGTGGATTCAGACTGCCAGCCTTTTGGTTAGCAGCCGTAGCACTTAACCACTACGCCACCAGAGTTTCCTTACAAGGACTACTTCTGCTAAAAGAAGCCATGGTGGCACATCAGTTCATCTCTGGGCTGCTAACTGAAAGGTTGGCAGTTCAAATCCACCTAACGGCTCCGTGAGAAAAGACCTAGCAATATGCTTCCATAAAAATTACAGCCTAGGATACTCTGTGGGACAGTTCTCTGTCACATGGGGTCTCTCTGAGTCGAAAATCAGTTCATCAGCACCTAACAACAACAATTTCTGCTGGTCTCCACCAAAGGGCAGCTGACCTGCACCTGGGGCCAGAGCCACTTCTTTTCCTGCACTCCAGCACCTGTAACATCTGAACCAGGAACTAGGACAAGAGAGGAGATTCCTCTCCACTGTCCTGCCCCTGGACGACCCCCTCCCCATGATGCCCTTCTTGTTCCAGCTTTGGCTCCTAGATCCCCCTCACTCCACTCTCTCAGGTTTGGGGCAGGAAACCCAGCGTATCACTGCTGGAAGGGCTCTTATGAACCAAGGGGAAACTGAGAATCTGAGCAGGGAAGAAGGCTGCCCAGGAAGGCAGCAGAAGAGCAGGTGAGGCCCCTTTTGCCACACCAAAAACTACTACCCCTCAAGGAGGATGGCCAGGGCTCTGGCCTGGGCCTTCACAGGTCCTCTGCAGCTGGAGCTCCCAATCCTGGCCCCCATTTTCTTTTTACAAGCCTGGTCTCTCCTGCACCTCCAGGCGATCCTCATACAGGGACCCTGCCAAGGGTGTCTCTGTTCCACACACCCCCGGGCTCTGCCTTGCCTCCCCAAGGAGCCGGGGGCTAGGTCCTCAGGGCCCTGATATCTGGGGCCAGTCTCCACCCAGGGCGACCAGTTTCCCTGCAAGTGTAAGTCAAGATGACGGTGACAGACCTGCCAGGCAGGATCTGGCCTCATCTCAGATTTCCCCCAGAGGGTTGATGACACCCTTTCTGTTCACACAGCCTGCCCTGCCCTGCCCTGCCTGCAGTGCGCCGGCATTAGCCAACACGGCTCCAGCTCCTTCTCTAACCTGTGCTGGCCAGTGGGCTGGCACTGAGGGCATGGGGCCAGCAGCTCTGCCAGGACCCGGGAGAGGGTCTTTCACTGACACACCAGAGCAGAGGACCCACCCTGAACGTGGGGCCTTGATTATGCAAATACCTTGCAGCTTTCAGATCTGCCCTCAGGCTGAAGGGGGCCTGAAGGGGGTTATTAAACACTTGACAGAATAACTCCCCATCCCCTTCCTTAAAAGAGCCAGCTCCTCCTAGATGCTGAAGATGGGAGCCAACTTGTGTACAGTGTTCAAGAATGTTTGGAAGCCTCTGGCCCCCTTCCTCACGTACACACATGCATAATGGGTACTTGCGCATGAGGTCAAGGACATGAACACAGGCTCACACGTGCCCCTCAGGCACTGGTACAACACAGAGATAACTACCTGCCTGCATAATACACACATGCATATAAACAGGTGCACACACAAACTTGGGGGAGGGTGCTCCTCGTCTGTGGCCCTCCCACAGTTCCAGGAGCTGGCCGTGTTGAGCAAGAGCCAGGATTCTCTGCCTGGCAATGGACCCAAGCTGATATCAACAGAGTTGGAAATTGGGAGTGGACCCACATGGGGAGTGGGGAGAGGGGGACGTTGCCGGAGGGGTCCAGATATCCAGGTCCCCAGCTTGGAAGCCCTGCCCACTGCTCCAAATGGCTTAGCCTCTTAGGTACTAAAGACGGGACTAAGACACTAATATGTGAGCCCCTCTCCTCATCCCAAAGACCCCTGATGGTGCAATGGTTAAGAACTTGGCTGCTAACCGAAAGGTCGGTCATTCGATCCCACCAGGTGCTCCGAGAGAAAAAATGTGGCACTCTGCTTCCCTAAAGATTCCAACCTTGGAAACACTATAGGGCGGTTCTATTCTGTCCTATGAGTTGGAATGAAATCAACTGGATGGCAAAGGGTTTGGGATTTTTTTGTTTTTTTCTCTTTATCCTAGAAGCTGGCCCTTTAAGTGTGGTTGCTGTGGCAACCACAGAACTGTAGCCATCATCCTCCAATAGGAAGCCAGAGAAGTGCTTCCCCCCCCCCACCCCCAACTTCTCCTGACCAATGGGAATTGCCAGGGATGCTGGCATCTTCATCTGGGCCCTGAAGAGGCGGATCTTAAAGGGGTGGAGGTAGCTGGGCAGCACCCCAGAGTTCTCTGTTTGGGTCTCCCAGTTCCTAACCATACCATGTGAGAGAGCTCTGGCTAGTTGGTGAGCCTGGATGGAAACCAGGCCCACTGGACCCCTCCACTGCCTCTGTCCTACCCGAGGTCCTCCGTAGTTAATGCCATCGCTGGGTAGTTACATTCTGTGCCAAAAATGCTGCAGGAGATCCAGATGAGAATCCACCCAGCCCTTCCTGCAAAGTCTCAGACACGCCAGTGAGTAACTACAAACCTTGATGAGTGCCTTAACCCAGCAGTATGAGCTAGCGCTGGAGGGGAAGCCCTGAGTGGGAGGGCTGGCTGGCTCTGTCTGCTTGCTTCTCTCCTTGGGGGGTGCTGGGCCTTTCAGTGGAATTGGCAGCCAGGCAGTGGCTAAAGCTGAGCATGCTCAATACCCCCTGGTTACATTTCCATCCTCAGTGTAATGAGTTACAGTATTTAACTGATAGCTGCTGTCCTCATGAAGGGCGGGCGTTAGCGCCTCAGATAACTGGTAAGTTATACTGTGTTCCTTCACACTTTAGATGTCTTTTTTTCAATTAAAAAAAAAAAAAAAAAAAAAAACCAAACCCCTTTGCTGTGGAGTTAATTCCGACTCATAGTGACCCTATAGGACAGAGTAGAACTGCTGCATGGGGTTTCCAAGGAGCAGCTGGTGGATTCAAACTGCCCACCTTTTGGTTAGCAGCTGTAGTTCTTAACCACTGTGCCACCAGGGCTCCAAATGTGCTAAGAGCCCCGAGAGACAGAAGCAGCCCTTGGTTAAGCTGACCAGTAGCCAAGAAGGGACTTTTCTACCCAAACACAAACAGCCTCAATTAGTGGCTGAAGGAGATCTCACCTCTCCCTCACTACCCAGCTGCCTGGGAACTGCTACCTCTGTTAGCCCAGAGTCCGGAACTAATCCCAAGGCTTCCTTCTGATGCCTTGTGAGGGCACAAAGGGCTCAAGTGACCCAGTCTCTGAGTCTCCAGGGTCCAAATTAGATGGCCTGTCTAAGTCCTTGCTACTCAAAGTGGGGTCCGTGGACCAGCAGTACGAGCATCACTTGGGAGCTTATTGGTAATGCAGACTCTCTGGCCCCACCCCAGACCTGCTGAATCAGACTCTGCATTTTCAACAAGGGCCCACAGTGATTAGTATACACAGTAAAGTTCATGCAGCACTGATTTAAGTCATCCCCCTCCACCTCTAATTGGGAAAACTGAGATCAGGAGAGGCAGGGACCAGGCCAAAATCACACGGCTGGAGGAGGTCAGACTCGTGACCCTGGTACAGGGTTTTGTGTTCCATGTCACACTGTCTGCCCTTCTCCCCCACACTCTTGTGAAGCCCCCACATCCTCTCAATCTCATGGGATATGGTACTTTTTGTTTTTGTGGAGAAAATATACACAACAAAACATATACCAGTTCAGCATCTCTACATGTCTAATTCACTGACATTGATTGCATTCTTGAAGTTGTGCATGCATTCTCACGATCCTTTTCCAAATTATTCTACCATCATTAACATAAATTCAATGCCCCCCACGCAAAAGGTGATAGTGTTCTGATTGTGGGACTCCTGCTCCAGGGGCCTGCAATGAGGATGAGAGAAGGCAGTGGAGGAGGGCAAAGGTGGCAGCCAGGTCTGATCGGGTGGGAGGGGCTGCAGGAAGAGCCCACTCCTGCCCTTACCTCCCAAAGACAGGCCCCTGGAAAGTGCAGCAGCCCCCTAGCACCCAGCCTTCTGCAATCCAGCTGGTCCTTCTCTGTCCCCTCCCTACCATCTGAGTCCCACCTGTCAGAGGGAGGGATGAAGGGAGATGGCACCAAGGTCACCAGTCAGTGCCTAAGTCATGCATGGGGCCTTACCGTGGGAAGAAGCTGCCTGTCAGGAAGGAGGGATGGGTCTCCCAGAGCTCTCCACCTTGCAGAGGGTGAGGAGCAAGAGAGGCTGAATGGAGGCTGCCATGCTGTTCCTTCTGCCCCCTCCCTCAGCTCCTCCCTAGCAGCTGGGAAGCAATGCCAGGCCGTGGCTCCCAGCCTTGGGCTTCCCTGGTGCTGGGAGTGCCTCCGGAGCCCCCAACTCCCCTTCCCTCCCAGGGCAGCTCTCTATACCTGGCTGTAACACTGTTCAGCGCTGTGCACTCCATCAGGGCAGTGTCTAGCCCTTGCTGTACCCTGTGCTGGGTACATAGCAGATGTTCAATAAATGTCTATTGCCAGGATGCAGCCCCTCCCCTTCCACAGAGATGCCCTCAGACTAGGAGGCTTCTGTCTACTTGTCCTGTACCGATTCCTTTCCTGGCGTCCCACTCTGGTTCCCCTGGCTTCCCCTGCATCCCATCTGGTCTCCCAACTGCTGCTCTAGACCCCAGATCCCTCCTGGTCCCCAGGTAGACCTGGCCCCAGGCCCTGAGCCTCTAAGGAGCAGGTTTAATCTGTCCCTCCAGACTCTTCAGAGCTCACTTCTCTCTTCCTCTATACTCACCCATGGTTGCCTCCCTCCCCGACACCTGAAGTATGCCTGCTCAGAACCCTATGGGCACAACCCTTTCACCAAATCATACACGGAAGCCCATCACAGATAAAATCTGAGTTGATTCAGTGGGGCAGGAGGAGGCGAGAACCTAGGATCCCCCACCCTCCATAGCTCCTCCTTGGTGCCTCCAGGCTCCACTGGCCCCTTTGCCAACTGGTCTAACCACTTGCAGTGCTAACTGATCCCAACCTTCAGGGGCAGGGAGCAGAGCAGAGCCCCCACCTCTACGCCACCCAGGGGACCCCGCATTCGATCAGGGGGCTCTGAGTCCCAGCATTAGGCCAGAGAAGAGGAATGACGTGCCCAGTTAGCCATTCATTGACAAATCTGGGTTTCGTGGAGGCTCAAAAACCTTCCAGATGCCAAAGATCTCAGCAGTGGGATTGCAGGCACCTATAGAGGTGTCAGGACAAGTGGGGGTGGGCCAGGGACTCCAGACATTCTGGCCAGGGTAGAGAGCTCCAAGGACCAGAGGGTGGCAGGGAAGCCCTGTTTGGTCTTGTCAGGGAAGGTGGTGCCTGGGCTAGAGGATCCCTAAAGGGCTTTTGGGCAGACAGGCAGGCAGGAAGGTGGGTGAGGCTGGTAGAGCCTGGGCACTCCTGGAGGACGGATGACTCAGGGTGGAAGGGCCCTTTTGAGTCAGCCCTGCTGAAAGGTTGCCTTGTGAATAGGGCCCCTGGACAGGATGCTGGGGCAGGACCCTGGGACCCCAAGAAGGTTCCGGGCCCCAGGACCTCAGCCCCTCTGCCCCCCAATCTGCCCCTGAGATCCTCAGAGTCTGGGGACTGAAGAAGGGAGGGCAGGGGTGGTACTTGTGTCTGTCCAATGAACTTGTATAAGCTTATCCACTTGTTTGAACTCAGAATGGGATAACTGGCCCCAGAGACTATGAAGCCAGGACTGGGGGGCTCAGTGCCTGCTTTCAGCCTAGAGCCCTACCTCCTGTCTTCATCTCTGCCCCATTTCCCATCCCCAGTCAACATCTATAGTATGGGGCTGGCTGTCCAGAGACTCCCAGCCCAGCTCCCACCCCTTTATGACCTATGAAAACTGTGCTACTGACCAAGGCTTCTTTTCCTAGAACAGCATCCAGCACGTAGTAAATGCTCTGTAAATGTTGACCATTATTATTAGCACTGTTATAATGGTCATTACTATTAATTGCCTAGCATATGGGGCTGGCATATTGTAGACGCTTAATAAATGTTAGAAGGTGACGTTATTGTTGAATTTTATACAGTCATCATAATGCCTGGCGCATAGTAGGTGCTGAACTAATGCTCCGTCCTTCTCTTAGAGGACCAATTGTATGCATTCCCCAACTGGAAAAGAGAGATGTTAGGGTGCTCTCCTTTGCTGGGCTTTGGTGGGGAGAGTGCGGTGCACAGCAAGGGGTCAAGTTCTGGCCTGAGTAGGAAGAGCTGGTAGCACTACTCTGACCTCCGTTTCACCACCCCCGCCCCAATGATTCTGAGGAGCATTGCCCCTGAGGTTGGAGGGGGAACAGGGGAACATCTGGCCTACCTTAGAGGAGGCTTGGCCACAGGGGACCCAAGAGGGAGGAGCCCCACTGGAACCTGCCTGCCCAGGTGGGGGAGGGCTGGATGGCAGGGGTGGTTAGGAACACAGGGGGCTTCCTGGAGGAGGAAGCCTGGGCTGGGCCTGAAGAATGGGCAGCTCTGAGCTTAAGGCAGAGCATGAGGGTGGGGGGAAGATGGAGCAAAGTCAGAGAGAAGGGGAGACTGGCACCCTGAAGTGGAAAGCAGCCTGGGGATCAGGCTCAGAGAAGCTACTCTGGAGCCCCTGGCCTGACAGGGAGAAGACTCTGGGGGTGGACATGGTGCTGCTTGGGGGTGCCTTCCTCAGCCATTGCCTACCTTCCAGGGCCAACCCTTTAAGATGCAGAACTGGGGCAGGAGTAGGGGCTGCTAAGCCTCTGGGCTGGAACTCTGTGCCCAAGCACTCCCAACTTGAGTGACTTCAACTGCCAAACTACTTGGAGGTGACCCTAGAGCTCAGGAGCTGGCCGGATAGGATATCAGCACCCCCATACATGCATACCCACACCCCATGCAGCTGATGCCAGCCCAACTGGGCTTCAGTGCCAGGGAGGAAGAGGCTGCCTGCTCCACCAGCTGGGACAGCATGGGAAGAGCAGGCAGGGGTCCCTGGGTTGTGCCTGGCCTTGAACCCAGGCCTCCTCCAGAGTGCTGAGCAGGGATGGGCGCACACCCCCCTCCAGTCCTTTCACACCTCTTGCCTGCTGAGAAAGAGGGAAACACTCCTCAGAGTGAGTCATTGGGTTCTGGGGGTGTGGGAGATGACATCAGGGAGTAGGCATGCATCAGGCCACCCAGCTGCTGTGGCAATGCACACGTGCGCATGCACACACTTTCACAGGACTGCCATATGCAGCCGTTGCACACAGGCATTTGTGGACACACTCACTCACTGACACAGTGGCCAGATGCTGCAAACCAGAACGTGCACACACACCCTCTGGTATGAGCCAAGCACTGTGCTGGGGGGGGGGGCGGTGGAGTGGGGAGGGCTCGGTGCTGGGGGGTGGAAGGGTTGGATCCACCATTGAACAAGACAAATACCAGCCCTCTGAAGGCTGCTTTTTACTGGTGGGTGGGGACAGATTAGACACAAACACATTTCCAATATGACTTTCTCTACTGAAGTATTCCCAGAGGATATTGCGTGATGGCTAGAGTTTGCTAGAAGGCAGTGGGTATGGAGAGTAAAATGTTGGCCCAGTGTAGATATCTATTGAAGCTGTGATGGGTACAGGGGGATCCATTATATTCCATTATATTCATTTCTATTCTTGTGTATGTTTGAAACTTTCCATAATAAAAAGTTAAATACACATATATATAATTGGCAGTCGGTCATAAGTGATATGAAGAAAAGTACGACTAGATAAGGGGTGTCATGGATTGAATTATGTCCCCCCAAAAATGTGTGTTATCAATTCGGCTGGGGCATGATTCTCAGTATTGTGTGATTTTCCCTTGTGTGGTAAATCGTGCCTCTATGATGTTAATGAGGGAGGATGGGCGGCTGTTGTGTTAGTGAGGCAGGACTCAATCTACAAGACTTGATAGTGTCCTGAGGCAATCTCTTGAGATAAAAAAGACAGAAGTGAGCAGTGAGACAGAGGGACCTCATACCATCAAGAAAGCAGTGCTGGGAGCAGAGCGTGTCCTTTGGACCAGGGTCCCTGCGCAGAGAAGTTCCTAGTCCAGGGGAACACAGAAGAGAAGGCCAACAGAGAGAAAAAGCTTTCCCCTGGAGCTGACGCCCTGAATTTGGACTTTTAACCTACTTTAACTGTGAGGAAATAAACTTCTCTTTGTTAAAACCATCCACTTGTGGTATTTCTGTTATAGAAGCACTACATGACTAAGACAAGGGGATATAGAGGAGCTAGGAAGACTCTTCAGATTAAATGTCAGAGACCTGAATTAACTGAGGTGCAAGCCATGCAAATATTTGGTGTTGCCGGGTGGAAACCTCAGGTTCTGCTTGGCGCGACTCATCTCAGCCAATAAATGAGAGACTGAGTTGGGAGACCAGAAAGGCGTTTTTATTTTATTGTGCAAGGAAAGGAACAGTGGGGGCTGTTGCTACCAAGACTGCTCAGTGAGGGCAAGAGGAAAGTTACTTTTATGGGGTTTACAAGCGGGAAGTTCATACAAGTTATATCAGCAACATTCTTAATCATACTATGCAGGCACAATGGGGTTTATGTATAACCTTATGCATTGCATGTTCAGAAAGTGGCTGTTAAATTCTACCCAGAGGCAGGGAAGTTACTATTTATGAGGTACTTACCCAGCTAAAACGTTATCCAGAATGTCAACATAGCACCTAAACCAGTTTCCACCGATTTCCTCTAGTTTTGGACAATAGTTAAGGAAAGGGGAACCAGGATGTTAATGTAAAGCTTCTGTGGTGTCAAGCAAGCTGCTTGAGGCAGTGGAATTTTCCACAGCCTGGGGTCCTCTGTCTTACTGGGAGAAAGCATTCCAAACAGCAGGAACAGGCAATGCGAAGGCCCTGAGGTTTTGAGGAAGAGCAATCAGGCCAGTAGGTCTGGTGTTCGGTGACCAAAGGAGACAGCGGTCCAAGGTGAGATCAAAGAGGTCATCAGGTAGTAGACAAGAATTATCTTAGGTGAAGAGGAAGGACAGCACACACTACAGGGGAAGTCAGCACAACTGGACTAAACCAAAACTAAGAAGTTTCCTGAATACAACCAAACACTTCGAGGGACAGAGTAGCAGGGGCAGGGGTCTGGGGACCATGCTTTCAGGGGACATCTAGGTTAATTGGCATAACAAATCTTATTAAGAAAATGTTCTGCATCCTACTTGGTGAGTGGTGTCTAGGGTCTTAAAAGCTTACAAGCGGCCACCTAAGATGCAACAATTGGTCCCAACCACCTGGAGTAAAGGAGAATGAAGAACACTAAAGTCACAAAGAAAGTATTAGCCCAAGAGACAGAAAGGGCCACATAAACCAGAGACTGCATCACCCTGAGACCAGAAGAACTAGATGGTGCCCGGCAACCACCAATGACTGCCCTGACAGGGAACACAACAGAGAGTCCCTCACGGAGCAGGAGAAAAGTGTGGTGCAGAACTCAAATTCTAGTAAAAAGACCAGGCTTAATGGTCTGACTGAGACTGGAGGAACCCCAGAAAGCATGGCCCCTGGTCTCTCTGTCAACCCAGAACTAAAACCATTCCCAAGGCCAACTCTTTTATTTTTTTTTTCCCATACAAAAGTTTATACATACATTGTTACGTAACTCTAATTGCTCTCCCCACACTGTGACAGCACACTCCTCCTTTCCACCCCTGATTTCCCGTGTCCATTCAACAAGCTCCTGACCCTCTCTGCCTTCTCATCTCACCTCTGGACAGGAGCTGCCCGTTCAGTCTTGTATCTGCTTGAACTAAGAGGCACACTCCTCACGAGTATCACTTTATGTCTCACAGTCCAGTCCAACCCCTATCTGAAGAGTTGCCGAGGCCAACTCTTCAGACAAAGGTTAGACTGGACTATGGGACATAAAATGACCCCAGAAGGGGTCAGATTTGGTCTCTCTTTCTTTCCTTCTTTTTTATGTACCCTTAGATCACCTAACTTTTTTTTATTATTGTGATGAAACATATATAACAAAAATTTGCCATTTTAACCATTCTTAAGCGTACAATTCAGTGACATTAATTACATTCACCATGTTGTGCTACCATCACCACTATCCATTTCCTAAAGTTTTACATAACCCCCAACAGAAACTCAGTATCCCTTCAGCAACAACTCCCATTCCCTAGCCCCTGGTAGCCACTAATAAATTTGGGTCTCTATGCATTTGTCTATTCTAGATATTTCACATAAGTGGGATCATATAATATCTGTCCTTTTGTGTCTGCCTTATTTCACTTAGCGTAATGTTTTCAAATGCATCCATTGTAGTAGCATGTACCAGAACTCCATTTCTATGACTAAATAATATTCCATTGTATATATGCACCACATTTTGTTTATCCATTGATCTGTTGATGGACACTTGGGTTGTTTCTATCTTTTGGCTATTGTAAATAGTGTTTCAGTGAACATTGATGTACAAGTATCTGTTTGAGTCTGTTTTCAATTCTTTTGGATACTTAGGTAGGAGTGAAATTGCTGGATCATATTGTAATTCTATGTTTAACTTTTTGAGGAGCTGCCAAACTGTCTTCCATAGCAGCTGGACCATTTTACATTCCCACCAAAAATGGAAGAGGGTTCCAATTTCCCATATCCTCAACACTACCAGTTGTTTTCCATTTTTCTGAGTATATCCCTCCTAGTGGCTGTGAGGAGCCCTGGTGATATGGTAGTTAAGACCTAGCCCGCTAACCAAAAGGTCAACCGTTCGAATCCACCAGCCGCTCCTTGTATACCCTATGGGGCAGTTCTACAACAGATTCTACAACAGGTTTGGTTTGGTTTTTTAAGTGGGTATGAAGTGGTATGTCATTGTGGTATTAATTTTAATTTCCCGAATGACTAATGACTGGAGTCTTTTTTGTTGTTGTTCTGAGTCGACTCAGTGTTTTTATTTTTATTCAACTATAAGCAAACAGCAAAATTAACCCAACATTCCTCAACTCCAGATCAGCTTTATTTATACAATGAAGAGTGATCAATTTAAACAGGAACACAGATTTAAGGACTTCTGATAACCTAGCACTGCTGTTCGTCCAGATGGCCAGGTCTCAACACCAGAAAAATGGGCCTCCGTTAAAGATTCATTCATGCTTTGCTTTACTGCTATTAAAAAAAAAAAAAACCCCATTGCCGTCAAGTCTATTCCGACTTACGGCCACCCTATAAGAGAGTACGACTGCCCCATAGGGTTTCAAAGGAGCGGCTGTTGGATTCAACCTGCCAACCTTTTGGTCAGCAGCTTGAGCTCTTAACCACTGCACCACCAGGGCTCCAATAGACTTCCTCTTTTCACCTGAATTTTTTTCTTCTTTAACTTCTGGTTTGCTATTTTTATAGTGACAATTTGATGGCCCTATCACAGTACCAAAACATTCCCCAAAATGGAGTTCAAATTTGATGAAAACATAAACTGGAATGTGTGACCTTCTAGAAGTATAAAGGGTAGGCAGCAGGAAAAGTCACCCTAAACTGTATCTGACTTCTCAAGTCTCACCTGTGGCAATCAAAGCCGGGAAGAGGAGAAAGCTACATGCATCACTGAACTCAAGAGCACTGCCTGGGGCCTCTGGAATGGTTCATTTCTCAGCTTTCCCTACTTCCCTGAGAGCTGCTTATACAGTTGGAGCACATAGTCGACCCATTCAGCCTGGTAACAAATGCCGGCAATCAGGGACCCGAGCTCGCACTTTTTGCAGAAAGATGCCACCTTGAAGTTGCCACAGTGGTCTCCAGATCCATGCTAAGAGTAAGCTTGTCATACTTCAGTGACTTGTCCTGCTCATAAACCAGCCAGTCATAGCAGTGCACGCCTATGCCCTTGGGAGGCCCAGAGCCCACATAATCGGAGAGGATTGTGCTACTGTTGTTGTCATTGCCTTTCATGTTGACCACCAGAAAATGGTGCCATTCCCCATGTTTGGGAGCATCTAGATCTGTCAGAACCAAGGTGTAGAGTTTACCTGAATCCAGCCTATCCCATGCAATGCTGGTGGGTCGGTTCTTAACCCGGGCAGGTGTCAGCACTTTGTCCTTTGACCTCCGCCCCGCCATATTTGACCTGTAGTGGATGCTGCAGTCGCTCATCCACTTCCTGCAGGCTCAAAGACTTGCTGAGGTCCACCAGCATCGTGAGGCTGAGCGGAACGGGCAGTTGGGAGTGCAGCAGCAGGCGAAGCACACGATAGCCCAGCGACAACCTGGAC
>NW_004443966.1:20899845-20900609 GCF_000243295.1 Trichechus manatus latirostris | reverse complement strand
GAATTTATTTGAGATTATTTTCTACTATGTGGGGGGATGAGGGAGCAAAAGAGAAATTCAGGTCAGTTATAGGAAAATGCAAGCCCAGTGGCCAAGTGGTTAATTGGTTGGCTGCTAACCAAAACGTCAGTGGTTTGAACCCACCAACTGCTCTGTGGGAGAATGATGTGGTAGTCTGCTTCTGTAAAGATTTACAGCCTTGGAAACCTTATGGAGCAGTTGTACTCTGTCCTATAGGGTCACTACGAGTTGGAATCAGGTTTATGGGAAAATGAAGTTATGTTCCTCACACACGTTCATTTGTAAACAGAGACTCTGAGTCACTGCAGATGTCACCATGCAATACTGTCACCAGCATTCCTGGGGGACTGGTGGGATTCCCCCACCCTCAAATCCTCTCACATTTCAGCTCATTGGTTTGTCAGCCTTGAATTCTTTGACAGCCCTGGAGGTGCAGCGGTTAAGAGCTACGGCTGCTAACGAAAAGGCTGGCAATTCGAATCCACCAGCTGCTCCTTGGAAACCCTACGGGCCGGTTCTACTCTGTCCTATAGGCTCACTATGAGTCAGAATTGACTTGACGGCAATGGGTTTGGTTTTGGTTTGGAGCAGAGATCTGCCACCCCCTCTCCCCTTGAGCCTAAATGAGTTAATGTGATTCTAAGGAATGGAGCCATCAGATAGATCTCCACTGAAAGCAGAGAATACCAGAAAGACGTCTTAGTGATCTAGTGCTGCTATAACAGAAATACCACAAGTGGATG
>NW_004443966.1:20893983-20898310 GCF_000243295.1 Trichechus manatus latirostris | reverse complement strand
GGCTGCAACAAGCTGCAACAACAGGCTCAAACAGAGTAGTGATTGGGAGGATGGCGTAGGACCAGGCAGTGTTTCGTTCCGTTGTACACAGGGTTGCTACGAGTTGGAACTGACTAGAAGGCACCTAACAACGACAACAACAAGTAATAGAGCCAGAGAGCTGGGTTTGAGTCTAGCCCTGCTACGGCCTCACTGTCTAATTGTAGGCAGGTCCCAGCCTCTCCCTGGGTAATTCTCAGTCTCTGCACCTGTGAAATACAACGATGCCCACCAGGGCTGTGGTGAAGCCTGAGGAGGCCACAGTTCTATGAGGCACTGCCTTCTGAACAGACAGCACTGCATTGGGACTTGACTAACAAAACTAAAAGGAAAAAGGTTTGTGTTAAACTATGTTGAACCCCAGAGCTAAGTTTCACGATCAGCCCTCCAAGCTTTGTCTAGGGGAGGTGGATTTCGATTTCTCCGCCAAGGTCTTCTTGTTGGGGCTTACCGTCTCCTTCAGCCCAGCCAGTGGAGAGAGGTGCCAGGGCCAAGCTGGTGAGGAAGCAGGTTGGGGTGGGTAGGGGAGCTAAGCAGGCTTGGCTCCCAGAGGCCTGAGTCAGCGGGCAGGCGAGCAGGCGGGGCGGGCTCAGTTCTCACATGCTTGGGGAGGAGATGGTGCAGGAATGTTGCTCCTGCCTGGGCTTGGGCCCTGCCCACCACATCCTGGCCCTTCCTCTGCTCTGGCTCCAGATGGAAGATGCCTGGAGCTTGGTTAGGTGGGTTCAGCCAGGGGCCTTCAGAGGATGGCCCAGGCCACAGAGGCTGCCAGGAACTGGCCTCTGACCCAGAGCACCTCCCAACCTGCTGGGTGCTGCTGGAGAGCCACCACTGCTCACTAGCCCTGGTCCCGTGTCTGCACAATGAGGAGCTGAACTAGGTGCTGTTGGATCATCCCAGCTTCTCCCCGCCAGGCACTGGCTGTACCCCCAGACCTCTTGGGGCATCTACCTGGCTGTGGTGCTTGTAACTTGCTCTACTCTGCCTCAGAGACACTCCTCCTGGGGTTGCTTGTCTCTCAAAGCTCTCCTCTGAAACCTCTGATGAGCTGAGCTTCAGAGCTGGGGGCCCAGGAGGCGGTGCAGGTGGGGTCCAGACACCTTTGTGTGACACATACGTTATATGCTTATGTGACTTTGTGGTGAACAAACTTCACTCCTGTGGTCTGTGTGTGGGACCATGGGAGGGGATGGCTGTGGGTGATGGCGTGGCTGCGACTCTGATGCTGTGAGCAGATGACGATGCACGTGTGGCCAGGCTGAGTGTGTGTGTGGCTGGGAGTGCAACAGTGCGAGCAGAGGACTGTGCATGTGCACAGGTGTGGCCTGTGTGCCTGCGTGTGATGTGTCTGCTTTGGGCCAGGTGTCTGAGACTCTGAGTGGCTGCATCTGGGAATGTGAGGACACGTGGATGATCATGTGGTTGTGCGATGGGATAGAGGGGGCAGTGCTGGGCTGAGGCTGAGGCTGGGGCCAGCCATGGCACAGTGGCTCACAACCCTCCTGTGTCTCCGAGGGGACAGGATGCAGGATCTGAGGTCCATCTCTGCCCCTACCCCCCACATGTGACTGTGTAAGACAAAGCAGACTCCCTTTCCTAGGCTGGGCAAGATTGGGGATCAGGGGTCCCCCACCCCCACTCTCAGGTCCTGGTAATTGCCCAGGGCAGAAAGAGAGGCCTTGTTTTCCAACCCCCATAGAGCAAAGTGAGCGAGGGAACTAGAGGCAGCTGGGCCCAGCTCAGGCCAGAACATCTGCCTGGCATGTGACTGAGGCCAGCCAGCAGGCCCTGCCACCACCAAGATGCCCCCCCTGCCAGACCCCTACTTCTACTGAGGGGGGCCCTGGCCAGCCCAGCTCGATGCCAAATTTCCCCCGACACCCCAACCCACACAGAGATAGAAACCAGAGACAGGGGCCTTGACATCCTCACTCCCCACCACACACACACATACACGCACACAACGTCCCAGCCTAGAGACCTCAGGGGTACTGGAGTGGGCCTGGCCCCCCCCAAGACTCCACTTTCTGATTCTCCTCTGAGGTCCAAGGCCCTCCCGACAACACTGTCAGACCAACTCCCCCACCCTGAGGACGGAAGGGGTAGGAGGGCCGTCTGAAGGAAGGGACACAAAGAGGGCAGTGCTTATCCCCGGGCAGGAAGCACTGATAGGGGGATTGCTGAGCACTCTGGTCAGGAAGAGCATTCCCACTACTCCTACCCAGATTGGCCTCTGAAGGGGACCTTACCCCTGAGGTCAGAGTCCCCTCTGCAGAAGGCCACATGGGGGTCAAAGCCAAGAAGAGGTTAAGGGCAGGAAGTTCCTTGTATGGGCTGGAAAAATAAAGAAAAAAAAAGGAGGGAGAAGGGAGGCGAAAATTCCCCAGAAAGTCCCAAATCTGACCTAATTTTGACCCAGGGCCAAGGACGCCATTCCAGAAGTTCCTGGGAGGACACTTTGCCCCAAACGTGCCTGCCCACCCCTTTCCCCCTGCACCTGCTGATTCTTACCCCAGCTCACCCCCATGAGCTCCTTGTAGCCCTGGCCTGCCCGACGCCGTCTCTGACTGCCCTGACCCTTGACACCCTCCCTCCACCAGATCCCCATTGGCCCTGCAAGAGAACCAAAGTGTTAACAATGAGGCTTTTTTCTCCTATGTATGAACTCCTGTTTATCCAGCCTGGGGCACCCCCAAGGGCACAGCTGGGGGGTTCTCAGTCGCCCCAGTATGGGAGCCACTGCAGGGCTGGGCACCCAGGACTGCCTGGAGAAGGACACAGTTTCTATCCTCCCCGCTCTCCTCCCTGGACAGGGGCTTTCCTGGGCAAGGCCAGGACTTGCCTCCCTGGAGAGAGGAATCACCTGTCCATTAGACTGTCTAGGGGCGCAACGTCCCATCCCTTCTACGAGCAGCCTAGACACAGAACAGCACAGCCAAGCCCCTGGCAGGACTCCACCCATTTTAGAGAGAGGAGGGAGGTCTGGCATCCAGCCAGGACCTATGCCACCTTCAGCTCCCCAGCCCCACACCTCCCACCAGCACAAGCCTCCCCCAGCTTTTGGGGTTCTGAGGTAAATTTTGTGTTGAGCGTCACCTCAGAATCTGGTCCATCAGGGTTCTATCCTTCCCCTTACCCTCATCCAGTCCAGAATCCACACAGAAACAGGCATGCTTTTGTTATTTTAATTGTAAAAGGTTTATCAAGAAAAAAAGAAAGAAAAAAGATTCAAGCAGCAGCAGCCAAGAGCAGGCCACGACCTCCTGGGGGGCTAGCTCCCCCCCACCCCACTGCTGGCCACAGCAGTCTGGGGGTAGAGGAGGCAGCAGCCCCCTGAGGATGTAAACATAGGTCAGAGGATAGCACAGCCTGACCCAGGAGCAGGGGCTTGCGTCACAGTGAGGCTGGCCTTGAGTAGGTGGGCCCAGGAGCCCTGGGGGGTGGGCGGGCAGGCCTTGTCCTCTGTCTTTCTCCCTTAGGTTTCCCATTGTGCAACAGGAAGGAGTCAGGGAAGATGGTGCGGGGGTGGAGGCCCCTGAGACTCTGGGGTCCCAGCCTGCTCTGGAGTATGGGGAGTTATTGCTGGTGAATTCAAATATCAGACAACTTCTGAGGGTCCCCTCCAGAAAGGTGCCATCAGGGCCCTGGGGTCCGTGGCTCGTCTCAGTGCCTCGAGCCCAGGGCTGGGAAGGATGTTGCATGGTCCCCTAACCAGGGGAAGATAGGGCTCAGTAGGTGGAGAGTCAGAGGCCTGCAGGAGGGAGTTGTCTTGCAGCCCCCCGCTGGAGGGGACATGGAGTGGGGCAGAGGAGCAAGGGAGGGACATGGCGAGCAAGTAAGATCCCGCCCCTCTATCACACAGGCTAGAATCGCCACCAGAAGGGCACCAAACTTATGAGGGAAAGGTAAGGGGGAGAAGAGGAGATGTTTTCATGCCTCCATCCATTGCCCATGCTGCTCTTCTCCCTTGAAAGTCCTTCTCCCCATTTTCTGTCTGGCAGGCTCCTTGTCATTCCTCAAGACACTGCTCAAATGTTACCTATTCTGTGGAGTCTTCCTTGACTGGTAGAATGCAGGAGTCCCTTCTTTGAGCTTCTAAACTCAAAACCTGTTGCCATAGAGTCGATTCTGACTCACAGCGATCTATAGGACAGAGTAGAACTGCCCCACATAGTTTCCAAGGAGCAGCTCATGGATTTGAACTGCCGACCTTTTGGTTAGCAGCCAAGATCTTAACCACTGCACCACCAGGGCTCTTTTGAGCTTCCAAGAACCCCCTATTTAACCA
>NW_004443966.1:20892210-20893640 GCF_000243295.1 Trichechus manatus latirostris | reverse complement strand
ACGACTCCTCCAAAGCCCCTTCTCAGGGAGAAGGGACAAGCTGCTAACCTCGCCCACGCTTGGCCCCCCAGGCACTGCTGGTGCAGAGAGGTCTAGAGAGCAGGGTGTGCTGTAGCGACCGGGCCTGGAGGCGGGGTGGGGGCTGGCTGCACGTGGTCAGAGGTGATCGTACATACGCAGTGTCTTCTCCAGCTGCTGGCCTACCCGCTGGTAGAAGAGGATCTGCTGGCGCAGGTAGCTCTGCATCATGTGCTTGAAGTCGAGCTCACGGCGCTGGTGGAAATGGTTCATTTCTGCCTGCAGGGCAAAGCCCACCACACGGCAGCGCCTGCGAATGCCGTCGGCTTCCTCCTGCACCATGCGGCCCTCGTCACTCATGCGCTGGCTCTCCTTCACCTTGGCGAAGGCGCCTGGCACGAGCAGAGCAGAGGACAAGGCAGGTCAGGGCCCAGATCTCCTCCATTCACCCCCTACACCCTCCCTGAGTCCCCTCGAGGGCTCAATTCAGACCTCACTCCTGAACTCCAGACCCCATGGTCCAGCCACCTAGATGTCTCCATCAGCATGTCCCCCAAACCCCCACCCTCAGCACATCCTAAAGCAAATGCACCATCTTCCCTTCAAAACTGTGCCATCGCCAGCAGCCCCCACCCGACAAGCCCTGCTAGATGTCCTTATTTTCCAGGACCAGGCCATCCCTATCCACCACAGGCCTCATCATCTTTCATGCCCAGCTCAGACATCACTTCCCCGGGAAGGCTTGTGGCACTCCCGCTGGCTTAGGTGCCTCCCTGATGCCCCGAGGCTCCCCCTAGCACAGGTTTCTGTGACTGCCTCCCCTACTGGGCTGTGAGCTCAACTGAGGTCAGGGCCTGTCCTCACCTTTTCTTTGTCTCCAGCACCCAGAACGAGGCCTGGCCCACGCAGATCCTGATCACCGTCTGCTGAACTGATTGATTCAACCCTGTTCCTCATGGGACTGCTGCCAGTCCCCCTATGGGTCTCTGTGCCCTTGGTCTCAGCCTCAGACAGGTGCTCCACAGCACCTGAAGAGCAGGCCAGCTGGGCAACCTGCTCCAAACCTTCCTTGGCTCCCTACTACCTGCAGATCAAGGTCATGCCCATTTGCCTGCACATGAGGCGCTCTGGGAATTGACCCCTGCACACATTCCACACTGACCTCATGTCAGGTGAACTTCCTCTCATCAAACGCACTCTTTCCTACCTCCATACCTCTGCCTGCTGGCTCCCTATTCATAATTAAAGGCCCCGATCTGGTGCCACTTCTACACTGGAGCTGCCCCATTGCCCCCAGGCAGAACGCCTCCCTCATCTGACCTCCCTCTACCCCCATCCACATCACACCAGGGTAACAGAGAGAGGGCAGGGGCTGACCCTAGGCAGGGGACCCAATGTGAAGAATCTGAACG
>NW_004443966.1:20877969-20891871 GCF_000243295.1 Trichechus manatus latirostris | reverse complement strand
ACTCCTCACGGGCTATAGAAAATACAAAGTGCAAAGAAGATTAAGGAGGTGGGAAGGGTCTGGAGGGCAGCACGGTCTCCAAGCACTTCAAAAGCACCCACTGCACACGAACAGCATACTTGTCTCTGCTTGCCCCCTTTCCCCTTGAAGGGGGGCTCCAAGGGTCTTCTAGACGGTATTCCTTTTACCCTTACTCAAGTTGTCTGATGCATTGAAAATGAATTTATTGAGTACTTACTATATGCCACGCCCCAGGCTCTACATGCTGGAAATAACTCTGGAGGCCTTCAGCAGGGGCCTCAGTCTTGTGCTGAGAGTGGCCTCCTACCAGATCTGCCAACAGTGCCCTGGTGTGGCTGCCAGTGGTTTGAGCCATGTAAAAAAGCAACAGAGCAGGGCTGCGGGTAGAGCACGTGCTTTGGGTTCAGACAGACCTGGCTTAAATACCGGCTCTGCCATACACCCATTGCATGACCCTGAGCTAGTCACCTGTCCCGTCTGGGCCTCAGTGTTCTCATCATGGATGCAGTGAGATAATGCACAGGAGGTCATCACCTGGCACCCGGCAGTAGAAGGCACTTCCCTGCCCTACAGCAGCAAGGGAGCCATGACTGTCCCCAGACATGGAGGGGGACCCTGGTACTCCACCTGCTCTGCCCTAGGCCCCTAGATGCTCCAGGGTGATTGGGGGGAGGGGGGCTACCTGCTTTTGCACTACATTGTTTTCTTGGGTGGTTTGACTTGATCATTTCTACAGTGACAATGATGATGATGATTGGTCCTATGAAGAGTGTGACTTTGGGCCATTATGTGGCCTCCACACTCATCATCTCAATCTGTCCAACAGTCCTATGAAAGGGGTTGTTTATTCCTGTTTCAGATGAGTAAACTGTGGAGAAGCCCATAGAGAGGTGAGGGAACCTACCCAAGGTCAGCCAGCTTGGAAGTGGTGTGCCTGGACCCCAACCTGGGCTGGTGGGACTGAAGCAATGTCTATATTGCAATTTCCTACACACCCAGCATGGCTGACCTTTCCCATCCACAGCAGAGACTGGGGCTCCTGGGGGCATGGCCGGGCCTTCTCCAGTGCCACCCCCTGCTTCCAGGGCTGGGCACACGCTCAACCCACACTTCCCCAACACTGACTAAGTATAGCCCTGTGCAAGGCTAATGTGGCCCTCGAGGAGCTTCAAATTCAGAGACCCAGGCAGACAGAGGAGTTAGGAAACTGAGGCCAGCCAGGGAAGCTCAGCACCAAGCAGTGGGTCAGTCTGCCAAGACATGACCCAAGGAGAAAGAGGACAATCTGGAAGGCTTCCTGGAAGAGGAGGGACTTAAAGACAAGAAAGACTTAGAGGCAGAGAAGGCTCTCCAGGTGAGGGGACCAGCAAAGCTGGGGCAGAGTGAGAAGGAGTTCAGGGGCCACTATGGACACTGGCCAGGAGTGGGAAGAGACAAGCAGGGGTCTTGAATGACAGTCTGAGTCTGGACTTTATTCCATAGGCAGTGGGGTATATAGAGTGCTCTGAGAGTAGCCTGGGCTTCCCCCAATTGTCTGCTGCTGCCAGCACATGAGGCCTGGTCCTGAGGGATTAGGGAGCTCATTTTAGGAAGTTACACTGCTCCCACTCTCCACATGACCCGAACTTGAGGGCCACCCAGGATGGCTCCTCACCTGGCAGACAGCTTCAAGTTACCTCCACTTCCTCTATCCCCTCAGGCTCACTGTGGAAGGGTACATGCCCTGCCTTCCCTTCCAAGGACTTTGCATGTCACCTTGCCTCTCTGAGCCTCACTTTTCTCATCTGTGATATGGGAACAGTAGTCTGGCCCAACCCTTCAAGGCCCAGATCCAGGCCTCCTCTCCTCTGCCCTCCAAGGGCTCTAGGTGGGAGGACTTCATTTTCCCAAAGGGCCACAAGGGTACACTCCCTATGTGCAGCACACATATTAGCTGGCAAGTGCAAGGCTAATCAGCTAATAGTGCCATTTCAGACAGACTCAAGTTTGGAGTCTCCAGGGCTGCTCACACAGACCCAAAAGCAACCTGCAGTTCCCAGCCCTAAACCCACTCAGTCCTTCCGCCACCTTCCCTGGACCACCTCATGTCTCCTGCTCCATCCCTACTGCCCACCCCTGGGCAGCAGAAGAGGATATCACTCCAAAGCCCAAGGCCCAGGATGGGGACCCATTAAGAGACTTCAGAGCTAGAACCCCACCTCACTACTATTCAGAGGAAACTGAGGCCCTAAGGGGGCAAGGACTTGCCTAGAGGGTTCAAGCCTCCTTCCTGCCCCACAAGTGGGGAATGCCTGGCCCAGAGGAACCCCTCCATAGCTGGGAGAGGGACACCACTTCTCCTGCAGGGAGCCGGTGCTGGGTCCTCCAGGCATATGTGTCAGGCCCTAGACAATGGACTCAGGCATTCACGAAAGTCCCAAGGGGCAGGAAGGACCAGAAGGAGAAAGGTGGAAAACAGCAAGACAAAGAAAGTGGAGTTATGTTTCAGCAAGGGGGACCTACCTGAAGAGGAGACACGGAACTCGCCTGAATTCCACCTGCCTAAGTCTGGGTGCAGGGGGGTGGGGCGGACCTGCATTCAGGAGTTTCTCCTGCCTATGGCCTTGGAGGAAGAAAAGGCCCCTTTTGTTGATGAGGACAGTAGGGCCCAAAAAGAGTAGAAATGAACCTACTGCAATCGCTAGGCATCTACTGACAGGCAGAGGGCTGGGGGGAGAGGGCAGAAGCCTAGTGTAGCAGGGAGGTCCCACCCTGCTCTCTGTCACCCCTCCACCCTGTGACTCAGTTCTGGGGCTGGGAGCAGCTGATGTACCCCACCCTACAGGCTGAGGGTCAGGGAAGGAGGACCCAGGGGCTCAGGCCTGTGTGGCATCCCTCACCCCCCTACCTTACTCTTAGGACTCAGTCTGAGAGCTGAGGTACCAGCCTCCTGCCCTGGGGGTTCTCCTCCAGGCAGGTCCCCAGGAGCAGGGAAAGGAAGCTGGATGCAGAGCCCTAGGATCCCAGGCATATTCCCTAAACTCCCCCACCTCTATCTGTCTTGCCCCTACCTCTTGGAGGTATAGTTATCACCTACCCAAGGTTGGTGGGCAGGAGATTGTCTGAGTCCTAGTCCTAGCTGTGTCAATTCCAGCAAACCATTGCTCTTGCCGAGCTTGCAGGTTTCCCAGCTGTCAAATGGGCTGAGAGGTTGGACCAGACGTGTCACGCTGCTGACAACTGTTCACAATGGTATGGTGCTTTAGAGTGTCCACATCTGTCAAATGGAATAATAATACCTTCTCTATTCGAAATCGACTTGACAGCAACTGGTATAGTATACCTCAGGTTTAATTAAACTACTATGTATAAAGTACTTAGGACCACACTTGCAGTAAGAGTAGGAGCTCAAGATGCTATGTTGAACTGTGTGCAAACTGCTTTACTGTCCACGAGCTCACAGCAAGTACCAGCTGGTGATGGCTCATGGTGGGATTAATCTCTTTGGTTTATGAAGGACTAGAAGGGGAGGGAGAGGGAGCTAGATGATGGCCCAGAACACACAGAGGGTGAAGGGCTGGCTGTACCCATCTGTTCCCCAGGCAAGGTCTTGTCCCTCTTGTCCCCCTTTCCTTGGCCAACCGTCAAGCTTCATAGCCCCTCCATTGATGCTCTGTGTTCCTGGGCCTGCCTCCAGCTGAGTTACTGTTGCACGCCCAGGTCTCCCTGCCTCCTCCTTTCCCCCATCTTATCTACTCCAGACTCCAATCCCTTGGGGAGTCCCTTGCCCCGCCATCTGGCTCAATGGAAACAGCCTGGGCTGTGAAGTCAGACACACCTGGACTCCAGTTCCTGCTCTGCATTTCATCTCACCTCACTGTACCTCAGTTTCCTCACCTGTAAAATGGAGGTGATCACACCAACCTCCCTGACTTGTGAAGAGACTTAGGGTGGGGCCAAGCCCTGAGCCCTGCCCTTGCTGGCTCTCAGGTAGGGGACCACAGGTCCCAGCTTGGCTGGGCATGCACTGTTTCCCCTTGTTGTCCCAGGGTAATTACTAGGGCCCCTTTCATTCACAAAACTGCCCTGGTATAGACAGTTAATTATATGGTCGCCCTTCTCTCAGGAGACCCCTGGACTGAGCTTCATGGGCTGGACCAGGGGGCAGTCCAGGCCTATGGGTTTCATCTCAGCCCCAACCAGGCTCTGATCCCATTTTACTAACAGGGAGACTGAGGGGAAAAATTCTCTCAAGGTCACCTCAGAGGCCTCACCTATCCAAATCCAGCTCTCTGGACTCCCTGCCTGGGTCTCCCACCTCATTCCTTCTACTGCCTTCCCTTCTACACATACTCCATCTGTTCACAGGCTGGACAGACTACTGGGACCCAGGGCCAGTGTGGGACCTCCAGACAGGCTGTGGTCCCTGAAGCCTGCCGGGTTCTGTTTAAGCCAGATTCTAAGTCCCCTCCCTAACTCACTCCAGGCCAAAGGCCTGGGGATGGGGTGGGGGTGGGGGGCATGCAGAACCTGAGAGGGCTTGGCCTGGTGAGAAGGGGTCTTTCAAACCAAGGAAGGTGGGTCGGTCTCTGCCTGAGGCTGAATGCATCACCCCAGAGGACTGGTAGCCCCTTGCTCCTAGAAACACCTTAAGTGGAGACTCAGAAATGGCCTCTCTCAGCTCTGTCTCCCTGCCCGGGGTCCGAAAAGCCAGTCTGGCCTCTTTCCCTTCTGCTTCAATTCAATCCTGGGAGCTCTGGTATGAGGTCGCCTTCCTGCCCCCAGCCCTGACCTGGGCGAGGGTCCCCAGCCACTGCATGGGGCAGCTGTTTAATCCCTGTGCCCCTGCCTCCCACTGGCCACACAGGAACACGCCATCCAAGGAGCTAGTTGAACCAGCTTTCCCAGGCGCTAGTGTGGCGGTGCACGTGGCTCCACTTCCGCATAGGGAGACACCTGCCCCAGTGGTCCCCCCATCAGCCCCGGTCATCTCCCCTGCTCTAGCCCTTCCCCTGGAGCTCAGAGCCAGCTCTCTGCCATCGCTCTATTCTTGGTCAGACCCTCCCCAGAAGCCCTTCTTCCCCCTCCCTACTTGAAGGCCTGAGAGCTCACTGGGCCCACTGCCCTCACTTCCCCAGGAAACTAAGGCCCAGAGAGAAGGCACTTCCCAGGAGCACACAGCAAACTGGGGACAGAGCCAAATTGGAGCCTCATGTTTCCTGGAGCTGAAAGGAAAGGGAAGGAGGGGAGGTGAAGGTGGATAGTAGAGAAAAGGGCAGAGACAAGAGGAAGAAGACGAGAAAGTGAGGGAAGGAAGGAAGCTAGAAGCTGAAGTTCCAGAAGTCATCCTCCTGGTCAAGGAGAGAAGGGCTGGCTTGCCCCAGACTCTCCTGGGTGTTGACGTAGGGAGGGCACTTTGCTGTGCCCAGACTCGTCCAGAGGCCTGCCTCCTGGCCCCACCCACAGTAAAACTCCCCAGCAAGCCAGGCCTGACCTCAGGGCCTAGAGGCCAGGGAGCCAGCCCCACGCCCTGCAGACGTTCTTCCTGAGTTACCCAGCAGCCCGAGGGAGGGCCACACCTCTCTACCACATTTGCTCTCCCTGCTGTCCCCAGGACTCAGCCACCTGCCAGGTCAGCCCTGACTCACTGCTCAGACAAGAAGCAGGCTCCAGAAGGGGGAGTTGGATGTGGCCATGTGGGCAGTGCCCTGGCCCCCTGGTTCTGCTCCCCTGGCCAAGCCTGGCGCCCCTGTGTGACCCGGGATGAGTCATTTCCCTGGCATTTCCTTGACAGCCCCAGCAGTAACAGGCAAGGGCCCATCCTGTCCTTTCCTACAGAGGGGGCCATGAGAACTAAAAACACGGCTGGGCTTGGGAGGTGGCCAACACAGACGTGTCCTTGGGGAGGCAGCGGAGGAAGGGACAGTCTCAGCTGGGCTACAGACTCCCTGTGCAACTGTTCTTCTCTGGACACCAGCTTCTTCATCTACAAAATGGGGACAGCAATCCTCCCACACACAGATAGAGCGCTCACAAGATAGGCAGGGGATGGGAACAGGCTCTGAAGCTGCAGACAGGGGAAGGGAGCTTGTGAAGAGTAGAAGATAGGCCCGCACTCTGTGCCCCTCGTTATCAGGGTCTGTGTGTCAACATGAGCCTGTGGGCTCCTCAAGGGTGAGGGCTGCGGCCTGATCATTTCTACATGACCAGAGCCCAGCCAGATACCTTGAAAGGGCTCAGTGCGTGGTGGTTAAATGAAAAAACGAGACAGAAACAGAGAAAACAAATGAATGAATGAACTGTGCTTCATGAGGACAGGGACCAGGCCTGTCCACAACAACATTCCTGCACCTAGAACAGCACCTGGCACATGGTCGGTGCTCAACACGTTTGTTGAATGAATAAGACAACAGAAAAACGAGATGAGCTGCTCTATTTTGCCTAGATCATCCCAGTATCCCCAGTGTCCAGCAGAGTGCCCGACTCAGTAAGGGTTTCCTGCCTGGACTGGGTCTTACCTTTCTGCAGGTGGATGATGTCAGGGAAGTTAGAGAGCAGGCCCTGGTAGAGAGACAGCATGTCGAGCATCTGGAAGAGGTCATTCTTGGGTTGCTCAGCGAACATCTCACCGACAACTTCATAGGTACGGCCCGTGTGAGAAATGGCATTGTTGAGGGCCTCGGAGCCAAATGGGGGGTCCATCTGGAAGGAATGACTGATGGCCTGGAAGGCACTGCCCAGCTTCTGGAACTCCTTGCGGAAGCCCCCCACATGCTTACGCACCAGCTCCGAGGCCACGGTACTGAGCTGCAGGACACTGTCATCCATCTTCTTGCTGAAGGCCTTGAAGGTGTCCACGCGGTCCTCCACGTCCTGTAGGTCCTGATGCTCCGTGGGAATCTGGAAGGTGAGCAGGAAGCTGGCACCCACCATCTCATCCCTTTCCGCCCGGCGTTTGCCCATCTTCCACTGCCTGTTATCCAGGCAGCTGAGGAAATGCTGGAAGCCTTCATACTGGGAGAGCACAGGGTGGCTGGTCATGTGGTCCATCCAGAGGATGAGCCGCCGCTTCCGCTTCTCAATGAAGTCCTCCTCAAAACGGCCTGTGGCCTGCTTCTCAGGCAGGTGGGGCACCGAGATGACAGTGAATTTGTGCAGCAGGCGGTTGTAGAGCCAATCAAAGTGTTTGTAGCGCCGGTAGACAGGTGAGCCAACGTGGCTGGGTGTGAGCTTGTAGGAGATGTAGCTTTTGATGCCCTTGAATTTGGTCTGTTTGGTGGGGTCCTCCACAGTGCAGGCAAATGGGTGGGGGTTGGCCTTCCACTGGGGGCCACGAGGGCCCATTTCAATGGAGTATGTCTCAAGGATCTTGGTCATCATGGGCACATCACCCAGGATAAAAGCCTCCACTCCAGAACGCACAAAGCACGAGAAACGGTTGAGGTTGCGCCCCACCACGCTGCCTCGCTTGGCAGATGCCAGGCTATCCTGCCGCTCTAGGGGTGGCTTGGGCCGGAAAGCCATGTGCTGGCTGGGGTAGGCACCTGGGTAGGAGAGGTTAAGTGGGGGGTGCCCATTGGTGCCCAGCCCACCAGCCGGCGGCTCCTCCACCACTGTGCAGCCGTCATCCCAGTCATCCCAGTCATCATCATCGTCCTCCTCGAAGCTGCCCTGGTTGGAGAGGAAGCCACTGCCGCCAGCACTACCGGCCGAGTTGGTCACATTGGGGCTGCTGTGCAAACTCACCTGGGTGCCCAGAGAGCCTGCGGGACTGCTGGAATAGTAGGCATGGTTGGAGCTGGTGTCAGAACGGATGATCTCCACATAAGAGGCGGGGAAGAGCCCTGTCTCACCGCGGCTATTCTGGCCCTGCAGCCAGCCGTCCAGCGATGTCTCACTAAAGATGACCAGGTCCTCATCCTGCTGGATGCTGATTTCCTCCTTGTTCTCGCTGCGGAAGTCATAGAGGGCTCGGCCTTTCAGTGCCATGGTGGGCCGGGTGGTAGAGATGGGAAGGAGAGGGTCCTGCCAGAACCCCAGATGTTCACTAGGCTGTCCAAAAATGCACTAGCAGCTCCGCGCCTGTCACAGCAGTTCAGTCCCTCAGCCCCTAAGGCAGGGTCTCAGCACCCATGGATGCCGTCCAGCCTCCCTCTCTTCAGAGCAATGTCCACGGCCCAGAAACTGCCCTATCTGGTCTCCAGGCACACAACTGTGAGCAGGGAGGGCTCATGTCCACTGTCTTTCTTCCCGCCCTCAGCAGCCCCTGAGGGGTATGTGGGGAGAGGACTCTCCCTCTTCCCACCCCCAGAAGAAAAGTCAAGTGACTTGGTGAAATCAGCTCTTCAAAGGCGAGAGTTCGACACTTTCCACTGGAACAATGTTCTAAAATAGAAGAGAATCACTAGGAAACCACAGATCCTGAAACCCAAGCAGGGCTCTGCCGTCCCTCTGGCTCCCAGCTTCTTCTGGCTGCTCTGGCCCTGGGAGGCTCTCGCATTCCTTCGCGGATCGGCTCCTTCCTCCTTCCTCCTCCTCCTGGGCCACTGGGTTTTCAAAAATCCAGAAAATCCAAGAGGAGCAAGAAGAAAGGCAGCACAGACTCCTGAATCGAGTCCAAGGGTGGATGTGTCCGGCTTCACAACGAGCCAGGCCGGGAAAACAAGGACTGAGGCTTACACAACAGGCCGCCAACTCCCGACCCCAGCGTCGCCACAGGCCGGCCCCAGGCCGGCTCGAGGCGCCCTCTCCCCGCCCCGCAAGAGGCCAGCCCCCACTCCAGTGAAGAAAGGGGCGGGACCAGGCACTCAATCGACTTCTGGCCACTCGCTGAGTGGACTCTTTTTGTTTGCTTAATTCCTTAGCAGTTTCTGAGCCAGAAGCTGACCCTGATCTGAGTCCAAGGACCCCTGTTCAAAGGTAACCAGTCACGGCGCGCGCGGGACGTCGAGACCCCCACCCCCTCACCCCTCGCGCGCACGCACACACTCAACAGTAGTTCGGTGAGTGAGCTCAGTTGAGCAGATGGCGCGGCCGTCAGTCTGTCGGTCCTCCCGCTCTCCCCTACCGGGCCCGGCCGGTGGGCAGCGGGCTGCGCCCCTAGCCCGCCTTCTCCTCCTGCACTCGCAGCCCTCTGCACCGCCTGCAAGAAGCCAGCTCCAAAACAAAACAAAACAAAACAAAAAAAGGCGATTCCGGGAGGTGGCGTCCCGAGGAAGGAGGGAATAACCGAGTGGGGGAGGCGAGGGTGAGGAGAGGGAGGGAGGGTGGAAAAGCCGGCTAGGGAATTGGGCGAACTCCACAGCACTTCCGTGCGTCTGGGCTGGGCCGGGAAGGCCCGGCTCCGCCCTCCAGCGGGCCTGGGGCGCTGAAGCCGGACCCCCGCCTACTCCGTTTAGCTTCTATCCCACTCGCCGTCGATCTCATTTGCTTGCCATCCGTCCGGGATGCGAGACGGAGGGGAGAGACGACCCGGGAAGGGGGGGCCGCGAGCCTCCAGGACTAGTCCTTGGGGCGGCCGCATCCACCCCCACCGGGAAACACCTCTCGCTCTAGGGGTCTGAGCTCAAGCACTCCAGCCGCGGCTGCTGCCTCGTTCCTGGGCTCCGTCACCCTCTAGCCTTTTCCGTGACGCAAGTGGAGGAAAACTCCGAAGGTTTGCAAAGCTCGGGGCTGCGGGGAGGGCGCCAGAGCCGGAATCTGGGGAAGGAAGAGAGAACGTGGAGAGCCGCGCGAGCCCGAGGGGAGCAGGGCCGAGGACGTCCCCGCTCCCCGGCGGAAACGGGCAGTGGCGCAGCTCCCGATTGTTCCCCGGAGCGGGCCCCGCAGACTCCCTCAGCCAGGGCCGGCAGTGTTCTTATGGAAGCAGCCTGCACTTCCCCTGCGTCTGGCCTGGGATCCCGGTCGCTGTGGGTACCCCTAGCCAGCTAGTATCCGGAGCACCCCTGCCCTTGGTGTCTTCCTTCAGGGGGAAGGACAAGACCCCGTATCTGCAGTGACAGAGAACAAACCAGACAAGACCCGGTTCTCTGGTGCTTTGTGCAACGGCGGGTACTGGGTGTTCTGTCCTTGCAAGAACCAGAGAGGAGGGAGGCGTGGACCTGGTAGGATTCTGGGAGAGGGCTAGCCAAGATTTGGTCCTTGGTCAGCCTGTCAGTTCATACAGAGGACTTTGGGCAGTGACTCTGCCAAGGACTGCGCTGGGCACTGGGGATTACAGCACAACAAGGCAGGCAGTCGGGGCTCCTGCCGTGGGGGGCTTACAGTCCCCCTCTTGTGTTTAATTCATCCATTCAGTCTGTCTCATTCATTCAATCATGCACTCAAGAAACGTTAACTGAGTACCTACTCTGTACTAGGCACTCTGGAATACGAAGACGAGTAAGACATTGTCCTTACCTTCCAGTTCAGATGTGTCATGACAAGTAGACAGATGCACCCACCCAGTGTGACCAGTAGTACTATGATAAGTACTTGGAAAGGTACCTACTCCAACTGGGTGGAGCAAGGATTAGGGAGGCTTTCTCAAGGAGGAGGTGCCTAAAGTGAGGGAGGCAAAGGTTTTGGCATCCCTCTTTTACTGGCTATGCCCTGGAGGCTTGTCTACCCCCTCTAACTAGAACTTCCTTCCCCCTCATTCTCACTCTTGCCACTTGTTGCAGATTAACTGGCACCAGGGAGTGCTGCTAAAGGTGGGCACTTTTGGCTGTTGTGAAGGGTGTGACTCCCAGGCCACTGGCTCCAAAACCCACTTTCATTGGCATAGTTAGTGGAACAAACTCCCTATGCAGAGCTGACATTTGGCCAGAATAAATGCTGATGTATGAAGCCCAAGTACTAATTTGCACAGAGAAATACAACTGTCAGGCAGACCTGCATTTTTGTGTCAAGGGATCAAAGCAGTTGATCAAAGTTGATCAAAGCAGTTCCCAAGAAGCAGCCCAGTTACTAAGAAGTTTGCCCAGTGAGCTTAGAACTCCCACTGAGGGGAAATAAGGTGATGGTATGACACGTTCTCAGCCAAGGAATCCTGAGATCTTGTTCCTCACCATAGCAGTGGGCTTGATTCTAAGGACTCCATGTAGCCCAGTATCTCCAAGGCCAAAGCCTGAATATGTGTTTCCCCCAGCTGCTTCTGGGACCTCGCTTTCCTGTGATTTGTGATCTCTCTTCTGTTCACATCACCTCTCTCCAAGCTGGGTTTAATAATACCTACTTCCTTGGTGCTTGCTGAGTGCTAGACATTGTTGTAAATACTTTACCTTTATTAGCTCGCTTAATGCCACTGATGAGATTCTGCTCACCCAACTACCATCCCAATCCAGCCCAACCGCCCTGAGGGGCCCCCAGCCCCCAACCTGATGATCTTTAGTTGGTTCCCAAACACTTCAGTCACACAGTTACAGACCAACCATCTTGTGATTTACTTTCACATCTCTTCTGGGTGGGTTTTTCTAACTCTCAGGGGCCACCTTTATTTCCAGGTTCTTGAGGAGAACTCACTCTTCAACCTCACAAAGATTTCCAGAACAGGTATCTTCCACTCCCTCCCCTCCAGGGTCCCTCTTCAGGCCTAGGGTAACAGAGCCCCACAGTTACTAGTCCCAGGAAACTGCACCAATCTTTGTGGTTGGTTTCCATATGCACTGCCCATTCCTTTGGAAAGAGTCCGTTTATTAAACTTTCCTCAAAGTATTCTAATTGGAGTATATTTTTCCTGCTAGGACCTGGGACCCTAACTGATTCAGATGCATACATAAGAAACAGCATCCATCTATCCAGGCTTTCAATTTCCATCCTGCAGGAAAGGAAGAGTCATCAATGGAGAACTGTGGCCGGTAGCTTCCAGGCAGACCCTAGGACACTGGTGGCCAGTGGCAGCCTAGAGAACACACGTTGGCCTATTACTGTAGTACTGCAGGCAAGAGGTAATGAGGGCCTAAGGTGGGGAAGGGGTAATGGGGCTGAGAAGTAAATCTGGGAGAGTTTTGGAGGTATTATAGACTGGATTGATGACCAACAAGATGTGAGTATTGAAGGAAGATACAACCCACATCTTTAAAAATTATCTCCTCTTGACTCCATTGCCCCCACCAGCTACCACTCCCATTTTTCTGCCTCCCTTTGCAACAAAATTCCTCAAGTAGCCATCTATACTCATTGATTCTGATTCCTTTCCTCTCTTTCTCTTCTAAACCCCTGTAGCCAGGCCATCACCCCCATTCTCCACTGAAACTGTTCTTGTCAAGGTCATCAATAACCTCCGTGTTGCTGGATCCCAGTGGTCACTTTTCAGTCCTCATCTTACTCAGCCTCTTAGCAGCATTTGACCTGTTTGATCACTCCTTCCTCCTGAATAACTTTCTTCCCTTTGCTTGGGGAGACCACGCTGTCCTGGTTTTCTTTCTACCTCACTCTTCCTCTCCAGTATAGTGTTAACAGTAGTGTGACCACAGTAGCGTGGTTCGCTTGTCTTTTCTATCCATGCTCACTCTTTTGATGATTTCATCCAGGCTCATGGCTTCAAACATCATCTACATGCTGATAATGCCCAAATTATTTTCTCTCTAAAATTCCAAACTGATATATCCTTCTCCTTGCCATCTCCCCTTGGATGTTTTAGAGACATCTCTAACCTAACATGTCCAAAATTGAATTTCTGATCTTTTCCATCTCAGGTAATGGCAAGTAAATTCTTCTAGTTTCTCAGGCCAAAAACCTGGAGTCATCCTTGACTTCTCAATATTCACTACTGTTCTCCTGGTCCCAGCCACCATCTTTCTCACCTGGTTCACTGCAACAGCTTCCTAATGATCTCTCTGCTTCCACCTCTACCTCCCCACAGTCTATTGTCAACACAGCAGTCAGAGTGATCCTTTTAAAACATAAGTCAAATCATGTCAGTCCTCTGCTCAGAACCCTGCAGTGCTGATCTAATTGCCTCCATGAACTACTACTTCCATTGCCACGAGACCAGAAGAACAGGATGGTGTCTGGCTACCAACACTGAACGTTTTGATCGAGGACCTAATAGATGGATCCTGATCAAAAATAGAAAAAATGTGGAACAAATTTTCAAATTCTTATAGAAACCAGACTTACTAGACCTATTGGGATGGGGAACCCCGAAATCTATTCTTCTGAGATAATCTTTAAGCCTTGAACCGAAACTATCCCATAAAGTCATCTTTAAACTAAAGAACAGTTTAACTCAACTAGTAAAGAATGTTTACTTTGAGCAGTGTGCTCTTTTAAAGAATGATCTATATGAGATCAAACAGACAACAGTAATTCTAAAACACAGAGGAGAAGTTTAGGGGACAGAGAGCCTAAGTTAATGGTGGTGAAACAATATGAGTAGAGATATAGAGAATGGTGACACAATGCGAAGAACGTCACCAATGTCTTGAACTGTACGTGTAGAAAATGTTCAGTGGATGCATGTTTTGCTATGTGTATTTTCACCAACAATTAAGACAAAAAACCTCAAGTATCCCCATCTCACTCAGCTTAAAAGCCAAAGTCCTTACAAGGGCCTGTAAGGCTTTATGTTATCTGATCCCCCTTTAATCCCTTCCTTTCCTCCCTGCCCACTGTGCTCCAGTCAAAATGGCTTTCTTGCTTTTCTTCTGACATGACAGGTACATTCCTGCCTTAAGGCATTTGCGCTGACTGTTCCCTCTTCCTGAAATGCTCTTCCCCTAGAAATCTACATGGCTAAAACGCCTATAAAATATCACCTTCTCAATAAGACCTATTCTGACCCACCCTATTTAAAATTATATCCTATCCTCATTCAGGCCCTCCTTATTTTCTATATCCTGCTCAATTTTGCTTCATAACACATATCATCTGCTAACATGTAATTTTTATATATGTATATATACTGGCAATATTAAATTT
>NW_004443966.1:20840088-20877765 GCF_000243295.1 Trichechus manatus latirostris | reverse complement strand
AATCAGATTTTTTTTAATAAAAGGAAAAAGAGTAGGCTTGGGGAAAAGATGATTTCACTTTTGCACATGTGGACTTTTAGGTACCTATAGGAAATTCAAGTTAAAAAAAAAAAAAAGAGCTCAAGCTCTGGAATCAGGCAGGCACTCATCAGTTATCAGCTTTCACACTTAGCAGCTGTGTGACCTTAGGCAAAGTATTAACCCCTCTGAGACTCAGTTTCCTCACCTATAAACTAATGTATGGGGTGTGATGACAGTACATATTTTACAGGGGTTTGTGAGGATTAAATGAGATAATTCACTGAAGCTCACAGAAAGTTCTGGCTATTAGGAAGTGGACTAGATGGTTGGGAATATGGATCTGCAGTTTAAGAGAAAGAGTGAGTTTCAAGTTAGTCTTGAAAGGCCTGGACTAACAGATTTGAGAGTTGTGAGTTTTCATTTCCACTCCAGATATACTGAATCAGAGTCTACATTCTTAATAAGATCCCCAGGTGACTCTCAGCAGGGAGCCAAACTGGAAAGAACTGGTTTGAAGCCCTGTTTGCAACATATAAAACTGGTTAAGGATTAATATCCAGAATATATAAAGAACACCTTCAAATCAATTAGGGAAAAAAAAAGAAAAAAAGCAAACCATCTGTATTAGTTTCCTGTTGCTCCTGTAACAAATTACCACAGATTTAGTGGTTTAAAGGAGCCCTGGTGGCACAGTGGTTAAGAGCTCAGCTGCTAACCAAAAGGTCTACAGTTTAAATCCACCACTCGTCCTTGGAAACACTATGGGGAAATTCTGTTCCGGCCTGTAGGGTCACTATGAGTTGGAATTGACTCACTGGCAACGGTTTGGTTTTTTGGTTTTTTAGTGGCTGAAAACAACACAACTTTATTACCTTACAGTTCTGGAGATCAGAAATCCAAAACAGGTCTCACTGGGTTAAAACCAAGGTGTCAGCGGGGATGTGTTCTTGCTGGAGGCTCTCAGGGAGAATCTGTTTCCTTGCCTTTTCCAACTTTTAGAGGTTGCCCACATGCCTTTCATCTTCAAAGCTAGCAATCCCATCACTCTGACTTCTGCTTCCACTGTAGTCACATTTCCTTCTCGACTCTGAGTCTCCTGCCTCCCTCTTTCACTTATAAGGATCCTTGTGATTACCTTGGGCCCACCCAGATAATCCAGGACAATCTCCCATCTCAAAATCCTTAATTTAAGCACATCTGCAAAGTCTCTTTTGTCATGTAAAGTAACATCTGGGGATTAGGACACGGACATCTGGGGGGGGCGGTCATTATTCTGCCTACCACACAATCCAATAGAAAAATAGACAAAAGACATAAACAGGCATTTTTGTAGAGGAGGAAACACATATGAAACCCTTAGTTATCAGGGAAATGCAAATTAAATCACAATGAAATGCCATCTGAGACTCACCAGATTGAGAGAAAAGTTTAAAAACTGACAACAAATCATTAGCAAGAATGAGAAATGAAGGGCATTTTCATAGGTGTATAAATTGGTACAATGCCTTTGGAAAATAGTTTGGCAATATCTAGTCATCGAAAGGAGTCCCAGTGGCACAGTGGTTAAGACTTGGCTGCTAACTGAAAGGTCAGCAGTTGAACCCCCAGCTGCTCTGCAGGAGAAAGATATGACAGCCTTGGAAACTCTATGGGGCAATTCTACTCTGTCCTGTAGGGCCGCTATGAGTCGGAATCAACTCGACAGCACACAACAACAATAAGATTGAGCACGCACATATTTTACAATTCAGAAGTTCTACTCCAGGATCTATACTAAAAACTTGCATATGTGCAACAGGAGACAAGTACAAGAATGTTAATAGCAGTCCCTCCAAAAACTCCAACAGGAAAATGAACTAATAAATCAGATACGGTGAAACAATGAGACATCATGCAGCAGTAAAACAAAACAACTACAGCTATATAAAAAGCAAGGGTCATGATGTTTGTGCAAACATCGATGTCTTCTATGCAGCACTTCTCATACTGCAGTCTGTATACCAGTTACCTGGGGTTCTTGTTAAAATGTAGATTCTGATTCTATACATCAGGGATAGGGCCTCAGAGCCTGCATTTCCAACAAAGCTCTCTGCTGGCCCACCGGCTACACTTTGAATAAGAAGGTTCTGCAGTATATTTAGGTATGCATGTATAGTGATAAAACTATTTTTCTTTTTGAACAAAAATGTGAATAATAAACATAGCATTCAGGAAAGTAGATACTTTTACTTGTGGGGGGAGACGGGCTGGAATGGTCCTGATGTTTTCTTAAACTGGCTATTGGGTTCCTGAGTATTCATTGTATTTTGTAACTTGTATATGTTACATATGGATTATTTTCCATATTTGAAATATATTTAAAAAGATAAAGAAAAGCATACAAAATAAAAGAGTGATCAGCGGAGAAGCTAGGTGGCGTCAAAAGCCTGGGCAAATAAAGGAGAGAGTCCCGCAGCATTACACTCTGATAGATGTAACACATACAGCTTTAGCCTAATAGCGTTAAATTTAACTCAGTACTTGATGACGAGAAATTCACTGACAGGCTACTTCGTGTGAGCCCAGACTGAAGGGTTAGGACTTGTACTTACAGTCCAAGTTTCTCAAACTTGCTAGGTTTTAAGAATGACCTGAGACTCTTGTTAACAATACAGATTCCCAGGCAGCTCCCCTGTAGATATCGGTTCTGCGTGTCTAGGAAGCGGCCGGGGAATCAGTATTTAATCTGGGAGAAGAAGGACCTGATGCTGCCGGGCCGGGGCGCGGGCTCGGGGTTGCTCCCCCACTGGCTGGGAGGAACCCAACGGTCAATTAGCATAGTAAACTCAATTAAAGAAGCCGGCGGTCACCCGTCTTCCCTGGAACCAGATTCTACAGCTCTTGCGGGGGAGACTTTCCGAAGCATCCCCGAGGAGCTAAAGTGTGAATGAGTGGTAAATGAGCCTGACGCTAGAGATAGCACTAGGTTGCTTGAACCTCCCAAACTCACCTCTGGCTCCGCCTCCCGGCAGCGCTCCAATCCTTCTTCCCCCTCCTTCGGAGAACGGGATGATGAGAAAACGCGCGAGACACTAATACGGAGGTGTGGTCCCATTCTGACCAATGGGAAATGAGGGCAGGGCTCCGAGCCGTTCTTTCATTGGCCCAGGGTCCCCGGGCGGCCCGGAGTGCGTGCGCGGAGACGGAAGTCGCGCGAATGCGGGAACGCGCGTGTTAGCTCGTAGTTCCTCCGCGTCTGCTGCCGCCATCATGGTTCGGAAGTTTAAATTCCACGAGCAGAAGCTGCTGAAACAGGTAGACTTCCTGAATTGGGAGGTCACTGACCATAACCTGCACGAGCTGCGCGTCCTGCGGCGTTATCGGCTGCAGCGGCGCGAGGACTACACGCGTTACAACCAACTGAGCCGTGCAGTGCGCGAGCTAGCGCGGCGCCTGCGCGACCTGCCCGAGAACGACCCGTTTCGTGTGCGCTCCTCGGCCGCGCTGCTGGATAAGTTGTACGCTCTGGGCCTGGTGCCCACGCGGGGCTCACTCGAGCTCTGCGATTTCGTGACGGCTTCGTCCTTCTGCCGCCGCCGCCTGCCCACCATACTTCTCAAGCTGCGCATGGCGCAGCACCTCCAGGCTGCCGTGGCTTTCGTGGAGCAGGGCCACGTGCGCGTAGGGCCGGACGTGGTAACCGACCCCGCTTTCCTTGTCACGCGCAGCATGGAGGACTTCGTCACCTGGGTGGACTCGTCCAAGATCAAGCGGCACGTGCTGGAGTACAATGAGGAGCGTGATGACTTCGATCTGGAAGGCTAGCGGGACTCTGGTTTTCCACGGCTGCATTTTTACAATGGGAAGACAGGCCTAATGCTGGAGATTCTCAGAGGGAGCTCCTCAGCTGCAGGCCACGCGCAGAGCTAGGGGTGGAGGGTGCACCCCTGTTTTCCAAGAAACTTTCTAAGAACTTGGACTACTGAGAATAGGAGACATTGGGAAGCAGATTTGTGCTGCTCTGGGGAATTAACTTATTGTGCCCGAAAAATTGTAGTATAAAAGCAAGAACTTCACCCTCTTAAACGGCCACCACGACCTCTCGGCTCCACAAGCTTTCCCTTTTTCATCTTGTAGCAGAACTGTTTGGTTTAATTTATTTAACTTAGACATTTTTGCGCCTGTTCGTGCTTAAGCTGTATACCAACGTTGGAGTTTAGTCTCAAGCGTTCAAAAAATGGGTGAAACTTAGATGTTCGGTATCCTCTCCCTTGTTTAAAGGAACGCTTTCCTAATGCCAATAAATGGCCTAATTGCTTTGTAGATGCAACTTTTGGTCTGCCGGGTTTTTTTTACACAGGGTTTTATATGTAGGTCTCCCTAGCTCAGGAACCCAAAGAAGAGGAATAGGATTAGTAGCGACCTGTTTGTGGGGGAGGCCTGCAACAGGGGCGGCATGTGGAAGCTGCAGGATGTTGCTTAGGGCTGAGCAAATTTGACAGTTTACCAATCTCTCCCAAATCCCTTCCTCAGAATGAATTGTTTTGGCAGAACTCCTCCCACAAGACTTCCTGTTGATATTCCAGCCCCAGGAAATACCACATTAGTGGGCTGAGTGTTTGCTTGCCTAAGGAAATCATCACTCTGTAGTTTGGACATCTAGTGGTTAGAAGTGGCCCAGGAGGTTCCTGAAAGTTTAGATGTTAAGAGTAGTCGAGAATGAGGAGAGAGAGCAGAAAGACTACTTTGTTTTACACAAGACTTCTAAAAAAAGAACATAGAATGCTGAGACCAGGGATTGGCTTTTAGATGTGCCATCTCCACATAACCAGGTGAGAGGCAGCATTTGGTAAAGGAACCATGAAGGGAGGGTGACACTGGGGTTGATAATAGCAATGTTCTATGTATCAGGCATGGTTTTAACTGCATTATATATATTAATTTACTTAATCCAACAATCCTCTGGAGTGGAGAATCCAATTATTCCTCCTTTTCAGATGAGGGAAACGAGGCAGAGACTGGTCGAATTACCCAAGATTGCATAGCCAGTAAGTAGTGGAGCCATTCTGCTCCCTTTAAGAAACTCAGCATCAGCACAGCCAGTCCTTAAGGTGTGTCAGGGTTTAGGGAGTCCCTGAATTTGAGTTTCCAGGCCAACAGAGAAAAGCAGCAGCACTAGGCAGTGTGACTGGTCCCAGCAGGATGCTGCATAAAGGTCTGAGTACAGAGCAGGCATTGAGCTGGGAAGACTGCAAGGAGCAGGTGAGGTGATAATACCAGTTAGAGAAGGAAACTAACACTCCTTGAGGCCCTGCTTCTGCTAGGTTGCCATTTAGTCTTCCCAACAACCTGCAAGGTAGATGGTGTTATCCCCACCTTTCAGATTAGGAAATTGAGAATTGGACTTGTCCAAGTGAACTTGTCCAAGTTTGTGGTTCCAGTCTAGTTTCAAAGTTCCCTTGAAGGAAGCTCCTTTAGGAGCAAAATACAAGATTCTTTCGAAAAGTCATTTCTCTCCTTTTAATGGCTTATCAGAACCTGTAACCAGAAATTTTTTGGCTTTAAAAAAAAAAATTTTTGTTCAAGTCAATGATTCAGAGGACAGGCTCTGGAGACAGACTGCTTGGTCTAAATCCTGGCTCCTGTGCATAAATAGCTGTGTAACATTGATTATTTTACTTAGCCTCTCAGTGCCTCTATTTTCCTCATCAGAAAAATGGGGTAATATACTGATTTTTAGAATTGGAGGAAGGATTAAATGATATAAGTCCTATAAAGTGCTTAGAATTGTTCCTGGCATATAGTACGCAAGTAAAGGTTACTGCCTCCCTCCTCTTCCCGCCTCAAAAGAAATACACAGGATGTTAGACATGTTACAAAAAGCCTGAAAGATTTAAAAACAAAAACAACTACATATATACATATACACATACGTATGGGCACACACACACAGTTCAGTGTAAATTGGTACAGCCTCGCAGGACAGCAATTTCGCAGTATGTATCAAGAACCTTAAAAACATGCATTGCACACCCTTTGACCTAGAAATTCCACTTTGAAGAATTAACATAGGTAAATTATGGATTTTGCAAAAATTCGCTACAGGGATCTTTGTTACAGTGATTATAATAGGGAAAAATTGGAAATGTGTCCCAAGGGGAAAAAGTTAAATTATTCTTAGAATGAAACACTATGCAACCATTGAAAATAATTGTAGCAGGATTTTTTTTTTTTTTAATTGTACTTCAGGTGAAGGCTTACAGAACAAATAGTTTCTCACGAAACAAGCACACATGTTGTTTTATGACATTGGTCAACAACCCCACAACATATCAATCCTCTAACTTCTCAACCTTTTTTTTGTTGTTGTTGAAAATACACATAGCCAAAGATACACCCTTTCAAAAATTTCTACATGCACAGTTCAGTGACATTGACTACGGTCTTCGAATTGTGCTGTTATTCTCACTTAAGATGAAGGCTTACAGAACAAAATAGTTTCTCATTTAACAGTTACTATAAATGTTGCCCTATGACAATGGTTAACAATCTCACAACACATCAACAATATCCTTACTCAAACTTGGGTTCCCTATCACCAGCTTCCTTGTCCCCTTCTGCTTTCTGGCCCTTGTCACTGGACTCCTGTACCTCGTTAGTCTCATTTGGTCTTTTTGTTGTGAGTGAGAATTATGCTCTACATCCTTCTCCAGCTCTGTCCAGAACCCTCTGTTGTGATCCTGGTCAGAGCAGTCAGTGGTGGTAGCCGGGCACCATCTAGCTGTACTGGACTCAGTCCGGTGGAGGGCTTGGTAGCTGTGGACAATTAGTCCTTCGGACTAATCTTTTCCTTGTATCCTGTTCTCTTCATTCTCCCTTGTAGCAGGATATTTAAGGACTCAAAAAAGTTAACACTTAAAAGTTATAAAATGGTACCAATAGTATTCCACTTTTCTAAAGACAAATGTAAACATGGAAAAAAACTAATGGATATATTTAATTACAACAATAAAAAAAAGAAAAAAAACTACTGGATATAATAGTGTCTTTCTCTGGGTGGGGTTATTACTGGTGATTTTAATATTTTTCTTTATGCTTTTCAGTATCTTCCAATTTTTCTATAAAGACCATTTTATACGTTAATATGATTGTGTGATCTCAATTTATCTGAAGCTTATACATGATGAGTTTTGGCAAAAGAAACATTTGGTTTTCTAAAGCAGTGTCCTTGATCAAAGAGGAATTGAAATGGTCTCAGTAAAGGAGAAAGGATTGATGCTAAGCTGGCTGCCCTCAGAAAGAGGCTTGGACAAAGAGCCCCGCCTAAATCCAATGATTCAGAAAGGTTTGCTTTCCTTGGCCTCTGGGAGCCTGGTGGACCATCCTAGCTTAGGCCAGCTTCCTGGAAAGGTTACGTGTATATACAACTGAAACAGAAGTTTATGAAACTGTCTGATGCCCTCTGGTGTTTTCCATTTTTTTAATGCTGATCCTGTCCCACTAAATTCATTTTACAATCTGCTAATGGGTCAAATGAACCTTGGTGGTATAGTGGTTAAGATCTTGGCTGCTAACCAAAAGGTCGGCATTTCGAATCCACCAGCTGTTCCTTGGAAACCCTATGGAGCAGTTCTACTCTGTCCTATAGGGTCGCTATGAGTTGGAATCGACTCAGTGGCAATGAGTTTGGTTTGAATGGGTCAAAACCTTTTACTGGAGTTTGAAAGTTTGAAAAAGTGCCCTTGAAGACACTTCAGCCTTTTCCAAACTAAACTGGCATTTTAACTTGGAGTATTTAAGAAATTGCTGTTTTCAGTTGTTGAGTCAGACCATTGGCTCCATCTTTTATTAACTGTTTGACCTCAAGTTACCTCGTATAACAGAGTGTGTTTGTTCATTTGTGAAACGGGGATAATACTGTGAAGATCAAATGAGATAACAGAAAATACTGGGCAGCATGTTTTCATTCAGAAAGTGCTCCATAAGTGTTGATCAAACCAAACTCAAACCAAGCCTTGTGATACCAGTGCTGCTCTGTGAGCATGCTTTGGGATGTGGTGGTCAGATGATAGAGCCCTGATTCCTCAGGATGGCATTCCAGGGCCTCCAAGATCCTGCCTGCCCCATTCCTCATCCCTAGGGACCTTCACTCCCCACCCTTACACGCCCTCATCTCCCAGCCTGGCCTTTCTCCCCATGCGTTGTCATTCTGGCAGTCTTCAGCCCAGACTTGTCGCCACCTCTGAAGCCTCTCTTGCTCTCTGTAACCTAGCATCCTATACATGTCCTGTTTATAGAGCACATCTCCTGGGTCTGTAATAGTTTGCCCCATCCCAAGGCTGTAAGCTTCTCCAAGGCCAGGGTCCTGGAGATCATATCTGACTCATCTTGTGACTTGCAGGGTGCCTGGCGCATTATTCACCTAGTGTTTATTGAGTGCCTACCAGTGCATACCACACAGCAGTGAACAAAACAGACATGATCCCTGAAGTATTAACTTAGAATCTATGCTGTGGAGGAAAATGCAGAGTGGTATGAGCACAGGGGGGTCTGCTGTAGCTGAGAAAGTGACACCTGAAATGATAAATATAACAGATTAAGTAGGCAGAGATTCAGAAGTCAGGGAATGCCTCCTGGGTAAAGTGAAATTTAAAACCTTAAAGATGTAACTGAATCAGGCAGATGGCAGAGAAAACAGTTATGTGTAAAAGCCCTGAGGTAGGAAAGATTTGTGCATTCTAGAAACAGAAATCCAGTGTGGCTGGGGACAGATAGCCCAAGGTAAGAACAGCCAATTCCTGCAGCACCTTATAGGCAGGGCAAGGATTTAGGATTTTATTCTCATTGCAGGGCACAGGCAACTGAAGGGTTTGAAGCATGGAGATGCCTCAGTAACACCAGTATCTTTTGGGGGATCACTCTGCCTATTGTGTAAAGACTGAATCACATATGGACCAGCATGGACATGTGGGGAGCAATGAGAAGGCTTTTGAGTCTTCCAGGTGAGAGAATGGTGGCTTAGACTAGGGTGGTGGCAGTGAGGCTGCAAAGAAGTAACTGGATTTGAGGTCTGTTTTGGAGACTGTAGTGGATGCTGTTGGTACCGCACCCAGATCCCCTTTACCTGGCCAGGGCACCTATCCCCCAGCTGCTATGAGTGCTGGCTGCCTCTCTTCTCTGGAGAATTGCCTCAGCTGACTTGAGCCACCTCACCTGGGATGTTTCACCCTCTCCACCACTATCCCCACCACACACCTGCAGCCACTGACTGACTGATTGATATGAGGAACAAAAGGCCAAGCCCCATGATTCTGGCCTTGTGATCTGCTTTGGTCATTAACGTGACAGAAGTAATGGGGTGTCAGCTCTGAACCTCAGCCTTAAGAGTTTTCAGTCTCCCAGAACGCTGCCATCTCCATGAGAATAAGCCTGGGAAAGCCTGCTGGAAGGTAAGAGACCATGTAGAGGAGAGCTGAGGCAATCCAGCGAACAGCCTGCCAACTCCATTGGCAGAGCTGTCTAATCAACCTGCAGCTGACTACAGATGCCTAAGGGAGCCCAGTCAAGACCAGAGGAATTGTCCTGCTGATCCCAGCCTAAACTGCCAACCTGTAGAATCATGAGCTAAATAAATGGTTAGTTTTTTTCTATTGTTTTTAAAGGCAGAGCCCCTCACCTCAAGGCAGGACAGCCCTGGGGGTCAGACCAAGGCTAGACTTTACCTGAGTCCACATCCTTGCTTTGTTCTTTCCTCTTCCCTCTCCTGCTTCCTTTACCCACTCAAGTGCTTTTCTTAAGAGCACCCCCTTGACAAATCACATGCACTCAAATCCCTATCTCAGGCTCTGTTTCCAGGGTACCCAAACTAATACACAGGAGGAAGTGAGAGGACAAGTGGTGAATGGGGTGTGAGGACTGAGGCAGGTGACAAGCATGTCTTCCTGTCTCCAGTTGCTCAAGGTATATGTAGCACATGCTCAACGAAAGTGGGGGTGCCCATGATGGTATCATAGAGCCCCCTGATGAGGTTACATGGCCAAGTGGATTCCTGGGCAGGCCCCTCTGTTTAATGAGGTCCAAGTGACTCTGGCTGGGTCTGGAGAATTAGAGTGCTGGATGTCTTCAGCCAATCAGGCCTGGGAGCACTGTGGGTGAAAGCAAGTCCCAGGCTGCCATCTTGCCTGGGGCCTGCTGCCTCCCTCACGAGTCTCCATAGGATTTTGCAGTTGGATCTGAGCAAGCCACAGGAGCAGCCAGCAGAAGGCAGGAGGGGAGCTCAGGCCTCAGCCCACAGGAATGATGGCACAGACTTTGGCCATGCCCAACTCCCTGCCCACCCAGTCAACTGCATCTCTAGTCTGGCCAAGTTCTGTATGAGTGATTGCATTGCAATGAATTACTTAATATGGCCCTTCTAGCCATAGTCTTTGCGACTCCCACACAATAATTGGGTGGGACTATGCAAATAAGATGTTTGTGGCCCACCAAGGGATTGGACAGCTTGCAGCTAATGCAAATAAGGTGCATGGAACTCTTGTGGGGGATGGGACAATGCAAACAAGATGTATGGAATCCTAATGAGGGGACTGGTCAGTTTTGCCATCCGCTAAGCTTAGAAGAGAGCCAATCCCAGAGCAGAGGGGGGAACTTACTACCACCAAGAAGAAGAGACAGGAGTGGAGCATGTTCTTTGGACCTGGGCTCCCTGAGCTGAGAACCTCCTAGACCCAGGAGACAGAGAGCTGTAACACTGGAGGTGGCACAAGATGGTGAGAAGCAGCAACAAGCATGGCAGAAAACCAGCAGCAGCAGAACCAGGAGACCAGCAGATGACACAGTGGGCTTCCCAGCCCACAGAGCAAGAAGGCTGAGTGCCTTCCAGCAGGAGTCTTGCTGGCACAGTGGGGTGCCTCTGGGCTAGGCTCGCCAACCCACGGAGCGAGACAGCTGAGTGCCTTTGGGCACGAGGCTTACTGGTAGAGTGGGATGACTCTGGGCACTTATGGATGGAACTAACTTTATAACACTTGCCTTAGCAGGGCAGAGACTAGGCCAGCCCAAGAGGCCCAAGGGGCCAAGGGGCCAAGGGTAGAGAGGCCAAGGGCTAGGGAAAGGCTTGCCTGTGGGCACTGCCGAGAAGCTGTCCTGACCAAACAACTGTAACCTGAGCCGTTCTTGATCCTGAATTGTAACTTGTTACTTCCCTAATAAACCCCATAATCATGAGTATGGTCTGTGAGTTCTGTGTGGCTATTGCAACGAATTATTGAACCCCGCAGAGAAGTAGAGAGTGCCGTTGGGGGGATGGCTGGTGTCAGAATTGGTAAAAAGTTTGGAGAGAGGAGGTATGTCTGACCTCCGCTTCATAGGAATCAGCTTTGGGCTGATGCTTACGGTGATTCTTTCTCCCCGTTGTGAAGTTAGAGGAGGTCAGACGCCCCCACTATGCCATTTTTTACAGTGATCAATTGCCTTGGTAGACCCTATAGGGTTGCTATGAGTTGAAACTGACTCCACGGCAATGGGTTTGGTTTGGTTTTTATTGCTTCAATAATGCTGTGTAACAAACCACCCTGAAACTCAAGGCTAAAACAATAAGCGTTTATTTAGGTCATGAGTCTGCAGGTCAGCTGGGCAGTTCCAGTGTCTGCTGGGCTCACTTATGGTTTTGTGGTCAAATGCGTGTTGGATAATGGTTCTACTGGTCTTGACTGGGCTCTCTCCTAAGACTAGGGGTGGGCTGGCCAGCTGGCTGTCAGCTGGTCTAGGACTCCTTGGCTGGGACAACTGTAGTCACTTGGCTCTCATGCATGTCTCATCCTTCAGCAGCAGTGTCTTAGTTACCCAGTGTTGCTGTAACAGAAACACCACAAGTGGATAGCTTTAATAAATTTATTCTCTCACAGTTTAGGAGGCTGGTAATCTGAATTCAGGATGCGAGCTCTAGCGGAAGTCTTTATCTCTCTGTCTGCTCTGTGGGAAGGTCCTTGTCTCCTTTCAACATCTGTGGGCCCAGTGTTCCTTGGAAATCTCCATGTGTCTTGGCATCAATTTTCCCCTCGGTCGAGGAGGTTCTCAGCGCAGGGAACCAGGGGTCTTTTAGAATGCACTCCTCTCCCGGCTCTTCTTTCTTGGTGGTAGGAGGTCCCTCCTCTCTCCTCACTTCTCTCTCCTTTTATCTGATAAAAGGTTATGCAGGCTACACCCCAGGGAAACTCCTCTTACATCAGATCCGGGTTGTGACCTGAGTAAGGATGTTGCATCCAATCCTAAATCCTCTTTAACACAGCCTAAAATTGCATCATTAACCACAGGCACAGATTAGGATTTATAACACATAGAACAATTACATCATATCACAAAATGGAGGACAACCACACAATACTGGGAATCATGGCCTAGCCAAGTTGACACGTATTTTGGGGGGGCACAATTCAATCCATGACAAGCAGTTACTTAATATATATGCCATTTTAATATTACTCTCAAGGGCTCAGGTGAGATGACAACCCAGCTGTGTCCCCACCATGGCCTCCAGGATGAGGCCTTGTATACAGCAGGTTTTTAATAACTGTTTCAAATTCATCCTCCTTTGATTGTGCCAGGCAGGGCTGGAACTAAGGCAAGGCAAACGAGGCACCTAGGGCATCTCATCACCCTGTGAGTGAGAGCCTCCTTAACTCTATCCTAGTCCCAGCCCTGGTTCTAGGCATGGTGCTGTCAACACTGGAGAGGACGAGCACAGAGAAGGCACGGTCCCTGTCCTGAGAGGACAGAGACTAAAGTGGCTGGATGCCTGCAGATAATGGTCTCTGGGTCCCCCTTCTGTTATAGACTGAATTGTGTCCCCCCAAAATATGTGTTGTAAATCCTAACTATGAGTTAGAATTGATCTGATGGCAATGGGTTTGGTTTTTTGGGTTATACCTGAGGATGTAATCCCATTTGGGAATAAGGTTTTCTTTGTTACGTTAATGAGGCTGTGTCTGTAGGGTGTGTTTTAAGCCAATTACTTTTGAGATATAAAAGAGCAGATTAGGCACAGAAGCAAGCAAGCACACATGGGGGAAGACAGATGCCACACCACATGAAGACTGCCAAGGAACCGTGGAACAAAAGCTGAGACAAGAGTTTTCTCCCAGAGTGGACAGAGAAAGGTTTCCTCTAGAGCCATGCCCTGAATTTGGACTTCTAGCCTCCTAAACTGTGAAAAAATTAATTTCTGTTCATTAAAGCCACCCACTTGTGGTATTTCTGTTATAGCAGCACTAAGAAACTAAGACAGCCTCTTTTTCAAATCCAGACTTCCAGAAGACTCAGCACAGCCAGGCCTCATGTAGCAACTCCCTAGGTCTGGACATTCCTAACCATTATCACAATATTTGCCATAGCCATTTATCACTTGTACTGTTACTGCCTTAATATTTTTCTTTAAATCATCTCACTTTTCTTTCTACTTAATTTATTTTAAAAGAAACTGTCCAAGGAAAACCTTTAAGGATATTAATCTTTTAAAGTCACACAAAGTCAGATCTGAGAGAGCAGCAAGACAAATTGCCTTGATGCCTGCAGTGTAGAGAATTACAATACTATATGGCTTTTTTAGTCATGGTCTGCTAACTCCCACAAAATTATTGAGTGGGACTATGCAAATAAGGTGCTTGTGGCCCACCAAGGGGATTAGGCAGTTTTTGTAATACAAATAAGGTACATGGAATCCTTGTAGGAGACTGGTTAGTTCATGGTCTTGCTGGGGACGGGGTGGGGCACACCTTGAAATTGATAAGGAGCTTGCTGTATAGCTAGCTTCCCTGACAGAGGTTTTAGGGACAGACACAGAGAGAAAGAGAAGAAGGGGCTGTAACACTGAAGACCATGAGAGACGGCGCAGCAAGAGTGGTGAGAACCAGGAGACTGTCACAAGACAGCTGCAGTGGGCTTTCCAGCCCACAAAGTGAGGCAGCAGCAAGGTCTGATCAGAGCCTGGTGGCCGCAGGCTGAAAAGAAGCTGTTCTGATTGAAGAAATGTATCCTGAGTTGTTCCTGTTACTTGCAAGTCGATTCTGATCCTGAATTGTAACCTGTTACTTCCCTAATAAACCCCATAATCATAAGTACAGTTCATGAGTTCCGTGAGACGTTGCAGCGAACTACCGAACCCAAAGACAGGAGGAAGACTACTGAGGGGAGAGGGAGTAGCTGGTGTTAGAGAGGATGGAGTGGTATGGCAGTTTGGGAAATTGGACATTTGAGACATCTTTAACCTCCGCCTCATAGGAACCAGCCTTGTGCCGATTCTCATAAAAGGAATTATTCGTTTAATGCCTTTGGACTGAAAAGTGAATCAAAGATATTCTGTATCAGTGGGATTACAGAATAAAGCCTCAAGTCAGAGTGGTGTATTAACATATTTTCCCACAACAGACACCTAGTAACAGGTACCCAAGATGAAGGATACATTCCACAGGAGATAACTACAAGCTTTTAAAATTGTCTCCAGGAAACTTCTTGAAGACAAATTAGCCAGGCTATTTTCATGAAAACAGGAAAATGAATAAGCATAAATCTAATAGGAAGGGACTTTCCAGGTAACATTATTTTTTATGATAATCAAAGTAAGATATAATTCAAGCATTTTCTAGTTTTTTTTTAAGTCAACCTTTTACTTTAGAATAGTTTAGGTTTACAGAAAAATTGAGAAGATAATAGTGTTCCCTTTCCATATACCTCATACGCGGTTTCCCTTATTAGTACAGTATTAACATCTCACATCAATGTGGTACATTTGTCACAACTAATGAACTAATACTGATACGTTGTTATTAACTAACATCTACACTGTATTCAGATTTCCTTAGTTTTTACCTACTGTCCTTTTTCAGTTCCAGGATCCCATCCAGGAAACCACATTACTTTTAGTTGTCATATCTCCTTAGGCTCCTCTTGGCTGTGACAGTGTCTACATTTTCCTTGTTTTTGATGATCTTGACAGTTTTGAGGAGTTCTGGTTAGCATTTTGTAGAACATCTCTCAATTAGGATTTGGCATTTTCTGGTTTTTATCCTAATCTAGCTAGATGCAGCTGATCAGCTCAGGGCCTGGCCTCCTTACTGCATCTGTGTCAAGGTCAACACTGCCCTGTCTCTCAAGGTTCTTCATTGGAGCTGCTCTAGAGCTCATGGTCTCTGACCCTGCTTTGATCTCTAGCCAGGGCTGAACTGAAAACTACAGGGATTATCATTTTCTCCTTCACAAAACTTTCTATCACTACTGTAATGGAAAAGCAGTTACAGTTGACACAAATAAAAATAAACACAATGGAATTAGAACAATGTTATTCATTGTTAACTGGCTACAGTTGCCATTAGCTGACAGCCTTGAACCTGAGGTCTGCTGTCTTTGTTGAAAGAGGGGATTAGTCAGCATTAGAGGGGTCTTACAGTTAATGTACTTGGCTGCTAACTGAAAGGTTGAAAGTTTGAGTCCACCCAGAAGCACCTCAGAAGAAAGGCCTGGTGATCTATTTCCAAAAAATCAGCCAATGAAAACCCTGTGGAGCACAGTTCTACTCTGATACACATGGGGTCACCATAAGTAGGAGTCAACTCAACAGCAATAGTTGTTTAGAGGTCTGAGGACTCAGCACCAACCCAAGACTCTCCTTCATGTGCAATTGGACTGGAAGAAAATAAAACTTCCTCATTTTGCCCTTCAACATTTTTTAATTCCACATTCCTGCACCAGCTATCATCATTCATGACTCATCCTTAGGGAAGCACTGGACTACTGGAACCAGTGTAGAATTAGAACTTGGCAGGGACAGATTACCCAGTAAGCAAGGTATGCATGGGCTTACTTGTATTTACTTACTAATCTGTAGTGAACAATTTTGAAATTGCGCGCTACAGATTAGTTGTTGTTGTTAGGTGCCACTGAGTCGGTTCTGACTCATAGCAACCCTACGTACAACAGGACGAAACACTGCCTGGTCCTGCGCCATCCTCACAATCCTTAGACTTGAGCCCATTGTTGCAGCTACTGTGTCAGTCCATCTCCTTGAGGGTCTTCCTCTTTTTTGCTGACTCTCTACCAAGCATGATGTCCCTTTCCAGAGACTGATCCCTCCTGATAGCATATCCAAAGTAAGTAAACACAATTAAGCCTGTACGTACCTTGCTTACTGTAAGCCCATGCATAACTCGCTTACTGGTTAATCTGCTCCTGGGTCCTGGTTTTTTGAAGGAGAGCTGTTGAGAAATCAGCAGAGACTCAAGTTCAAAACTGAGCAGAGGAGAAAAGAAAGTGCAAATGGCACTGTCAGCCTCTGTGGCTCTCTCTTCGTCCCCAGCTGTAGAGGCACAGTTTCTGTGAGTACCATTAACCAGGATGCACAGCCGACCTGCTGCTTCTGATAAGGAAGCTGAACCAGGATCTGAGATCTGTGGGCACACAACTCATCTGTCTGATTCTGGTTAGGGCACAAGTCTTGGTGCTAGTCTTCCCTCCCCAGCCAGGCTCCTTCCCTGTACATTCACCTCCTCTCTGCTTCTCCATCCTGGGTCCTTCAGGCCTGGTGATGGCCACACCTCCCCCAGGAGGCCTGCCTGGACTACTCCAGCCTGAGAACTTTAGAGGCTGCCTTGTTGGTGGTACTTGCTCTGGCCTGGTGGCATTCTTATTCTCAGTTACCAATCCAGTGGGGCTTTTTCAAAGTAGGCATACTGGGGAATCCTCTGCACCACCCCCAAACCAGTCATGGGAGCTCATGGTAGATGTGGGGGAGCGAGATGGAGGAACAGAGGCATCTGTGAATTTTGGAAGTTGCATGAGGAAGCTCTAGACATTGCTGCACCTACAGGAAAAGACAGCTACACGACTGCACTGCTCATGATGCAGGCCCTTGAGGTCAGAAATATTATAATATTCATTCCATCTGTATCATCATCTTGTACAGCACGTGCCCGAAGTTGCACGGCATCTTCTCACAAGTGCCTAAGCTCCTAGAGGATAGGGGCAGGGGTATAGTTCCATGGATCCCAAGAACCTATGGCTCTGCAGAAAGTGTTCCTGCCAACGTGAGTCACTAACTTGGGCTTTATCATGCAGCAGTGAGCATCTTAGCTGCAATATACAGAGATTCTAGAGACAACGCTTATGTCTGCATTGCTGAAGACAGGTTTAAAGCCTTCAAGACTTCACTGAACGTAAGTGCAACCCAAACTCCATTATCTAGCTCTCGATATTCTGACATTCATTGCATACTTAACAGGAAGGTCATGGTGCCATGAGGTCTTGATCAACATCCTGAGCAAACGCTACAATGGACCACTCAGCCAAGTTATGGTGCAAGGCCATGTTGTGGGCGTGATGCCCAGATGACAACTTTAACCACCATCTACAACTTCTTGCACAATGCAGACTCACATCTGATCTTTTTGCCTAGAGTGATGAAGGAGATTGATGGATTCTTGATACATATGAGAAGTTGGAGTATACTGGAAAATGGTTTCAATATGCTAAAGTGATCCACTATCCTGATGCTGTAACTGTAGCACCTTCAGCCTACTCTAAGCTTGCCTCAGCAGCCTTGTTCTATGCTGCTGAAATGAATACAACCATGAAGAATTACCTATCAGGGAAACTGCTGGCTAGAAGAATACCAGAGCATGAGCTTCACGCTGCAGCCAAGAGGAAGTTTTGTAATGGTGGAATCCTGTCTATAACACCAGCCACAACAGGAAGCTTTGGCAAGAATCAGAATAATCAAAGAAGCCATGGAGAGAGCCACGAGGTGTTCTTAGAGAAAGCTGCATCTTGCACATGATGAATCTGTTGACAGCGACAGCTAAAGTACCTTTAAAAAGTGAAGGCCTGGCAGCAACCATGTTGGGGAGATCAGAGACCAATCCAAGATTCTAAGTGTTCCAAGATCTACCTTTGATGAAATGCTGACAGGGCCAAAGGCAAAGCTTTCAGGTTGATCTCCAGTCAGAACTTGCCATGTGGCTACTGTGCATGCCATTGTAGAGGAATCAGATCAGAACTGGAAGAGTAAATGACCAAGAAGCTTCAGACAAGGAAGAAGTCGACTGGCATCAAAAGAATTGTCACGAGGCCTTTGAAAGTGAGCCCTCCACAAGCCAGGACTAGTCATCAAAGTGTTCTGACACCCTAGAGGAAAGAGTAGTTAATATACACAATGAATCACCAATACGTCAAACTCTTGATCATCATCTAACTGAAGTTCAGGCTGACCTGGTCTTCTTGTCAACCCACATGGCTCAACTCAGCCAGCTATGATGACACTCTGGGGCCCACCTACTGCTCTTCCTTCTGTTAAGGAGCAGATCACCAAGGCCTCAACTGTGCCAACAGCCAAAATAAAGAAGTCTGCTTTAGCCAAGCTCTACTGAGTTACTCCATTTCTAGCTAGGCCATAGCTTTAAAATCTTAAAAAACAAACAAACAAACAAAAAGTAGGATACTTTGCACAATGAGACTAGAAAGGAACTTTGGTTCAAGATACCACTTCACCCCCAATAGGATGGCTATAACGAAAAAGACACAGAATAACAAGTGTTGGTGGGGATGTGGAGAAAGTGGAACTCTTATACAGTGCTGGCTGGAAATCTAAAATGGTGTAGCTGCTGGGGAAAACAGTTTGGTTGTTCCTCAAAATGTTAAACATGAAATTACCATATGACCCAGCAATTCCACTCCTAGGTATCTACCCAAGAGAACTGAAAACAAATGTCCACACAAAACTTGTATACAAATGTTTCACTTCACATATAAGGTGGAAAAAACCCAAATGTCAATCAATTGATGAATATATAAGTAAAATGTGGTATGTACCAAACTTGCCGTCGAGTTGATTCCAATGCATAGCGACCCTATAGGACAGAATAGAACTTCCCTGTAGGGTTTCCAAGGAGCAGCTGGTGGAGTCAAACTGTCGACCTTTTGGTTAGCAGCCAAGCTCTTAACCACTGCGACACCAGGGCTCTGTGGTATTTACAAGCAATGAAATATCGTTTAGCACTAGAAAGAAGGAAGCAGTGATACATGCTACAACATGGATGAAACTTGAAAACATTATGCTAAATGAAAGAAGCCACAAACAAACAAAAAAATCACATATTGTATGATTTATATAAAATGTCCACAATAGGCAAATCCATAGAGACAGAAAGTAGATTAGTGGTTGACATGGGATAGCGGGAGGGAGGAACGGGGAGTGACTGCTGGTGGGTATGAGGTTTCTTTCTGGGGTGATGAAAATGTTCTAATTGAGAGTGGTAATGGTTGCACAACTCTGTGAATATACTAAAAGCTATTGAATTGTACACTTTAAATGCAAGGATTGCAATGGTATGTGAATTTTATCTCAATAAAGCTGTTTTGTTTAAAAGAAAGTAGGGATACTGGGCCTACCCCTCCAAACCAAAACCAAACTCACTGCTGTTGAGTCGATTCTGACTCATAGTGACCCTACAGGACAGAGTAGAACTGCCGCATACGGTTTCCAATGCTGTAAATCTTTATGGAAGCAGACTGCCACATCTTTCTCCTGTGAAGCGGCTGGTGGTTTCAAACCACTGACCTTTCCATTAGCGGCCCAGAGCTTTAACTACAGCACCACCAGGGCTCCTAGGCCCACCCCAGACCTCCCACATCAGAGCAGGGTACAGGTATCTGAATTCTGAAAGAGCCTCACAGACGACTGTGATAAGTGGCAGGATGGGAATCACTGACTTAGTTGTTTGTGGGTGCTTGTCGGTTTAGGCTTCTGCAGAGGAAGGACTATCGAATCCAGCTGTCTTTGCTTTGCTTAAAACCCTCATCTGCAGTGGAGGAAAATCTAAACTCTCCACATGACCTACAAGGCCTTACCTTCCATCTGCCTTGTCTAGGTTATCTAGTGGTGCTATAATAGAAATACCACAAGTGGATAGCTTCAACAAAGAGAAATTTATTATCTCAGTTTAGTAGGCTAGAAGTCCAAATTCAGGGCATCAGCTCTGGAGGAAGGTTTTGTCTGTCGGCTCTGGAGGAAGGTCCTTGTCATCAATCTTCCCCTAGACTAAGAGCTTCTCTGTGAAGGAACCCTGGGTCCAAAGGACACACTCTGCTCCCGGCACTCCTTTCTTGGTGGTATGAGGTTCCCAACTCTTTGCTTGCTTCCCTTTCATCTCTTGTAAGATAAAAGGTGGTGCAGGCCACACTCCAGGGAAACTCCCTTTACACTGGATTAGGGATGTGACCTTAGTAAGGGTGTTATAATTTTACCCTAATCGTCTTTAACATAAAATTACAGTCACAAAATGGAGGACAACCACACAATACTGGAAATCATGGCCCAACCAAGTTGACACATATTTTGGGGGGATACAATTCAATCCATGACATGCCTCTATGACCTTGTCTCCTTCCACTTCCCCCAACCCATCTCTACTCCTCGTACCGAGCAAGTGTGGTCCTGTCTCCAGTCTCTCTGCACCCATTGCACCTTCTTCTAGAAATACTTGGTCTCCCTGTCCTTGTGGCTGGCTCCTTCTCATCATTCAGGTCTTGACTCAAATGTCAACTCTTCATAGAGAAATTCCCTGAACACCCTCACCCAGCAGCCCCACTGTGCTCACTCACTACCCAGCCACCCGATCTCTTTGGTACTGCCCTGTATTTGCTATGGTGTTTATTATTGGTGTTTCCCTATCACAACTAGGCTGTAAGCTCCCAGAGGACAGGGGCCATGTCAGTCTTGGTCATTTCTGTATCTCCCAGGCCTGGCATACTGCCTGACAAACAGTAGGCATTAAATACACGTTTGTTAATTGACAGAGTGAACTCAGGCCCTCTGGTGAGTGCTCCCTCTGTTGGAAGGGCTGGACACCTTCCTGCCCTCAACCTCCCCTTTTCTAGGTCAGTGTTCTCAGCATATGCAAGTTTACCAGAAGACTTTAGGGGGTGCACAGATTCCACCTTAAATAACACTGAATCAGAATGTGAAAGTGAATCTTCCCTCTCCTATTCTTTTTTTCTGATTACATCAAAGAAAACATTTAGTGTTACTCCTTATCACTTCTCCAATACTTGCTAATCTCTGATTTTTACAAAGAAGTCCCTAATGTCAGAGCTTTCTGCTGACATCAGTCTCTAGTTTGATTTTAACAGCATTATTTTATTTTCCCTGTATTTATTTTATAGACACCGTCTATTAAAGTGGGAAATGATTTAAGGTAATTCTATGATGATGCCCATTTAAATAAATTTAGCCTTTTTTTTTTTTTAAGTAAATTGATTTAAAGACATTAAGTACAGGCCTATATGTATGTGGCCAACTTTGTGAAGGTGAGGTGCTAAAGGCTAATAGTTGGGGAAACATTCTGCGTGTGTGTGTTTGTGTGATATTCAGTTGGGTGTGAGTAAGAGACTGGAACCTTTCTCCTGGACCTCCATACGTGAATTTGGGGACCTCCTTCTCCATCCAACACTTAGGGCCTTTGCTCTTTTCTGTGCAGTTCTGACCACTATATGTGACCTCCAGGGTTGTGGGTAGGGAGTGGTGGTTCTGGGACACCAATTATCTAATTTTGTGATGTCAAAGTTCCCTAGATGAATTTACTCCCTGGACTTTTCTTTTTTTTAGTCTTCCTAAATCAGGCAGACATATGCTTTTATTTGTGGACACACCAAATAAGCTAGTGCACAGCTTTACTCAGCCTGCTATTGGGAAATAGAGCCCACTTACATAAATTCTGAGGTCCAAAAAATTGGTCTTCCAGGGCCCCCTGCACTCTTCACCCTCCTTGTCAGTTTAATTCCCTGTTCTTTTTAGACTAAATGGATAGTGTGATGTCCACATTTTCACATTCCTTGGCCTAAAAATGTGCCAAGTTTGTATATTTAGTTTCTGTAATAAAGGAATATCCAACTTCTCTGTAAGTCAAACATTCAGCAAATTCAAACATCTGACTCAAATGCTATGTGATTCTGGCCAAATTACCTCTCTGAGCTTCAGTCTCCTACTTGGTCTTTTTTGAAGATTAAATAAGATAATGCATGTAAAGCAGTGTTTGGCTCAACATAAGCATTCAATAAATGGCCATTCATGTTTTTATTTTGCATCTCATCAGTCCTGCCCCGGAAGAGGCTGCATCCTGGTTTGATGAGGTCTCCTAAATCTCTGCTACCACCCCTCACCTCTTGCACCAATTCATCATTTCTTCACCCAAGGTCTACCGAGTGCGGGATCTTGGGCTGCAGGCTGACTAAAGCTGGAATTAAGCCTGGTCCCTGCCATTGCCAAGCTCACAGCTAAGTAGTTAAGAGAAACTCCCAAACCGAACAAATAGGCTGTACCCGAGGTGTGTTTCTGGTGTTGTAAAGCAAATGAGGACGGGACATCTAAGAGACTTGGTCGCTTGAGAAGTAGGGGGAGACATTCAGGGGCAATTGGCACTGCCCGTGCAAAAAGCAGGGGGCACAGGAGACGGCGCGGGCTGTTGGTGTACCCCTAAGGATTGGGCGGATCTCGGGGAGACGGCAGAACCCAGTACCTGGCGGGCCTTGAACGCCTAGCTACGAGGTGGGGTTCTTCCTACTGGAGAAACGAACCACTGAGGAGCGTGTACCTATGAGTGCAGCCTTGGCCGGGCCAAGTCATCTTGCGGGAGGTGTCCAGGACAGTGCATCGCAGAAGCAGAAAGAGCTCCCCCGTCAGGCCAAATGGAGAAGTCCGGGCCGTTGAGGGCGTCAGTAACGGCCGGCCGGCGAAGCGCGGGAGGACGCCCGGCGTCTGCAACAGCAGGAGGAGCCAGAAACTCCGGGCGCGTGGCTGGTGGACCGAGTGGCGCGGCCGCGGCCAAGGGGGCGGGCCTGGCTCTCCCAGCGCAGGTGATTGGTCGGCCCCCGGCGGCGGCGGCGGCGGCGGCGCGTGGAACGGTCGCGTTGGACCGGTGAGTCCTGGGTTCGAGCCTGGACCCTCCGGCTCCCGAGGTGGCCCTCAGCGCCCGGCGGTGATTCCCTCCGGCCATACCCGCACTCCTTGCCTCTCGGGACGTCACCTGGAGGGGCAGAGCCAGGCTAGGGCCTTCCCTTGGGCGCTCCTCCACTCTTCTGTTCCTGGCCACCCGGCCAGGACCCATCAGGGAAATTTGGTGGTGGGGGAGGGGCGAGGGGAGAATGCAAATTATGCAAAGTCTAGATCACCTGTTACCTAAAGAAAGGCGGTGTAGGGCCGTGGCGGGGAGGACGGCCGAGTGGAGCAGGTAGTCACGGGGCTGGAGCCTGGTAGGTGGGGGGAAGGAGGCGCCGAGGACACCTTGAGCCGTGCTGGTGGCGATTTGGAGGTGGGGGTGCCGGAGGAGGACCAGTCAGGGGACGCGCGTGGATCTGGAGCACGAGGGAAGGGCCTGGGCAGGTCGGATATGTGGGAATTGGAGAGGTGACTACAGGTGGAGGATAAACCCCCAGGTGTGGAGGATGGGAGTACCTAGGTTAAGGCCAGACCCTTGAAGACAGCACCATCCAATGATTATGTTGAAAGAGCAAAAGATAGCCTATAACAGCCGTAAAGGAAAATATAGGGAGCCACCCCAGTGTCCAAGGCGTCAGTTTTAAGGATTTGCGCTTCTTAGCGGAGAGGGAGTCCACACCCAGATAGAGCATGATAAGGCTTGAAAATTGCACTTTGGATATGGTGATTACTTTGGTAAGCCTGAGACATAATTAAAAATTTGTTGTATTATGAAAATTTTTAATGGACCCCAAGCAAGTACTCATCATCGGGGCCATTCCAGTTGCATAACAATTTATGCCTCCAGTTCACGCTGATAATAGGATAATATGTTAATATTGCTAATTGGAAAATACCTTTCAGATTAAAAAATCTTATACTGCAAATTAAGAAAAAAATAAATCTGACTTCAAGTGTGCAATGGAAAGTAACTCACTGGCCAAGTAGAGGCCCATGGAGTTTTATTTTTAACTGTGGAGGGTCTGGAATGAACCTTTTGATTTCGGTGCTCAGAGCAATGGGACATGGTCTGGAATGCAGTTGAAGCACTGGCTGTGCCTTCCCGTTTATACTAGAACTAAAGAATGAGTCAGATTTCTCCCAAATGTTCCTGTTACAATCTGAGGCACACCTTTAACCCTTGAGTAAGCTCCTCTGCCACCTCACCTTCATTCAAGGAGTGTGAATGAAGTGTGAATTCACCTCTAGTAGTAATCCCATTCACTACCCAGGCTGTCTCCATACTCCTTGTCTCCCAAATGTACCACATGTAAGTTCTCCATACTTCTGGAACAGTTGGTGTTAGCTTTTAGGCAGCCTTCCACATTCTTGCTTTTCTCCAAGTGAGTCCCACATAGGTAGCCCTGAAAGCTCCCTTCCTTCCCCTCCACCTCACCGCCCCCCCGCCACAAAAAAAAAAAAAAAAAAACACTGCAAAATGAGAAAGTAACTGCTGAGATTTGAATCTTTGGGTCCCTTTGTCTCCCTCCAGGGGCCTCAGAACCAATCTTTCTTCTGCCGCTAAGTTTTCTTAACATGAGTTGGCATTTACTAGAGAGTTAAATGGAAGTCTGGTGGCTTGGTTAAACATTCGACTGCTAACAAAAAGGTTCAAATCCACCAGCTGCTCCTTGGAAACCCTATGTGGCAGTTCTTCTCTGTCCTATAGGGTTGCTATGAGTTGGAATTGACTCAATGACAATGGGTTTAGAGAATGAAATAACCAGTTGGATAGAATTGACATCAGTAAGTTATTAGTTATTGATGCATGATCACATTGCTGGATGTCAATGGTGGTAAGAAGAAATTAATGATAGGGTTCATGGATATGAGTGAGAGAGCAAAAGTTAGATTCAGTCATCGGATGAGTTTGTTTAGTGATTGAGTTTCCTATCTATACACTTAAAGCTATCACAATGATCATTATTGAAATATCTGCAGGATATAAAATACCGTTATTGCTAATTTGTAGCTCATTTACCCCTTACCTTCCTCTTTTCCCATGGAAAGAATTACAACTCGATTAAGTGGTGTTTCTTAGAACTGTAGGCATCATGTTACATTGTAACTGCCTGTACACAGGAGATGATCTGTACTGATTTAACCATTTTTTAATGCTTTCTTTCGTAGGAAAGATGGAAGAACTGAGTCAAGCCCTGGCTAGTAGCTTTTCTGTATCCCAAGATTTGAATAGCACAGCAGCCCCGCACCCCCGCCTGTCCCAGTACAAGTCCAAGTACAGTTCCTTGGAGCAGAGTGAGCGTCGCCGTCGGTTACTGGAACTGCAGAAAACGTAAGGGATGCTTTAGCTCCTTGGCTTCTTTCTCGGAGCTGGGGGCTGGGAGCCATTCAGGAGGCTCTAGGCTTGTCTCAGTAGACCCTTTGTAGGTTTATCTTTCTGCCCATGAGATTGGGAGGGGTAAATCCTGGCAGAGGTTAACATCCCTTATGCCCAGAGCTTAGGGAAAGATGAGGAAGTAGGGAGACACTGAAGCTTGAAAGCAAAAGCTCAATTATTTGTTTAAATTTTTTTTTCCTGGCAGCAGAACTGAGCTTTGAATGTAGGGACTTGTGAAAGCCACACCCGTACTTCCACTCCCTGTATTCCCTGTGTTGGCTTATGTGTGGCTTCTCCTGCACTCTGAGTCCTGGCATTGGTGTGGTCTTCCCGTCCGCCTTCAGCCCAAATGTTTCTACCAAGCCCTCAGGAGTTCAAAACCAATAATTCCACAGGGAGCCTGAGGAAATGTCTTCCATGCACTTAATTCTAAATGCCAAGATGAGCAAACAACCAGAGAGAGCAGGAGAGGAGTGTTTGAGGCTGGATTGCTCTGAAGACAGGGCCTGTCTTTTTATTCTCCGTGCAGCCTGAGCCTTGTCTGGGTAATGAATCAAGGAATTAAGGATTAGGAGAAAATATTAACAGCTGCACAGTTTCCATCCGGTCTGTATTTTTGCCCAGTGCTGCGTCACTGGATGTGTTAAGCATGGATGGTTCCCAATGCACTCTGGGATTGCTTGCAGATTACATTCCCAGATCAGTCCTCTTGCTCTGTCTGTCTCTCTTTTTAATTGTAATTAATTATTTTGGAATAGGTAGTACATTCATATGGTTCAAAATTCAAAATATGTAAAAGGAAATATGGTAAAAAGTCTCCCTCCCAATTCTGTTCCCAAGCCATCCAATTCATCTCTTGTGTATCCTTCCAAAGATATTCTAGGCAAATATTAGCAAGTGTGTATGATTGGTGTGTACGCAACAGTTTGTTTCTGTTTTCTTTTTTAATAATACAAGCCAATAGCTTATTATACACTGTTCTATACATCTGTTTAACAGTGTTTCTAGGAGAGCTTCCATATAAGTTCATAAGTGCTACCTTATTCTTTTTTTATGGTGCCAGGTGTTCCATTGAATGGATAGTTGATAATGTAATCTAACCAGTCTCCTACTGATGGGCATCTGGGTCACTCCCTTCTCTTGTGATTCCAAGCAATGCCCGGGAAATAACCATGGGCCGGCATCCTTTCACACATGTATAGGTACACCAGCTCTCTCATTCTTGAAATAAAAGGCCATCATGCTTACATATGCTGTCTCTGGCATGTACCTTCATGTGAATGTGCATGTACGTGTGTGTGTATTTGAGAGAAAACCAACTCTCTTGGTCTCACTGCCTGGTTTGGCTGACCTCTTGCCTTAGCATTGAGGAAACCAAGCGTGGGAGGTTACACGGTATCTCCAAATCACTGCGGCACAATCGGGTTCCGAAAGGTACAAAATGAAAATTAGATTTTTCTTCCTTCTCAATTTCCCAAACTTTCTAGAATATGTAGTTAAAAAAAAAAGAGCAGCAGCATAATGATAAAGGGAAACAAATAAGTAAAAGATACTAAATCATAAAATTTAAGTGACCTTTTTTGAAAGACAGGAACTGCCAAAAGGTCTGGCGTCTCCCCCAGGAAGCTGTATAAAGCAGAAAGCCCCAGAAGCTGTCTTTGTTTTAGACTTCTCACTGTATCTCATTTCTCCTGTCCCCAGGGCCTTTAGGACTAGGTGTCTGCCAGGCAGGGGAAGTGTCAATTCTAAACTGTAACCCAGGGTGGGGGTGGGAGTTGGGAGGGAAGAGCAGCCTTTTCAGCTAGTAAACCTTGGAAATTCCTTTAAAAATATTGCTTTGCCCGTTTTTGAGAAACTCAGAGGAAGGCTGAATGTGTTCAGATGGGGGTTCCCTATTTAGGATCTGTGAGGCGGTGGTCACTAGTTTAGCCTTGCAAAGGAAACTGTTACCTCTTACTCCCACCAGAATCCCTAAGTTACTCCCAAATTTGGAGCCTTTAAAATTAAGTCGGTCACATTGCAGAGTGTCTTCCTACAAAATGTAAAGACCAGTCTTTGTGCCTTTTCTTTCTCCAGCAAGCGACTGGATTATGTGAACCATGCCAGAAGACTGGCTGAAGATGACTGGACAGGGATGGAAAGTGATGAGGACGAAGATAAGAAAGATGATGAAGAAATGGACATTGACATTGGCAAGAAGTTACCAAAACGCTATGCTAATCAAGTGAGTGGTTCAGAGAAGAGTAGGCTCAGCTGGTCCCAGTCCCTTTGCTATGCTGTGCAGTCAGCCACTGAAGTACCTGTGGCCAGAAAGAGAGGATGTGGCCTCATCGGGAGGATGAGGTAGGGCAAAGGAATAGGAACTGCAGAGAAAATGCCTCTGTCCATAAAGGTTATGGGATGGTAGAAGAGATGGCTTGCAGTGCTGTGTACTGACTGGCAGTCATCAGCTGAGTCTCTGGGTAGTGGGCTTAGGAGTCTTTATACCAGGCTGTTACCAAAGGCCGTCAGCCCCCTGCTAAAGCCCCAAGCTATCAGACTCCATGTTCATGTCATTGCTTTAGTAGCCCATGCACAGCTGCTCTCCATTAAGCCTGCCCAGCCCAGCATGTCCCAAGTTGGTGGTCTTTCCCAAGTGGTATACTAAAACCCCAGTCCTGGATTTTCACACTCAGGTGGTGGAAGGTGGGAAGTACAGCTGCCCTTGAATAAGGGGTGCCTGGCCAGCCACCCCAGGCCAAGGTGAAGTTGAGGCCAAGAAGCAGCACGTCACTGTAAACAAACATGACTCAGTGCTCTGTTGGATTCAGAGAGAAAACTGATATGGCTTGTGCCATAGGGAAAGCAGATATGGAGGTTGTCCTGGGCTCCAGGCAGTCCAGGCCAGAAGACAGAGTGTGGATCAGAATGGGGACAGGAGGCTATCCTGCTGTTACATACTTTACATATTCCTCTCTTTAACCCAAGTGCCTTGTCACCTCAGAATCATCTGCCAGCTTTGAATATGGCCCCTGGGTACACACCTCCCTGTCCCCTTTCTCTGCCCCAAATACAGCAAAAATAACAGCCTCTGTGACAAAGTACAGTTCAGTTCTGTTCAGCAAGCATTGTTCAAGGACTTGCTCTGTGCTAAACTAGGCTATGCTGTGGGGAAGATATACATGGACAAGAAATAGCCCTGCACTCCTAGAATAAGTACAGAACGTGATCTGTGCTATAAGGAAGTGAGATTCCTTCTGACGGGGGAGGGGGCAGCAGTGTGGAATCAGGGAATGGTTCATGAAGGAAGAGGCAGCCTTGAAGAGTGGGAGGAGATTGGCAGACAGAGGTGTCAAGCAAGGGCAGTCCAGGCAGCAGGAGCAGGCTGAGCAGGAGCCCAGAGGTGGGACAAGAGTATATAGTGTGCTTAGGAGTGGTGTGCAGGCCAGTGAGGATGGAGCAGCAAAGGGTTGGATTAGGGGAAGGAGGTAAAGGGCCTCAAAATTATGTGCAGGGCTTTAGACTGTTTTAGATTGTGGGGAACCACCGAGAAATTTTGAGCCAGGGACAGAGTGTGACTTCATATGTTGACTCCCACAACAGTGTGCAGAAGGGGCTGGAGGAGGAAGAGACTGCTGGTAGGGGAGGGGGGAAAGTTAGTTCGGGGTTTGCTAAATCCTGATCTAATGACAGGTGCAAAAGGCATTGAAGGTGGGAAGACAAGAGGTCATGACTATGAGAAGTATGGCCAGGTAGAATGGACGTTATTTAGCAGTGGATTGGATGGGAGAGGCAGTATGAGAAGTGGTGAGCTCTGAGGTCACATAGACTTTGACCTCAAAGCCAGGCTCTATGTTGACCTTGAGCAAGTTGCTTAACTACTCTTAAGTCTCTGGTTTCTCATCTATAAAGTAGGGGATAGTAATAGTACGTATCTCATAGCACCTGTTTTATAGTACATGTCTGTATGCCACTGAAGGATTAAATAAGGTAATGTACTTTAAATATCTAGCCTGGAGCCCATAATAAGTGCCCCACAAATATTAGCAGCTACTACTGTTTTTTTTTTTTTTAAAAAAAACGGCTGTATTGAGATATAATTTACGTGCTATACGGTTTACCTATTTGTACTGTAAAATTTAGTGCTTTTTAGTGTATTTGCAGGGCTCTGCAACCATTGCCACTGTCTACTTCCAGAACATGTCATTGCCCTGAAAAGGAGCCCCATGCCCATTAGCACTCACTCCCCATTTCTTCCTCCACTTAGCCCCTGGCAACAGCTAATCTACTTTCTGTCTCTTTGGATTGGCTATTCAGGACATTTGATAAAAATAGAGTCATACAATATGTGGTCTTTTGTGTCTTGCTTCTTTCACTTAGCATGTTTTCAAGATTCGTCTGTGTTGTAGCATCTATTAGTACTGCCTTCCTTTTTATTGCCGAATAACGTTCCATTGTATGGATGTACCTTATTTTCATGAACCTTCGAGTTGTTTCCACTATTTGGCTATTACGAATAATGCTGATAAGAACATTCTTGTTCAAGTTTTTGTGTGGATATGTGTTTCATTTCTCTTGGGTATATATCTTGGGTATATTGCAGGGTCATATGGTAACGTTATGTTTAACCTTTTTGAGGAACTGCCAGACTGTTTTCCAAAGTGGCTGTACCATTTTGCTTTCTCACCAGCAGCATGTAAGGTTTCAGTTTCTTTACATCCTCACCAACACTTACATTGTCTGTCTTTTTTATTGTAGCCATCCTAGCTGATTGTAATTTTTTTTTTTTTAAATTGTACCTTAGATGGTTTACAGACCAGACTAGCTTCTTATTACACAGTTAGTACACATATTGTTTGATGACATTGGTTAACTCGTTGTGGTTTTGATTTGCATTTCCCTAATGGCTAATGATGTTGAGCATCTTTTCATGTTCTTATTGGCCATTTGTATATCTTCTTTGGAGAAATGTCTGTTCAAATCTCTTACTCATTTTTAAACTCGGTTGTCTTTTCATTACTGAGTTGGAAGAATTCTTTATATATTCAAGCTGTAAGTCCCTTGTCATATATATGCTTTACAAATATTTTCTCCCACTCTGTGGGTTATCTTTTCACTTTCTTGATGGTATCATTTGCAGCACAAAAGTTTTAATTTCTGATGTAGTACAGTTTATTTTTTATTTTGGTGCTTGTGCTTGTGGTGTTATATTACTACCATTTTTTAGGGGAGGGTTGATTATGCCATGTTTTTAAGGTTTAGTAACAGAACAGTGATGCTATTGACAGAGTTACAAAATGCAGAAGGAGAAGGGTGGGTTTTGAGGGAGGGGAAGTACTTGGGCAACAGAAGGCAATGAATTCCATTTTGAATATGCTGAGTTCAAGGTACAGAGAGGAGAAGCAGAGAACCAGAGAACCAGATGCCAAGTAAACAGCTGAAATATAGGGCTGGAGGAAAAAAGTCTGGAGATGAGGAAGGAGGATTGGGAGGCATGCTCGTAGAAGTGACACGTGAAGCTGTAAGAATGGATGAGATCCACCCCAAGGGACCTAAGACAGCACCCTGAAGGTCCATCTACATGTGTTTTGGGAGTGCATGGAGGAACATTTGGAGGACAAACAGAATAGCACAGTGTCGCAGGCCCAGGGGAACATCTGTCAAGGCAGAGGGTGTGACTAGCAGCATCACATGTGGTGAGGAGTGAGTGGGGAGGATGAGGAGGAGGAGAGGGAAGAGAGAGAAGTGGCCTTTCTCAGGGTGGTGGGATAGCAAATCTGGACAGAGGATGTCAGTGGGTGGGAAGGAAACATCAAGAAATATTAAGTAATTTTTAAAAATAGGAGAAACTTGAATAGCTTGACAGAAACGTAGATTGATGAGGTTTTTGTTTTTTAAGATTGGAGGCAAGTATTTGTGGGCTGAGGGGAAGGAGGGGAGATGAAATATTCAGTGGGAGAGGTTAATCAATGAGACAGAGTCTTTGTATAGAGAGGAGGAACTATGAGTGGAAGAGTTAATCTTGTCAAATTTATTTCACCACAGCACTTTTTTTTAAAGGCAGATTTCGTGACATCCAACAGTAAGATATTGGGGATGCCAGTGTGGGAAATGATCTAGTCTAAGAGCATCTCAAGGCCAGGGACCTTATTCATCTCTGAGGGGTAACCACTGGAACATAGCAGTTAGGATAGTGGTAGGTGGATGGATGAAGGAAGGAAAGGAAGAGGGTGTCATCACCCCAGTACAGGAAGTGAGGTAGTAAGGATGGGTGTGGTCACGAAGGTGAGGAGAGAAGCTAAAGTTCACAGTGAGTGGCCTCCATCCCCTCAGTGAGCAGGAAACAAGCTCATCTACTGAGCAAGTGGGGTGGAGGTCCTACTGGCAGCCTTTTCTCCCCTCATTCTTTTACATGAATTGTTAGCACATGTGCAGGATGTGGATACTTTGTCACTGTCAGCGTTTGAGCAACACACACCTGCTGATCTTTTAACACTATTTTTTTGTGTTCCTAGTTGATGCTGTCTGAGTGGTTAATTGATGTCCCTTCAGATTTGGGGCAGGAATGGATTGTGGTCGTATGCCCTGTTGGAAAAAGAGCCCTAATCGTGGCCTCCAGGGTGAGTAGCTGCCCCTGACCCCAGGCCAGCATGCCTGGTCTATGTGCTGCCCTTGCCCACGCTATGCCTTTGTGGTTCTGTGCCCGGCCATGGAGTCGTGGGAGGAACTCTTTGTTCTCCATATTGCTATCTGGCACAGCAGCTGTGCCTGGAGTGGAGATGAAACTCTTTCCTGCAGGAGGGGTTCATTGAGAGCCATGTTTAGGTGATGATACCCTGCAGAATGAGAGAACAGGGGGGTGAGGAGACCTAGGTGCCTAATGAGAATGGTAGCTTTCTCTCCACACAGGGTTCCACCAGTGCCTACACCAAGAGTGGCTACTGTGTTAACAGGTTTTCTTCCCTTCTGCCGGGAGGGAACAGGCGAAACTCAACAACAGCAAAAGGTACCTGAATAAAATGTCTACTTACTAAATTATATAATCAGTAAAAGATGGTGTAAGTTGTGTCACGTGTCATTTTAAAGACCCACTTTGAGAGCACACCTTTGAAACTGCACACCTTGGACACTGTCCTGGCCATGGGACTCTGGCCCTCCCCTTCAAGGACAAGCCTCCTCAGTTGTAGACAGACATGTCCCTATGAGGCTGCTGGGCAATAAATTCCTGATTAAGGTCACATTCCTTTCCTACGGACTTGCATGTTGAGGTGACAGATGCAGCTCTTTGGGGAAAGGCCCCTCAGAGAATGCCAGGGGTGGTAGTACAGCAAGCAGACACTGAGGCTTCCCTGCCAAATTCCCTTTTTTTCTTTATCATTGTCCTCGTTTTAGTTTCTCCCTCCCACCTGAACCCAGCTGAGGAAAGAAAGGTCGTGGAGGTTAAATAACTTGCCCTTGGTCACTGGGTGAGGAAGTGGCAGAGCTGGTCCTGAACCTGGTCTCTTCTCTTCCTGCTCAGGCACCCTTGGTGGTTCCTTGTGTCCCCTGTACTGAGCCCAAACTGATCTCTCAGCTTTTAGAGCCCTTCACGAGTGGCCTTTGGCTCACCCCTCCTTGCTTCTCTCCTGTGCTTTCCATACCCCGCTCCCAGCTCTGTTGAGTTGCTTATCCCTGCCCACTACCTTCTACCTCTGGGCCTCTGCTCATGCCACTTCAGTATTCTCACCTGAAATGTTCTTTAAACCCTGGTGATCCCAGAAGACACTGTTCATATCCGTCTCTTCCATGAAGCATTTTCTGCTGCGTCAGTCTTCTCTTACTGGAACTCCTGTTGCTCTTAATTTGTGCTGTGCAGTTCAGCTTTTGGTTCTTTCCTCTGTGATCATTCTATCTCTGTAACTGAATTGTTACTACCTTAAAGGCAGGGTTTATTTATAGTTAGTATTCCCCATATAACAGCACAGTGCCTGTGAGAAGAACTCAAAAGTAGTTGTTATAAACGAAAACTAATCATTACTTGCTTTCAAACTTGAGCTCTAAGGTGAGTAAATTCTAAGAGTTCAGAATTCCCACTTGGCTTAAGGAATGGTTTGATCCCTCTTGTGCTGTCCTACCTCAGGTCTTCCTTAAGCTGTACCAGGTGACTAGAAAGGGGTGTGTGGAAGCACTCTCACCCCAAAGAGTTCTTAGTCCTTGCCCCCATGGGGACCTGAGTGCTGGTGACTGCTGCAGGCACTGAGGACTGTTGCAGTGTGAGGTGGGGCTCCCTGGATCGTGGCAGAGGATGTCCTGATTGGAAAGGGGTTCTGTACTGATTTTCCTCTTTGTGGCCCCAGACTACACCATTCTGGACTGCATTTACAGTGAGGTGAACCAGACCTACTACGTTCTGGATGTGATGTGCTGGCGGGGACATCCTTTTTATGACTGCCAGGTAAGGATGGGTACTCCACTCTTGTCTTTTCCGGTCTCTTCTGTCCTCCTGGGAAAGTGGCTCAGCATGTGGGTTTAGTACGTGACTAGCTTCTTGGTGTGTAAAAGATGTGGATGTGGTATATCAAGAACATTATCTTATGCTCCTTGCATCTTAATCTTTGTGTGTGTTTGAATTAGCTAAAAAAAAAGAGAGAGAGAGAGATAGAAAGGACTGAGGGAAGTATAGCAATTCTTGAGGGGAGGAAAGAGAGAAACAGAGCAGGGGGTAGGCTGGGACTTTGTAGCAGCTGCAACCGCCCTCAGCTCGCTCCTGAATGTGGGAGGGTTGCTGGCAGGGAAGATGGTGGGGTTGAGGAGGAGGATGCCATCTTGTGCAGGTGGGCACAAGGAAAGAATGTGGAATGTAAGGCACCATCAGAAAGACTCCTGCACTGTCCACTGCTTCACCAACCACATCCTGACCCTGAAAGTGTCAGGGCCTCCTGGGTAGGACACAAAGCCTGTAATCTCCTAGGGGCCAGCTCTGGAAGGAGACTTTCCAAGTGAGGCGGGGTCCCGGTGTTCCACCTGCAGGTTTCACCTTCCCTCAGTTTTTCTCCTGTTGGTGATTCTTACGAGTGACAGCAGCAGTCGTCAGGGTGAGGCTGGGTCAGCCCTGTAGACCTCCATCTCTGTTAGCAGCACTCCCGCCATCATTGTCTCTGTCTTGTTTCATAGTGGTGGTTTCTTGTACTCCCTTTTGCTCCTTATCAATTATTTTATCGTAGTGATTCTTTGTATGTGGTCCTTGGACCAGGAGTGAGGAGCCCTGGTGGTGTGGCGGTTAAGCACTCGGCTGCTAACCGAAGGGTCAACGGTTCGAAACCACCAGCTGCTCCTCAGGAGAACGATGTGGCAGTCTGCTTCAGTAAAGATTACAGGCTTGGAAACCCTGTGGGGCAGTTCTGCTCTGTCCTATAGGGTCTCTGTGAGTCGGAATCAACTTGACAGCAGTGGATTTGGTTTTGATTGGACCAGGAGTATCAGAAAGTTGTTAGAAGTGCAGATTCCCAGACCTACCGAATCAGAAACTGTGGGGCTGGGTCTTATGTTTTAACAAGGCTCCATGTGATTCTGCTGCAGGCTTAAGTGTGAGAATCATGGGTTATCACCATAAGCAGCTTCTTAACTATTCCGCAAGCTGGGTTTCCAAATCATGTCAGGTGATGATACTTCAGAATTCTCAGGTGCAGTTCATTCAAATAGTAACGGCCAAAAATTGCACTGCTGGCACTTGGTGATTATTATCTAATGGCATCCCTTACAACACTCCTACGAGGTAAGCACTATTATTGTCTTCTTCGTATAGATATGGAAGCTGAGAGCCAGGTACTAAGCATTGCCCAAATGCAGAGCCAGGCCGAAAACCCAGAACTCATAAATTCAATCCAGAACTGCTAAATCTTAATTTCCTCTGGTTCTGTTGAAGGATATCTTATAACTTCAAACAAATTTGGTAACTAAAGCCACCTATATTTTTTATAATATGAAGACTGTGTAAGAAAAATATTTCAAAAAGTAAAATAATTTAAAAGAAAGAAAGACCCTAAAACAAGTACAAAAAGGGTATATATATCAAAAGCTCAGAGAATGAAGTAATTTATAAGAATTTATATGTGTACAATAATTTCTAGTCCTCAGAATTAAAATAAAATGAAGGCTAACATAATGTGCTTTGGAATTGGAGAGTCCTGGGTCCCACAGTACTTTGTGTGTGCCCTTGGGCAAGTGACTTCACCTCCCTGAGCCTCAGAGTCCTCACCTGTAAAATGGGGATAATGATTGTGCAGCCCTCAGTGGGTAGTTGTGAGGATTATTAAGATTATGCATGTAAAGCCCCTAGCATGGAGCCTGACACCTAGCAGGCCTTCAGTAATAAATGTTGGCTTTACTGCTACTAATAATCCAACTGGATTTTCAGAAAAAAACTTCAAAGATTTTATAAGCATCTTCCTGACCTTATGGCAGTTTTTTTTTTTTTTTTTTTTTTTAAGGGAAATGGAGGTAACAGCAGAAGGGCTTAGGTGTTTGTAAATCCTGTGGCTATTTAGAATGGGGTGACTTTATGTTAGAGTTTGAGATGAGCAGTATTCCATCTTTCTCCCTCCCTTCCCTGTGGCAGACTGATTTCCGATTCTACTGGATGCATTCAAAGTTACCAGAAGAAGAAGGACTGGGAGAGAAAACCAAGCTCAATCCTGTAAGACCTGGGGTTAGGATCATAAAGTTCTTTATAGGGATTAATTTGGATTGGTCTGTTATCTAAGTATAATCATTTTGAATGATACTGCCTTTTTTGAGGCAGTATATTATCCTGGAAAAAGTATGACCTTAGCAGTCATCCGGATCTGAATTCCAATTCTGGCTTTGAGGATTAGTAGGTTAAGTTAATAACCTCACTTGTCCTTAGTTTCCTCATCTGTAAAAGGGAGTTAATGATACCTACTCCATAGGGTTGTTATGAGAACCAAATGATATAATATCTGCATAATACTTATGTTAGGCACTCAGTAAATAGTGGTTGATCCGTAATAATGACTGCTTCTATTCATTATGCTGTTTAGCATATGAGTGAAGCTGGAAGACATTATGCTGAGTGAAATAAGTCAGTCACAAAAGGACAAATATTGTATGACCTCACTTATATAAAAAGACAAGAAAAGGCAAATGTATAGAGAACAAAGTTTATTAGTGGTTACCAGGAGCAGGAGAGAGGGGAGAAGACAGGATTAACGGTGATGGAAATACCACATTGATTAAGGGTAGGGTTGTATAACCGATTATTATAATTACTGTCAGTAGGTTGTACGCCTGTAAAAAGGTGAATAGGCAAAAGTTGTGTGACATATATACAACAATGACAGAAAAAAAGAGTAGCTGCTGTACTTACGTACAACCAAAAACATCCTGGGATTTGATTTCTTGGTTTGGAGGTTTAGGGTCATAGTTTCATGGTTTCATGGGATATCCCAGTTAATTGGCCTAATAACATGTTCAGTGCTTCTGTTCTATCTTGTGGTTTGTTGTGTAGTGCCGGGGGTCTTAAAAGCTTGCAAGCGGCCATCCAAGGCTTAGCAATTGGTCTCTTTTTGCCTGGAACAACAGAGGAAAAATGAGAGTCAGAAATAGGAGGAGGATATGGAATGTGTGGCTAATTGCCTCCATGAACAGCTGCCTCCTCTGCCATGAGACCAGAAGAACTGGATGGTGCCTGGTTACCATTGCCGAACATTTTGATCAAAGATTCCATAGATCAAAAGGGAGAAAATGCAGAATAGAATTTCATATTCTTATGGACTCCAGATTTCCTGGAGCCATGAAGGTTGAATGAACCCCTGAAACTGTGAAATAATCTTTAAACCTCAAACCAAAAATATCCCCTGAAGTCATCTCAAAACCACTTTATATAAGTTTAGTTTAACTAGTAAAAAAGGTCTGCCCTGAGCATCATGCTCTTTTAAGAACTATCTATATGAAATCAAACTGACAACAGTAACTTGAAAGATTAGATAGAAACTTTGGGGAGCAGTGAGTTTATGTTAATGGATGAGGAACCGCTCAGAAAAGGAGAGCGAGAGTGGTTGTACAACTGGAAGAGTGTAATCAATGTCACTAAATGGTACGTGTAGAAACTGTTGAATTGGTGTGTGTGTTGCTGTGCACATTCTCAACAACAACAACAAAATAAATAAAAAATAATAATAATGCTGTTGTAATGGTTAAGATTGTGTGTCAACTTGGCTGGGCCATGATTCTCAGTGTTATATGTAATCACTCCCATGATGGAATCTGCTGTGAGTAGCCAATCAATTGAAAGGCAGTTTCCTTGAGGGTGTGGCCTGCATCCGAATATAAGCGGACGTTCTGG
>NW_004443966.1:20831517-20839228 GCF_000243295.1 Trichechus manatus latirostris | reverse complement strand
ATTGCCAACCTTGAGAGGTATCTGAAGTTAAAATAAGGGCATTGATTGGGAAGAAGTGGGATCCTGAAACTTAGAAAGGAGACATATTGGCAGATAATCAGAAAGCTGGGGATACTGATCCCCTAAATTCCGTTGAATCACTCCTGCCAGCAGAACCACTCCCATCTGAGGAGATTACTTCATGTTTGTCTGCTAAACCATCCTGCCCAGAAAAACCATTTGCCCCTCCACTCCCATCTAATGAGATTAGCCCTAGCCCAGCTGCCTCGAAAGAGCCCTTGCCTGAGTCATTGCCTGGGGCATTGCTTTACAAGACAATGCTGAATGTTCTCCAAACAATTCCACACTTCCAATTCAGGCTTCTAGACCTATTACTAGACTTAAGTCCCAGGTAGCCCCAAAAGGTGAAGTACAAAGTGTGACCCAGGAGGAGGTATGCTACACTCCCAAAGAACTGCTTGACTTTTCTAATATGTACAAACAGAAACCTGGGGAATATGTGTGGGAATGGCTGTTAAGGGTGTGGGATAATGGTGCAAGGAACATAAAGATGGATCAGTCTGAGTTTATTGATATGGGTCCACTAAGCACAAATTCTTCCCTCAGTGTTTCATCTTGAGAAGTTAGGAAAGGATCTAATGGTTTATTTGTTTGGGTTGCTGAAGCATGGATTACGAGGTGGCCTACACTAAATCAAGTTGAAGTGCCAGACCTGCGTTGGTATACTGTAGAAGAAGGTATCCAGAGGCTTAGGGAATTTGGCATGCTAGAGTAGATTTATCAGGTTAGACCCACAGATTCACACATGGAGTGCTCAGAGGACACACCTTTTACCACACTGTGAGGAACAAATTTGTGAAGGGAGCCCCAGCATCCTTGAAGACTGCTGTGATTGCTATTTTATTTAAATCAGATATGACAGTGGGAACTGCCCTAACTGAATTAAGAGACCTAACTACAGTGGGGCTGATTAGACGCTGTGGTAATAGGGGCCAAGTGTCTGCACTCAATCAACAAAGACAAAGTGGGCGTGGTTATAGTAATGGACAGCGGAGTCAAAGCAGTAATCAGAATAGTCTGACTCATATGAACTTATGGCGTTGGCTACTTAGTCATGGTGTCCCTAGGAGTGAAATAGATAGGAAATCTACTAAATATTTACTTAAGCTGTACAAACTGATGAATTCTAGGTCAAGTGAACAGCTGTCTAACTCCAGTCGTCTGAACAGAGAGTTACAGTCTATCAGTCAATTCCCATATTTGAACGAGTTTAAAGACCCACAACGCCTTGAATGAAGGGGAGGCCAGGTCCCTTGAAGAAGGTCTCCAACACACTGCCAGAAATGTTTGCTGTTAATTTTTCTCCCAGCTTTCCCCAAAGGGATCTATGGCCTTTACAAGAGTGACTGTTCACTGGCGAAAAGGAAATAATCAGACTTTTCAGGGATTACTGGATACTGGCTCTGAACTGACACTAATTCCAGGAGACCCAAAATGTCAGTGGCCCACCAGTCAGAGTGGGGGAATATAGAGCTCAGGTTATTAATGGAATCTTGGCTCATGTCCATCTCACAGTAGGTCCAGTGGGTCCCCGAACCCATCCTGTAGTGATTTCCCCAGTTCCAGAATGTGTAATTGGAATAGATATACTCAGCAACTGGCAGAACCCCCACATTGGATCTCTGACAAATAGAGTAAGGGCTATTATGGTAGGAAAAGCCAAGTGGAAGCCATTATAACTGCCCCTGCCTAGGAAAACAGTAAACCAAAAGCAATACCGTATTCCTGGAGGGATTGCAGAGATTACTGCCACCATCAAGGACTTGAAGGATGCAGGGGTGGTGTTTCCTACCACATACCCATTCAATTCACCTATTTTGCCTGTGCAAAAAACAGATGAATCTTAGAGAATGACAGTAGATTTTCAAAAACTTAACCAGGTGGTGACTCCAGTTGCAGCTGCTGTGCCAAATTAATACATCTCCTGGTACCTGGTATGCAGCTATTGATCTGGCTAATGCCTTTTTCTCCATACCTGCTTTGAAAGGACCACCAGAGGCAGTTTGCCATCAGCTGGCAAGGCCAGCAATACACCTTCACTGTCTTACCTCAGAGGTATATCAACTCTCCAGCCCTATGTCATAATTTAGTCCACAGGGAACTTGATCGCCTTTCCTTTCTACAAGATGCCACACTGGTCCATTACATTGATGACATTATGCCGACTGGACCTAGTAAAAAGGAAGTGAATGACTGTGGACTTATTGGTAAAATATTTGTGTGCTAGAGGGTGGGAAATTAATACCACCTTCCACCTCAGTGAAATTTCTAGGGGTCCAGTGGTATGGGGCATGTTGAGATATTCCTTCTAACGTGAAGGATAAGTTATTACATCTGGCTGCTTCCACAACTAAAAAGGAGGCACAACACCTAGTGGGCCTTTTTGGATTTTAGAGGCAACATATTCCTTATTTGGGTGTGCAACTCCGGACTATTTATCAAGCGACTTGAAAAGGTGGTAGTTTTGAGTGGGACCCAGAACAAGAGAAGGCTCTGCAACAGGTTCAGGCTGCTGTGCAAGCCACTCTGCCACTTGGGCCATATGATCCAGCTGATCCAATGGTGTTTGAAGTGTCTGTGGCAGATAGAGACACTGTTTGGAGTCTTTGGCAGGCCCCTATTGGTGAATCATAGCGCAGACCTTCAGATGTTGGAGCAAAGCCCTGCCATCCTTTGCAGATAACTACTCTCCTTTTGAGAAACAGCTTTTGGCTTGTTACTGGGCCGTAGTAGAGACTGAATGCTTTACCACGGGACACCCAAGTCACCACGTGGCCTGAACTGCCCATCATGAGCTGGAGGTTGTCTGACTCACAGAGTCATAAAGTTGGACGTGCACAGCAGCACTCCATCATTAAATGGAAGTGATAGATATGAGATTGGGCCTGAGCAGGACCTGAAGGCACAGGTAAGTTGCATGAGGAAGTGGCTCAAATGCCCATGGTCTCCACTTCTGTCACATTACATTCCATCTCCCAGTCCGCACCTATGAGCTCATGGGGAGTTCCTTATGATTAGTTGACTGAAGAAGAGAAAACTTGTGCCTGGTTTACAAGATGGTCCTGTGAGATATGCAGGCACCACTTGAACGTGAACAGCAGCAGCACTACAGCCCATTTCTGGGATCTCCCTGCAGGACAGTGGTGAAGGGAAATCCTCTCAATGGGCAGAACTTTGAGCAGTGTACCTGGTTGTTCACTTTGCTTGGAAGGAGAAATGGCCAGATGTGTGATTATATACTGATTCATGGGCTGTAGCCAGTGGTTTGGCTGGATGGTCAGGGACATGGAAGGAACATGATTGGAAAATTGGAAACAAGGATTTATGGGGAAGAGGTATGTGGATAGATCTCTCTGAATGGGCCAAAGAAGTGAAAATATTTGTCTCGTGTGAATGCTCACCAAAGGGCGACCTCAGCATAGGATGATTTTAACAATCAAGTGGATAGGATGACACATTCTGAGGAAACCAATCATCCTCTTTCCCCAGCTACTTCTGTCATTGCTCAATGGGCTCATGAACAAAGTAGCCATGATGGCAGGAATGGAGGTTATACCTGGGCCCAGCAACATGGACTTCCAGTCAACAAGGCTGACTTGTCTACAGCCACTGATGAGTGCCCAGTCTGCCAGTAGCAGAGACCAATACAGAGTCCCCAGTATGGCACCATCCCTCAAGGTGATCAGCCAGCAACCTGGTGGCAAGTTGATTGCATTGGACCACTTCCATCATGGAAAGGGCAGCGTTTTGTCCTAACTGGAATAGATACTTACTTTGGATATAGATTTGCCTTCCCTGCATGCAATTCTTCTGCCACAACTACTATCCATAGACTTACAGAATGCCTTATCCACCATCATGGTATCCCACACAGCATTGCCTCGGATCAAGCGACTCACTTCACAGCAAATGTGAATTCACTGGTCTTACCATGTTCCCCATCATCCTGAAGCAGCTGACTTGATGGAACAGTGGAATGACCTTCTACAGACACAGTTACAGTGCCAGTTAGGTGACAATACCTTGCAGTGTTGGGGCAGTGTTCTCTAGGAGGCTGTATATACTCTAAGCCAGTGTCCAATATATGGTGCTGTTTCTCCCATAGCCAGGATTCATGGATCCAGGAATCAAGGGATGGAAATAGGAGTGGCACTACTCACTATTACCTCTAGTGAGCCACTCACAAAATTTTTGCTTCCTGTCCCCATAACCTTATGCTCTTCAAGTCTAGAGGTCTTAGTTCCAAAGGCGGGAATGCTCCCACCTGGAGACACATCACAGATTCCATTGAACTGGAAGCTAAGAATGCCACTGGCCACTTGGGACTCCTTATGTTTCTGGATCAGCAGGCAAGGAAGGGAGTTACCATACTGGTTGATGTGATTGATCCCAATTACCAAGCGGAAATTGGATTGATATTACATAATGGAGGTAAAGAAGAATATGTCTGGAATGCAGGAGATCCCTTAGGGCATCTTTTAGTACTGCCATGCCCTGTGATTAAAGTCAGTGGAAGACTACAGCCACCCAATTCCAACATGACTACTAATGACCCAGACCCTTCAGGAATGTAGGTTTGGGTCACCCCACCCAGCAAAGAACCACAACCAGCTGAGGTACTTGCTGAGAGCAAAGGGAATATGGAATGGGTGGTGGAAGAAGGTAGTTCTAAATACTGGTTATGACCACTTGACCCATTGCAGAAACGAGGATTGTAATTGTTATGAGTATTTCTGCTTTGTATGTGTGCATCAAATATTTTTGTTTTCTTCACTTATAAGACGTAAATGGGGCTAGTTCGTTTTTGGTTGTACGTGTGTTAGTTGTGTCATGTTAGGCACAAGTATGACTTTATAATTGTCTTTATTCAGAGATTATGTATGGTTTAAAGAGATGTGTACATGTGCCAAGTTGACAAGGGGTGGTCTGTGGTGATTAATATTGTGTGTCAACTTGGCTGGGCCATGATTCTCGGTGTTTATATGTGATCACTCCCATGATGGAATCTGCTGAGTAGCTAGTCAGTTGAAAGGGAGTTTCCTTGGGGGTGTGACCTGCATCTGAATATAAGCAGACGTTCTTGCTTTTTGCTCACTCTGGATCCTGCATCTGCCTCCTGTTCATCTGACCTCCGGTTCTTGGAACTTGAGCTATCAGCTTATCTGCCAGTCTTGCGATTCGTTGATCTTCACAGCCTGTGAGCAAGTGCCCTGCTCTCCAACCTGCTGATCTTGGGTTCACCAGCCCCTGCAGTTGCATGAATCAAGAGAAGCCTCTATCCTGATCCACAGACTTGGGAAGTTCCAGTCTCTACAATCGTGTGAACCATTTCCTTGATATGAGTCTCTTTATACATATATATATGCTTTACTGGTTTTATTTCTTTAGAGAACCCAGACTAAGACAACTATTTAGAATTCTAGTATAGTGGTTCTCAAACTTCAGTATGCATTAGCATCACCCACAGGATTGTTAAAATGTAGATTCCTGGGCTTCACCCCTAAAGTTTGTGATTCCGTAGGTCTGGGGTGGCTTTGAAATTTTGCATTTCTAACATAGTCCCTAGTGATGCTGGTGCTGTTGGCCCATCAACCACACTTTGCAAACCGCTGCTCTTGTATATGAACTGAGAGTGCCCTCAGTCAGTCTCCTCATTTTACAAATGAGAATATAGGCTCAGAGAAGGGACCACCTTACCCAAGGCCCCACAGTCCAGGATGATAACCCAGGGGTCTTGGCTATCTGCTCAATGATTTAAATATGTGACAGCTGTTTTCAGGGCATTTTTATTAGCTAAGCCCAGCAGATTGACATTTGCTTGGAATGCTTACAAATTTTCTAAAGGCCGTTAGACAACTAGTTGCTGGAATAAACGGACTCAGTACTTTCAGTGATGTTGTCAGTTAGGTCTTGGAAGTACATGTGAATTGAAGGAGGGGAACAGAGGAAACTGCTCTGTCTATGCTGCTGTATGTGCTCTGCATGTATTATCTCATTGAATCTGCATAACAGCCCAATCAAGCAGTTACTTTTATTACCTCATTTTATAGGTGGAAAAACTGAGGCATATGGAGATTAAATGATAGGCAGAGTTGGGCTTCAAACCCAGGCATTCTGACTTTAGAGTTTGTAGCCCTAAACACTTTGCTGCACTGCTTCAGTCTAAAAATCCATGCTGGTATGTTAAGGGCTTCACTAGCCCTTCCTTAGGGGCAGCTGTCATAGGGCCAGGAGAGTAACACCAGTCCCTCCTAGTAATAATACAGTGCTTCTCAATCCTGACTGTATGTTTAAATAATTTTTGTTGTGTGTGACCTTGTCATTCTGACTCACGACCCTATAGGACAGAGAAGAACTGCCCCATAGGGTTTCCTAGGCTGCAGTTTTTATGGGAGCAGATCCCCAGGTCTTTTTTTCCCGTGGTGTTGCTGGTGAGTTCAAACCACCAGCCTTTCGGTTAGCAGCCGAGCACTTAACCATTGCGCCACCAGGGCGCCTTTAAAATCAGCTGGAGAGCTTAAAAAAAAAACCAACCTGGGCCCCACCCTAGACCAGTTGAGTCAGAATCTCTGGGGTGGAGCCTAACCCAAAAGACCAAACCCACTACCATGAAGTCAGTCCTGACTCATAGCGACCCTATAGGACAAAGTAAAACTGCCCCATTGGGTTTCCAAGGCTGTAAATCTTTACAGAAGCAGACTGCCATATGTTGTTATTAGGTGCTGTCACTTGAGTCAGTTCTGACTCATAGCAACCCTGTGAACAACAGAACAAAACACTGCCCAGTCCTGTGCCATCCTCACATTTGTTGCTATGTTTGAACCCATAGTTGCAGCCAGTGTGTCAATACATCTTGTAGAGGGTCTTCCTCTTTTTTGCTGATACTCTACTTTACCAAGCATGATATCCTTTTCCAGGGACTGTTCCATCCTGATAACACGTCCAAAGTGCGTGAGAGGAAGTCTCACCATCCTTGCTTCTAAGGAGCATTCTGGCTGTACTTCTTCCAAGATAGATTTATTCCTTCTTCTGGCAGTCCATGGTATATTCAACATTCTTCACCAGCACCATAATTCAAATGCATCAATTCTTCTTTGGTCTTCCTTATTCATTGTCCATCTTTCGCATGCATATGAGGCAATTGAAAATACTATGGCTTAGGTCAGACGCACCTTAGTCCTGAAAGTGACATCTTTGCTTTTGAACATTTTAAAGAGGCCTTTTGCAGCAGATTTGCCCAATGTAATACATCGTTTGATTTCTTGACTGCTGTTTCGATGGGTGTTGATTATGGATCCAAGTAAAGTGAAATCCTTGACAACTTCAGTCTTCTCCATTTGTCATGATGTTGCTTATTGTTCCAGTTATGAGAATTTTTGTTTTCTTTATGTTGAGGTGTAATCCGTACTAAAGGTTGTAGCCTTTTTTTTTTCTTACTTTGAGTTAAAAAGATGAGTTAATTTCTTTTTTTATTGTACTTTAGATGAAAGTTTACAGAACAAACTAGCTTCTCATTAAACAGTTAGTATACATATTGTTTTATAACCTTGGTTAACAATCCCACAACATGTCAGCATTCTCTCTTCTTGACCTTGGGTTCCCTCTTACCAGTTTTCCTGTCCCCTCCTGCCTTCTAGTCCTTGTCACTGGG